>NC_083718.1:41431657-41744043 GCF_028564815.1 Eubalaena glacialis | reverse complement strand
GAAATTCAATCCCCTACCTGCATAACCAGCAGGCATTCTATAGGCTTTTGGTTTCCATCAACTACACAAGGAGAGAGCTGACATGTGGACCTCTAAAACTGGATCCCTGCCTGCCACTGCTACCTCTTTCATGGCACTGCAACCCATAAACCCACACCATCTCTTCCACCAAAGAGTAAAATGCTACTGGAGGATAGAAGACATAATAAAATAGCCACAGAAGCCAACTCAAAAAGGAAAAAGAAAGGAAGAAAAGCCAGCCCTTGTCTGCAACTCTAGGACCTTAGACTCAGGGGTTGGTGAGACAGAGACAGAGAGGTTACAGTGCCACACAACAGGTAGGACCATATTACTAATATGGCCTTTCCCTTCAGATTTTAGACTCTTTTATTCACCCTAAGTCAAGAAAGGGATGAGAATACTCAGGGGGGCTTGGGTCTCCTCTACACATGGAGAAAAAATAGGGACAATGCCAAGCAACTTATAGTAAAACTATAGTATAGATGCAGTTTTTCTTTAGTGTCCTCTATTTAGATTGCCCTTGGCATCTAAGGCCTACCCATCCTGGACAACGTCCTAGACTGTCCCACTTCTGCTTTTCACCCATCTACCCAACCCCTTCTCCACAATGTCCTGGGCATCATTCCTTCAGGTCCATAATTTCCCACTTTCCACAACTAAAAGTGAAATATCTGATAAACTGTGGTAATATGTTTAGATTCAAATGCTAGAGGACCAAGGAATAACTCTCCATCTTCTCTACCCACATAAAACATTTTGAAATGAATTTCTAAAGATCAGATAGACTCTAATTATAGCAAATGTCAGGAGATGAGAGACCACGGGACACTGATAGGAAAAACATTTCAGATGAAGCAGGTTCTTCCAGTGTCCTTTAAATCATACCATGCAAACATTTGTATACTTTATAGACAGAGGTTAAAGAGATACTCAACCTCACTTATAGGAGAAATGAAAATCTGAATGACACAGAACTATAATTTTTTACTTACCAGATTAACAAAAATATCCACAAGTTTAAGATACACTCTGTTGACAGAGCTGTGAATTCATATATTTCTGGTGGGAATGCAAAATGGTACAATGCATAGGACAAGAATTTTGCAATTTCTATACAATCGTGTAAGAATGACTCTTTGACTCAGCAATTGCATTTTTAAGATAAATCTACTTAAAAACAGACCACTAATAACAAATGTACAACAGTATTCATTGTGACATTATGCCAACAGCAAAAATATTAAAACAAAGCAATTTCCATTGGTAGGAAATCAGTTAAATAAATTATGGTATGTTCACATAATAAAGCACAATGCAGCCAGGAAGAGGGCTAAGAGAGATCTCTACCTACTAATTTGAATTCAACTCTATGATGTAAAGTTAGGTTTTTTTACAAAAGCAAGATATAAAACAATATACATATATTTCACCTTTTGTAGAAAAAAAATTATACATTTCTTATATTTACCATATATATGTATCACATATTTTTCTATATTATTTATAGACAACTAAATCCAGAATGTGGGACATTCTAAAATCTACTAGGTTGGTCTCTTATAAAGTATACATAGCTGCAGCAAGCATAGAAAATGAATATAATTGTTGAATTTAGGTGAGGAGTCTATATGGGTTCACTATTTTATTACCTTTTCTGTACGTTTGAAATTTTTCATGATTAAAAAAAGAAAAATGTTACTTGAGATATATTAATACCCCTTAATGGCTCTCCATTTCACTTACAGTAATGTCAAAATACTTTCATGACCTACAAGACCCTATACAACCTAGTCCTCTATTTATTACTTGTCTGGCTTTATCTATTCCTTTCTCTGTTACTCTGTTCCAGCCACACACTGGCCTTCTTTCTGTTCTTCAGGCAAGCCAAGCACACTCCTGCCTCAGGGTCTTTACACTTGTTCCTTCTGCCTGGAATGCTCTTCCCTCAGATATTGGCATGACTTACTTCTTTCACTCTAATCATTCGCAATCTTCTCAATAAGGCCTTCCGTGAACACCCTAAATTCCTGAAGAGATAAGCCGAAAGCCCTATTCCCTTTCCATGATTTATCTTTCTCCATATCACTTATCACTGCCTAATATAGTGTACACATTACTTAATTATTATCAGTCTCTTTCCCCCAGAAAATAAGCTCCATGAGGGCAGCCATTTCTATGTTCTCTACTCCCAGCACCTTTAACAGCACCTGGCATACATACATTAGTAAAATTTAAAAATATATCAGAAGTCATTATGTAGTTTGAACTCTAACTTTCATTGCCCATATGCAGTGCAAACAGCATCTCCCATTTTGTGGCTTGTTTTTTTTTCCCTCTGCTTACAGTATCTCTTATTGTACAAAAGTTTTAAATTTAAAAATGGTACAATTTATCAATCTTTTCCTTCTGGGTTCTGCTTTCTGTGACTCAAGAACTTGTTTTCCACACTGAAATCATATTGTATACCAAATATTCTCCTAAAAGTTTTAAAGTTAATCCAAATAGAACTTTAGTTTAAAGCATGAGGTACAGACCAACTTTTTTTTTCCCAATATGGATAACCATTTGTCCCAGCATCATTTAATAAGTATCCAACCTTACACCACTGAATTGTGATATCACCTTTTACATAAATTTCCATGTCAATGAGTATCTCTTTCTGTTCTCTCTCTAGTGTCTGATTAGACTATTTGTCTGTATCTGGGCCAATTCCATACTATCTTAATTACAGTAACTTTACAACCAGCTCTGGGTATCAGCAGGACAAATCCCTGAAGCAAAGATGGCTAACTGCCTCCAATATCCATTCTCTCTCTCCTTCTTTTAGTTATGGAATCAACCTCTGGATTTTGCTTGTTCTGCTCTGGCAGAACTATTCTAAGCTTCCCTTGCAGCTAGATATGACCACATGACTAAGTTTTGGCCACTTACATGTGAGTAAAAATTATGTGTTTGCAACTCCTGAATCACATCCTAAAAAAGAGCTACTTTCTCCCTTTCCCTTTCTGGGGATTGGAATGTAGACATGGTAACTTCAAACGTCCCAAGGAAGACAACATCTAAAAGACATCAAAGCAAGATAGAAGGAACTCATCAAGTAGAATCACCTAATTCCATCCTGCCTATCAGCTTGGACTTTTACATAAGACAGAAGTAAACCTTTCTTGTTCAGCCACTTGGTCTCTGAGAAGCAATCAAATGAGTATCTTATTAATACATATCCACCACACACCCATGTTCCTTACTTGAAAGCTAACTTAGTTCTTCTTGACTATTTGCTCTAACATATACATTTAAGAATTAACTTGTCCACTCCCTGAAAATTCCTGATGGGACTTAGATTAGAACTGCACTGAATTCATAGATTAATTTGGGGAGTACTGCCAATTTAAACATACTGCATATTTTTACCCATAAAAATTATTTATCTCTTCATTTACATTTCTTCTTTTAAGTCTGTATATAAACCTTTTTAGTTTTCTGCATAAAAGCCATACACAACTTTTGTTCATTTTGTTCCTGGGTATTTACAGATTTCATAATACTCTCAAAGAGACCTTTTATTGCATTTTCTAATTGTTTGTTGCCTATTATACAGGAATGAAACTGATTTTTATATAATGATCTTGTATTGATCAAATTTACTGAACTCTTATTCTATTAATTTGATTATAGAGTCTTCTGGATTTCCTATATTGATTATCAACATCACCTATGAATACTATTAGCATTATCCCTTCCTTTTTAATCTTATACTTTCTGTTTCTTCGTCATGGCTTACCATACTGGCTAAGATCTCCAGTATGATGCTGAATAGCAACATTCATGCTTCTAATGCTTCATCGTTAATATTTAGTTTATTATCTATTTTTGACAGATACCCTTCATTAGGTTAAAGAAGTTTCTTTCTATTCCTAGTTTAAGAGCTTTTATTATAAATGAGTAATAAATTTTATCAAATGCTTTTTCTGCTTCTATTGAGGTGCTCACATGATTAACATGGTAAACTGTATCAGTAGATTCCCATGCAACATTTTGAGATGAACCAACTTGTCATACATCTGTATGTTTTCTTCCTCAAAACATTGCTGGGTTTGGTTTGCTAATTCTTATATTCATATTTCTAAGTAAGATTAGCATGTATTTCCCTCTTTCACACTGTACTAGTCTGAATGAGTATTGAGGTTATATTCTAGTCTCATGAAGTAATTTGGGGTAATGTTCCATTTTTCTTAGTCTCTGAAACAGTTTTAATAAGACTGGGTTCCTTTTTTCTTTGAAGGCTGGAAAGTAGTTGCCAGAAAAAATCATTAGTGATTAATTCAACTTCTCTATGAGTTTAAATTATATTTTTCGCTGAAATTGTCCATTTCATCTATGACTTCAGTTTTGCTATCAAAAAGTCATTAACACTTTTAGGATTTTTGAAAGCTCACTTGTAACTGCAATTATATCCCCTCTTACAAGCCTAATATTATTTACATGTTGCTTCTGTCTGATTGTCTTAATTATCAATGCTGGAGATATTTCTATTTCATAAGTCTTTTCAAATTACTAGCATTTTGCATACCAATGTTTTCTTACGTCAGTCTCCCAAATAAAAACAAAAATAAACAAATGGGACCTAATCAAACTTACAAGCTTTTGCACAGCTAAGGAAACCATAAAAAAAAAAACGAAAGACAACCTACAGAATGGGAGAAAATATTTGCAAATGATGCGACAGACAGGGGCTTAATCTCCAAGATATACAAACAGCTCATACAACTCACCAACAAAAAAGCAAATAATCCAATCAAAAAATGGGCAGAAGACCTTAACAGACATTTCTCCAAAGAAGACATACAGATGGCCAGTAGGCACATGAAAAGATGCTCAACATTGTTAATTATTACAGAAATGCATATCAAAACCACAATGAGGTATCAACTCACACCTGTCAAAATGGCTAGCATCAAAAAGTCTACAAATAGAGGTGGAGAAGAAGATGGCGGAAGAGTAAGACGCGGAGATCACCTTCCTTCCCACAGATACATTAGAAATACATCTACACGTGGAACTGCTCCTACAGAACACCCACTGAACGCTGGCAGAAAACGTCAGACCTCCCAAAGGCAAGAAACTCCCCAAGTTCTTGGCCGTGTGGATGAAAGGCTCTTGGTGCTCCAGCCAGGCATCAGGGCTGTGCCTCTGAAGTGGGAGAGCCAACTTCAGGACACTGGTCCACAAGAGACCTCCCAGCTCCACGTAATACCAAACGGCGAAAGTCTCTCAGAGATCTCCATCTCAACATCAAGACCCAGCTTCACTCAACGACCAGCAAGCTACAGTGCTGGACACCCTACGCCAAACAACTAGCAAAACAGGAACGCAGCCCCATCCATTAGCAGAGAGGCTGCCTAAAATCATAATAAGGCCACAGACACCCCAAAATACACCACCAGACGTGGACGTGCCCACCAGAAAGACAAGATCCAGCCTCATCCACCAGAACACAGGCACTAGTTCCCTCCACCAGGAAGCCTACACAACCCACTGAACCAACCTTAGCCACTGGGGACAGATACCAAAAACAACGGGAACTACGAACCTGCAGCCTGTGAAAAGGAGACCCCAAACACAGTAAGATAAGCAAAATGAGATGACAGAAAAACACACAGCAGATGAAGGAGCAGGGTCAAAACACACCAGACCTAACAAATGAAGAGGAAATAGGTAGTCTACCTGAAAAAGGATTCAGAATAATGATAGTAAGGATGATCCAAAATCTTGGAAATAGAATAGACAAAATGCAAGAAACATTTAACAAGGACGTAGAAGAACTAAAGAGGAACCAAGCAATGATGAAAAACACAATAAATGAAATTAAAAATACTCTATACACTACCAAATGTAAAATAGATAGCTAGTGGGAAGCAGTCGCATAGCACAGGGAGATCAGCTCGGTGCTTTGGGACCACCTAGAGGGGTGGGATAGGGAGGGTGGGAGGGAGGGAGATGCAAGAGGTAACAGATATGGGAACATATGTATATGTATAACTGATTCACTTTGTTATAAAGCAGAAACTAACACACCATTGTAAAGCAATTATACTTCAATAAAGATGTTTAAAAAAAAAAAGTCTACAAATAATAAATAGTGGAGAGGGTACGGAGAAAAGGGAACCCTCCTATACTGTTGGTGGGAATGTAAACTGGTACAGCCACTATGGAAAACAGTATGGAGGTTCCTCAGAAAACTAAAAATAGAATTATATGATCCAGCAATCCCACTCCTCGGCACATATCTGGACAAAATTATATAATTCAAAAAGATACATGCACCCCTATGTTCATAGCAGCACTACTCCTAATAGCCAAAACATGGAAACAACTTAAATGTCCACTGACAAATGAATGGATAAAGAAGATGTGGTACATATATACAATGGAATACTACTCAGCCATAAAAAAGAATGAAATAATGCCATTTGCAGCAACATGGATGCAATCAGAGATTATCATACTAAAAGTGCAGTCAGAAAGAGAAAGACAAATACCATATGATATCACTTATATGTGGAATCCAAAATATGGCACAAATGAACCTATCTACAAAACAAAAACAGATTCATAGACATAGAGAACAGACTTGTGGTTGCCAAGGGGGAGGGGGGAAGGGAGAGGAATGGACTGGGAGTTTGGGGTTGGTAGATGCAAATTATTACATTTAGAATGGATAAACAACAAGGTCCCAATGTATACCACAGGGAACTATATTCAATATCCTGTGATAAACCATAATGGAAAAGAATATTCAAAAAAAGAATGTAAAAGTAAATAAATAAATTTATATTAAAAGCTAAAAAAAAGTAAGTACTAGCATTTTGGCTGTCTTGATCCTCTTACTGTATCTGTTTCTATTTCATTAATTTTCTTTTATCCTTAGTGTTTCTTTCTTTCAACTTTCTCTGCACTTATGAGATAGCTCTAACTTCTTGCACTGAATACTGATCTCATAAGTTTTCATTCTCTTCTAACTTAGGCATGTAAGGTTTTTGCTTTTCTTAAAAATGGCCCAAAATTCTTTGGCACTACTCCCATTAAGAAGTAGGGCCTATGTCTCCTCCCTTTGAATGTTGGCAGGCTTATAAATGCTTATGCCAATGTGGCAGAAGTGGTACCATGTGCATACTTCTAAGATTAGATCATAAAAAAGTGATACATCATCCACCTTATCTGTTAGATCTATGACCACCACGTGAGAAGCCACTAAATATATCTACAGCTCTCGTTTTCAGTTCCTGCTATTTTTTAATAACAACTTTATTGAGATAAAGTTCACATACCATAAATTATATCCTTTTAAATTGTATAGTTCAGTGGTTTTTAGTATATTCATAGAGCTGTGAAACCATTACTACTGTCTAATTTCAGAACATTTTCATCACTCCAAAAAGAAACTCTGTACCCATCAGTAGTCACTCCATTCCCTCTTTCCCCCAGCCCCTTGCAACCACTAATCTACTTTCTGTCTCTTTGGATTCGCCTATTCTAGACACTTCATATAAACTGAATCATACAACACTTCATATAAATAGAATCATACATATTTTATGTCTACCTTCTTTCACTTATAATGTTTTCAAGGTTTATCCATGCTGTAGCATAATTAATCTCTCATTCCTTTTTAGTGCTGAATAATATTCCATTGTATGGATATACCACATTTGTTTATCCATTCATCAGTTCATGGACATTTAGGCTGCTTCTACTGTTTGATTCTTATGAATAATGACACTACGACTATTACTATACAGGTTTTTGTGTAAACATGTTCTCAATTCTCTTGGGTATGTACTTAGAAATAAAATTTCTGGATTATCTGGTAACTCTATTTTTAACTTTTTGAGGAACTGCCAAACTGTTTTCCAAAGTGGCTGCACCATTTTACAATCCCACCAGTAATGTATGAGGTTCCATAACCTCATAGTAATTATTATAATAAATTAATAATAATATTTTGTTTAATAATTCATCAACATTTATTATTGTCTTTTTGGTTTTAGCCATCCTAGTGGGGGTGAAATGGCATCTCAGTGTGGTTTTTATTTGCATTTCCCTAATGACCTTCTACACTGTTAAACCCTGAGGGTTCCCTAACTTTTCTGTGGGCTCAAAAACACATTTAAAGGTATGTTTGCTATATTTTCTCTAGCAGTTTCAGGTGTTTTACAGCAGAAATTTTTATATTATCAAGTTCAAAATATCGCTGAAAAAAAGAAATCCCTGTTTCTTTAACCAGTCATTACATTTAGAATTTTGTTTGCATAAAGAAAGTATTCAATAAACACCTTGTAACTAATTAGTAGGCATCAGATTAAATTATTCAGGATCAATTCAGCCAAATCCACTTCAATCATTCATTTATTAACTCCAATAACATTTATTCTGCATCTATCATATGTCCTATGCTCTTTCAGGCACTGGGGATAGAGCAGTGAACAAGTCCGTCAACACTAATGCCCTCTTAGAGCTTTTATCTTAATGGAGGAGACATACAGCTCCTCCCCCCAAGGTTAATAACGATTTAGGTGATAACTGCCAAATTAAAATAGATGTTATTAAATAAGGAGGGTGATATCATTGAGATTAAGAATAAAAAAGGGGCTTCCCTGGTGGCGCAGTGGTTGAGAATCTGCCTGCCAATGCAGGGGACACGGGTTCGAGCCCTGGTCTGGGAAGATCCCACATGCTGCGGAGCAACTAGGCCCGTGAGCCACAATTACTGAGCCTGCGCGTCTGGAGCCTGTCCTCCGCAACAAGAGAGGCCGCGATAGTGAGAGGCCCGCGCACCGCGATGAAGAGTGGCCCCTGCTTGCCGCAACTGGAGAAAGCCCTCGCACAGAAACGAAGACCCAACACAGCCATAAATAAATAAATAAATAAATAAAATTTAAAAAATAAATAAATAAAAAAGGATGAGGGGGCCACTTAAGACTTACGTCAGTAGGGAATGTGTGATTGCAAAGGAAAGAACTAGAGGAATCAGTCATTCAAAGAGCTGGTGGGGGAGAATATTACATGGATCAACAGAGGCAGAGTTCAAAGTGATATGCCTTGAAATGGAGGAGGGGACCACAAGCCAAGGAAGGCAGATGAAGGCCCCAAGATGATGGAAAGGTTGAGGAAACAGATTCTCCCCTCAAGCCTCCAGAAGAAAAGTCTGCCCTCAGCCCAGTAGAACTGACTTTGGACTTTCACCTCCAGAACTGTAAGAGAATAAATTTGTGTTGTTTTAGCCACCAAAAGTTGTGGCAAATTATTACAGCAACTGAAGAAAACGAACACAGATTTTGGTACCTGAAAGTGGGGTGCCACTAAAAAAAATACCTAACGATGAGGAAGTTAGGTATTTATTATGATTAAGTAATTGGAATTAAGTAATGGGAAGAAGTTTGAAGAATTTTGAGGGGCACAACTGAAAAAGCCTAAATTGCCTTGAACAGACTTTTAGTAGAAATGTGGATGTTAATGACCCTGGTAGTGAGGACTCAGAAGAAAATGAGGAGCATGGTACAGAAAATTTGTATCGTATTAGATCTAGAATACCTATATAGTCATAAACAGACCACTGGTAGAAATATAAATGTTAAAGGTGCTACTGGTGAGAGCTCAGAAGGAAATAAAGAACATGAGAACATGTTATTGGAAACTGGAGGAAAGGAGGTGCTTGTTACAGAAAGCTTAGCTAAATCGTGCCCCACAATTATATGGAAAGTAGAACTTGTAAACAACAAACTTGGATATTTAGCTGAGGAGATTTCCAAGCAAAGTGCTGAAGGTGCAGCCTGGGTTTCTTCATGCTGCTTATGGTTAAATTTGAGAGGAATGAGATAAAGTGAGGGAAGAACTGTTAAGCAAAAAGGAACCAGTACTCGATGATTTGGAAAATCCTCAGCCTACCCAGATGGTAAATTATGCTAAAATCAGGGATTCAATGTTAAGAAAGTTTGCTCTGGAGACAAAGCCAAAGTGTGGCTAGACAACCTTTTGCCAGTGCCTCAAAATGAACAAAATGAACGTTCAGTGACACAGAGGGCTCTCTGAAGAGATTAGACAAGTGACTCATGGATCTCCTCAGCCATCCCGGCAGAAGCCAAAAACAGAGATGGAATCATCCAGGAAAGACATGTGGAGGGGCGTCTTGTCTTATGGAAGGAACCCCCATAACGAACAGAGAAGACTCACGAGACTCTTTCCTGAGACTGTTATACCAGCAGAACACCACCACCTCAGACTGAAAGGGACAAGAGCGGACAAAATGAAAGAAGACGAACAGGCCAAAATTCTACACACAGGAAACAGGCTGATAAAAATACTCAGGTGCAGATATACACTACCTTTCCTGAAAAAGGAAGGATGACTCCAAGGGTAGAGTCTTAAATTCTGAGAGGGGAGCCTCAGACCTCAGGGCCAAGAGCAATAGAGTATTATTTCCAGGCCTTGAAACCGAATATATTTTTCCCAATTGGATTTCAAAACTGCTTGGTACCAGTGACTCCTATCTTCTCTCCATTTTCCCACCTTTGGGGTGGAAATGTCTATAACTGTTATCCTGTTCCATCATTGTATTTAAAGAGCAGGTAACATATTTGCTAGTTTCACATGTCTAGAGATGGAGAGGAATTCTGAACTAGGATGGATCATATCCAGTGTTTCACTCATACCTGTTGTAAATGATTTAGATGATGTGACTTCTGAGTTGATGAAATTTAGATGACATTTTGATGATTTACAGATGAGACTTCTGAGTTGATGTTATAATGTAAGGCTTTGTAGATCAGGGTAAGGCACTTTGATTTTATTCTAGGTATAGCGGGAATCCACAGAAGAATTCCAATCAGCAAAGTGATATGACCTGATTTCAATGTAAACATTTAAAAGGATCATTGATACGTACTGAAAGGAGCTAAGAGTGTAAGTAAGGGAACCTGTTAGAAAACCATTACAGTAGTGTAAGCAAGAGAAGATAAGGACACAGTCTACGATGATAACAGCAGGAAGGAAAAAAGAGGATAGATTCAAAATATATTTTAAAGGTAGAACTGACAAACTTGCTAATAATAATAAATTAAATGCATCAGATAAAAGAAAGAGAGAAATATGGATGATTCTTAAGTTGGGACTTGACCAACTGGGTAGACTGTTCTATTTATTAGCTGAGATGGAGAAGAGTAAGGAAGGTATAGATTCACGTGAGAAAATCGAGATTTGCATTTTAGACACGCCAAGTTTTTATTCTAACAGACATCCAGATAGAAATATCAAGTAAGTAGTTTGATATAAGAGCAGGAAGCTCAAGGACAGCTCAGAGCCAGATTTATAAACTTGTATGGCATTTAAAACAACAGAACCAAATAAAATTAAACAGAAAGAATAGATGGAAAAATGAAGCAAGCCCAGGACCCAACTCTGGTATGTTCCAACATTTACAGGTCTGACAGAGGAGAGAAGCCAGCAAAGGAGACAGAGAACAGCCAAACAGGTGAAAACAAGTTGAACATAATGTTAGAGATGTCGTCTTACCAGAACCATTGATACTAATTACAATTATTCCACTTGATATAACCTTCATAGGCTCTACTCTATGAAAGTCCAGTTTAAAATGCAAAAGCTTTAGGGACTTCCCTGGTGGTCCAGTGATTAAGACTCCGTGCTTCCACTGCAGAGGCGCAGGTTCGATACCTAGTTGAGGAACTAAGATTCCACATGTCGCGCAGTGCAGCCAAAAAAAAAATTCTTTTTAATTTTTTTAAATAAAAAATAAAATGCAAAAGCTTTAGCTCTGAGCATTCATTTGTAAAATATTCAAATACTTATGGAACTTCCACTAGAAGAGGACACTGAATGCTGAGGGGATACACATAGATTCAGAGACTTTTCCATTGCATAGCTGCACTGTGATGATTTTTAAAATTTTAATCACAGATTTTAAATTCTTCAGCAAATTGGAAGAAGTGAAAAAGCTGGTCTAATACAGAGAAATCTGGGCAAGGCATGGTCTGAGAACCACCTGGATAGGAATGGAGATAGCAATAAAAAACAGCAAGAAGAGCCATAATAAAAAGGTGTGTGTTCAGATCATCATCTATCACTACCTACACTATTTTCTCCATTGTAGCTTTCTGTTCCCCTTGTAGCCATGAAAAGCTCTCTACACATTTTATTTTCCTCCCCTCTAGCTATCTCTACTCTTGTCTTGATTCTCTCTTCACCTGACCACAGTTTTATAGTTTTTGATTTCAACTGATTTGTACGGTGCCTTTTCCTGTCCAAGTAAGTTCTGTGTTTTAAAAAGTTTTCCTGGGACAAGGTAGTAACTATAAAATTATTTAAAACATTTTGAGCAAATCTGGATTAATATGTTACAGCTGAAGACTAAAAATGTTTACATAGAGGAAGAAAACAACATATAATTTGTCCCCTCTCTCCCCCATCTCCACAATCCTAAATTTGAGATTTCAGGGAACTGACTTCAATTTTCTCTTTTGTGGTACCAGACATATAGATAAATTACACTTTAATATAGGAAGGAGACGATTTTTAAATGAACAGCAATCAAAGGCAGTGACACATAGATAAACTAGCATGATTACGCCAAATTCACCTAAAAAAGAATTTAAAACCTTTTACTCAACTCTAAAGAAGCTGAGGCTTTTCAGACCTGTTGAAGACTTCCTAAAAGTATGCTGACATTCCCTGGTATGTCAATCATACCCACGTACCACAAATACTGACGTTGTCTCAAACCTCCTTAGGGTGAAATGTTAGGGCAAGGAGTGCTGCTAGTTGGCCAGACTCAGGCGGGCCAACTCGGTTTTCAAGAAAGACGTAAGAAATGGAAAGTCCCCCAAGTTTAAAAAGAGAAAAGAGTAGTATATTTATGAATATTTCTTCCCCTGACCTCCCCTTTCTTCACACCCTTTCACAGGTGTGACTGCTTATGAGTGTGGGGACTCCCAAGGTTTTCCTGATTCTTCCAAATCTAGAGAATACCTGATTCCTTGCCTCCCACCTAATAACTGAATTACCTTTCCTGGGGCCACCTTGTTCAACCACCCAGTTGTCAGGTGGCTCCTTCTAAGGAAGCATAGACAGTTGTTGGTGTCAAAAGATGTTGTGGTCTTTGGACATGTTCCCGATTTGAATTTCAACCAACTCCTCACATCTCTCTGATGGGGTACAGTAATAGAACAGAAGTCAATGGGAGATCAGCATGCACTCAGATTCCAGATTCTGAAAGGGAACAAAAATCAAACCCTCCATTCTTTGCCTCTTCACCACATCTGATAACCAATATGCTAGAAACCAGGCTTTATCAGCCCATGAAAACTAAATATAAAGTAACAACTCTCAATAACCACATAATAAGCAGTATGTACTTGATGAATGGTTAAGTCTACAATACAAACAACAAATGTTAATATTTATTAAATTGTATACTCTGTAAGTCCAAATTATCTGCCATTGTACTAAAATGTATCATACACTGTGAAGTGTTCATTTTGTATTTAAATATCCATGCAGAGCACTGACTCACCTTTTCTAATACAGATAAGTTCATGTACTCCACAGGTTCTTTCTCCACCTGTTAAGAAAATTTTTGTTAGAAATTAAAACCAGATCATAACCTGAGTTTGACTGTTACAAAGAACTGTTTTAAATTAGCTTCTAGAAATGGGCTCATAAAAACGTTTCCCAATTCTTCTCTTTAAACTTACCTATACAAATATGATAAACCTGATATGCAGAATCTTCTGAACCCACAAATTAAGGTCTTATAAAGTCTTGGAATAAGGAAGCTCCACTCAAGTATGTTATTTTAAATGGGAAGCTTCTCAATAGCACCATTTCCTAAGCACCTCTTTACATCATCTAGAAGGAAACACTGCAAGGAAGACCCACTTTTGTATCTGAGCCTTAATATATACAGGTAAGTTATTATGGAAGGGTCAACTCCTTAAAGGCACTATTTATATTTTATCACATATACTCATATTGTGATCTTTCCCCATTCTCCACCTACCCACTCTTATAAGTCTATAATAAGACAAATTTTATAAGTACTATGATGATAAAACTAACAAATTTAACCAAAAAATACTTTATCTTAATCATTATCAAAAATTACATTAGTTATCCTAAGAGTAATATTACTTGTTACCATAAAAATAGGTATTTCCTTCACTCTGAAACATAGTGCCACTACCTGAAATGAATGTAAGCTGAATAAAATTCTGTAGTGTTCTATATATGCATAACCTTATAATTATGCTGAAAATTATGTTTAAACTTTGCATAATAAAAATATTAAATAATTTCATCATCTTACCTCATTATAGAAGCTTATTATGAACAGTTACTTTATAAGAAACAGAAATATCTTACAGCAATAACATGAGAAATAAAAACCATGATATCCACTAAAAAAAAAGTAGGTCATCCAAGAAGCAAGCTAAAAAACTAGAAAACAGTATTTCTATCACTAAAGTAGGTTAGAGCTACATTCTAACTTGGCTGTAACAATGCCGTTGCTTCTTTATTATCAACAATACAGACTAATCACTGTTATCAGGAAGACAGACTTAGCAAGAAACACGTAACATAAAGTTATGATTATAAAAGAATTATTATTCAGCAAACCTCCGTATAAATACAGTGAAACCTTATCAACTGGAATATTACCAATGAGCAATCACTGATCAGTTGCTGAAGGGGTAGAATGAACTATACCTATATACCACCTTATCTTTAAAAATGAGAAACAAGTCAAATGGCAGGAAGGGGAATATTTACCAAATTATAAGAAGAAACTACCTTCAAGAAATTTAGAAGAACCACATAATAACAACATAACTATAATGTATATTGACACCATCACTGATGTTTTCATAGGCTACTTAGTAACAGTTCTTATATAGTCATTAAGACCTATTCTCCAGATGGTAACACTTATAACTTAGTTTGAGTTATGTACTTAATTCATGTAACAAGCCTGCACTTTTTAAAGCCTGTAATTGAAACTAGACTTCCCGCATATGTAATATAAATTTGTTAGGTTTTACTATACACACCTAATCTTCACTATAACTGCATCATTTTTACAAGGCTTAGTATTAACAACAACAAAAACTACTGTAGTCTAAACTTTTCTCAAAACTGCAAATGACAATGAAAGCTAACTCCCACTTTTAAAAGTATTCAATTTATCTATATCAAATGAAAGAATTTTATAAATAAAAAGTTAAGTCAAATAATTACTGTATTTTAAATTTATAGTCAATTGACAATTACATTTGCCAAAGTATGCACAAAAATCACATAATTAGGAAAAGCAACTAATATTGAGCTCTACTATTCTTGATATTTGTTCTGAAAATTCTAACCAACAAGTGAGATTTCACTGATGTACATGTCTAACTCAAGAGCAATCACTCTTATTACTGAAATAAAAAGGAATATTAAAATAGGTAAATGTCAGACAATAAAGTAAAATTTGGGAGGGGAAAACTTACTTTTAAAAGTACAAAAGAAGAAACACAAAAAGTTAAATAAGCTTTATTACATTATCAAACAGTAAAATCAATATTCTTTTTATCCTCAACCCTTCCTAAGATGAGAAAGAGAGTAAGGAAAAAAATATGCATTGCATAGGTTAAATGTATATTTTTAATGTACATGTTTGGGAATCAAAAGGCTTAAACACTTCTTCAATCTGAGATACAGTCAACTATGTACAAATTTTATGCCTTTTTCAAAACTTTCTAAAAGTAATCTGAAGAGTTTACAAGAGAAATGTCAGATTTGTAAGCAAAAGGCAAGTCACAGTAGGCATATCTTGACTTAGATATGGTGGTAATCCGAAAGTGGTTTACTGATTTTAAGAGTATAATGCACAAGGGGAATGATTATTGACTTTTTGAACTTCAGCTTTTTGAGGTATAACCGACATAAAAAATTTTAAGATATGTAAAGTGTATATCATGGTGATAATCAAGTATGTATAGCCAATACATAGGGGAATAATTATTTTTTATTTATTTTTACTGAGATAAACTGCCTTACAACACTGTTTAAGGTGTACAACGTGTTGATCTGATACTCTCACATACTGCCGTAAGACTTTAGTGTAAGCTAATACCTCTATCGTGTCACATGATTATCTTTTCTTTTTTGCGGTGGGAACAATTAAGATCTAGTCTCTTAGCGACTTCGAAGTTTATACACATTATTGCACTATGCTGTGCATTAGATCTCCAGGACTTATTTATCAACTGGTTGTGAGTTGCCCTTATACAACATCTCCCCATTTCCCCACCCTCCAGCCCCTGGTAACCATCCTTCTATTCTGTTTTTATTTTATGAGTTCAGCTTTTTCAGAATCTACACGTAAGTGTTATCATATATTTGTCTTCCTCTGACTTGGCATAATGCCCATAAGGTCCATTCATTTTGTCACAAATGGAAGGATTTCCTTCTTACCACAGCTAAATAACATTCCATTGTATGTATACATATACATGTGTGTGCATATGTGTGCGTGTGTATCTCAAATCTTCTTTATCCATTCATCTGTTGACAGACACTTAGGTTGTTTCCAATCTTGGCTATTGTGAACAATGTTACAATAAACATGGCAGTGCATACATTTCTTTGATACACTGTTTTCATTTCCTTTGGATATTTACCCAGGAGTGGGACTGCTGGATCATATAGTAGTTCTATTTGTAATTTTCTGAGGAAACTCCATATTGTTTTCTGTAATGGCTGAACCAATTTGAAGGAACGATTATTTACGTAATCAATTAGTCAACCTCTTTAGAAAAAGATGAGTTTTCCACTAAAATGAATAGTCAAAATGAACTCATATAATTTTTCACATACCAAATTTACTTCAAAGACATAATAATAAAGACTTGGAAATCATATTAAAATGACTGAATATAAAATGACTAAAATTCAGAAATAAATTTGTCTAGTTCACTATCGATAAACAAACCAAGGCACTAAAGGTTAAGTAACAGTGCCCAGTCACTAGTTAACTGTCACTATTTAATTGTCAGAAAAAAGTAATCGGAACACTAAGTTTAATAGAGTGAAAAAGTAAACATTGATATTTCTTCATTTTTATGAAAATTATTATATTGTTTTCTAATTCTTTAAGGTAACTTAAATAAAAGTGAATTTCTCAAAACTATTTTTGGAGATAATACTAGCATTGCCTTGAAATAATCATCTCAGCAACATGGAAATGAGAAACAGATAGAAATTGACAAGCTTAGTCAAAGTTACCATTTTTCCCTCAGGCAAACCCATGTAGGAGCATAATATAAGCTAATCCTCTACAACTGGAATAAGTCAGGGTACAAGAGGAAATAGATGTGTGTGGGTTCACACACGTGTGCTGTGAATGTGTGCATGTGTATGTTTGTATATGAATGTGCACATACTTAAAAGTGTGCCTGGGAACCAGCAATTCGCTTTAGAGGGGAAGGGATAGATATTATAAAGTATGTATGTAGTTTTCACATGTCTACAGAAGGAAAATATGTAGTGATGTTATATTCCCATCAAAATACGCCCAGGTATACAAAAACGAAATTAAACCCAAAGATCTGGTTCCTTTAAAATGAAACCTTTTTAAAACTGACTTTATTTTTTCTGCCACGTTTACTTTGACCATTAGCCTAAATCACTACAATTTACAGCTTCTATTCTTCTATTAATTTCTTCTAAGTCAAACACTGCAAGACTACTTTAGAAATACCTTAAATTCCATCTCATCTAAAGATTTCTCTCCAAAAAACATGCATTAAAGTAGCCACAGCCTTTTAATTAATGTCTAGCTCACATGAATAAATTGTTATAGCCAATTCTTCAGCAGATACCTATACTTCCATAATAGGCATAAAACTTTAAATATTTCCTATTAATGTTGCCAACTCCTCCCAACCAACTTAACCCATTTAGACTACAGTCTCTAATCTCTAGCCACTTTTTAGTTTGTCCCTATTTAAGTCATTCAAGGAATAACACCAATTTTAGTCCCCAGTGTTGTCCCAGAGTTGTTGAAAGATCATGGTTTGCACAGCATAGTAAATACAGTTTCTCTTTTGAGCCATACAAGTTCCTATAAATTTATTCAATAATTTTTCTAACAGGTATAAGTTTTACCTTATAAAGTGAATTTACTGTTCACAAACATAATCCATTTTTCCCACTTTTGACCACTCTTAATTCAGTTTTTTTGTTAATTATGTTTTTGACTCTTAGAAGCTCATTATTACCATAAAACCTTGAAGAGGTATATACTCACAAGAAGGTAGTCTACTTAATTTTATTTTCTATTTAACTGAGAATACCTTTTTTTTCCACTACTGCACCAGATCATTTTTTTAAAGCTACTAATATTCATTACTGAATCAGTAAGCTCAGAATACTGAACATAATTTAATATTTCATTAAAATCCTCTATCTTTTGATGACTCAATATCAATTCTAATAACAGCTCTAAAATGTGAAAATAGGAAACTGTACTGAATACACATATGGATCCTAAAAGTTTGTTTTTAAATAAATTCCTAATAACAGCTTGCTGTGTTGTCACTATTTCTTCCTCCTAATAAACGAAAAATCAAGGATTCCAATTTGTTAGGTTTCAATTAAAATTTTACTACATATACATAAAAAATATGTGAATATTCATTTTACTCAAAAACTTGGAATGTTTTTATTTACAGTAGTTTGATCAGCCTTATGTTATCTCTATATGCATGTTCACATTAAGTATTAACAAGTGAGGATCTGGGGAGGGTGGAGGTAAGAATGAACGTCAGCTGAATGGAAATCAAATCCATGAAGACAATCTACTCTACTACTACACACACGCTATGGACAAACATTATAGTCATTTTAAAGAAAGCAACAATGCCAACAGTATTACTCAACAAATTGTATAAATAAGCTAATACTTGATTCTCTCTGCTTTCCACATTGGCATACACTGTTGCATTCTAATACTACTTAATCAAAAAGTGAAATGCTTCTTAATACAAATATTTCTCTAGTGTTCCCTACATTTTTCTAATTTTGTTTAATGAGTTAGAAAAGGAACCTAAAATAAACTGTAAATTACTCAAAAGTACTGTGAACAAATTTACCTAATATACAAACATGTCTTAAATCTCTGTGAAATATTAGAAATTTTATTTCTGCCGAAAGACAAAGGATCTCTTCTAGGAACATCACTGCTTAAACTGAACTCTAAATCTTCCAAATATAAACTGTTCAATAAATTGCCTTAGTCAGCCACAGACTGACAGGTAGGACTTTCTAACTATATTATCCCCTGTATACATTGTAATGATATATCTTTAACAATAGAATGGAAAGAAGGAAAGGAGTGTGATGTTCTCCCTCAAGACTAATAATATAACATGTTTGTATTGTTTTTTTTAAATTGGTCCTTTATTTTATTTATTTATTTATTTATTTTTGGCTGCGCAGCATGCAGGATCTTAGTTCCCCGACCAAGGACTGAACCCATGTCCCCTGCAGTGGAAGCATGGAGTCTTAACCACCGGACTGCCAGGGAAGTCCTGTATTGGGTTTTTTAATTCCACATTTCAAATGGCTTTTGAAAGCCCAAATTATGTCTTGGAAATTTTAAGAGTCACAACAAATCTTCAAGAGCATCTCAAAATTGTACTAATGACTTAAAAAATATATGTGAAAGTGTGTGATAAACTGTAAGACGCATTATGAACAAAAAGTGAGTATACACACACACAGATTCTCTAACTTACCCTTCTTTCACAATTTTTAAAAATGCTACCCACAGATGTTAAGTACTTAAAGTTAATATATAGCAAGTTAACAATAAAGGTGAATATTTTTACTTCAGCAAAACATTCTGCAAGGAGTCTTATGATAATCTTATGGAAGAGACAGAAAAATACGGACTGGATGAAAGAAGGGTGTAGGCCAGATCACTAAAGACTAGCTTTATCTTGAGGTTTTAAATAATTCAGATTCGCAGTTTACAAAGATAACTAGCAGTTGTTTGAAAAATGAATTGGAATGAATCTTAAAGACTGGTGATGACAAGTGAGGAAACTAATACAAGTCTCTTAATGACAGATAAGGGAATAACCTAAAATGTAAGCACTAAACATCAGTTAATTTGAGATGTAGGCGTGGTACGACTTGGTAATCAACAGGATGTGGGGAGTGAATTATAAGACAGGGTTGATTTCCAGCTTTGTAATTCAGGTGTCTGGTTATTTAAAAATGCTACTCAGATGGTAAATTTGCATGGAGTGGGGAGCATGGAGGCTGGATTCAGTAGCTGTGACAACTTTAGTTTAGAACATTTTGAATGTCCCAAGCTAAACATTCTGAATTGCTGTGAAACATCCAAGATATGTAGCTACTATCTGGAAATATAAGTTAGGAAAATCATACATACTTTTAATTTATTAATAGTGGATTTTAAATGTATCGCTCCAGAAAGCAGAACTAGGATGAGTAGATAGATAGGAGTTACTAAATGGCAGATATTTGGTCAAATACATCTGGGCAAGGGATGCAACCCATTAAGATAATGCATAGAAGTCCATTATAACAATTCAAGAAACGTGTTGAGTACATACTATTTTCAGATACTGTACAAAGTCTAATGAATAAAAACCAAATAAACGTTATTCTTTAGGCATTTACGGTCAGACTGGGGAGACAAATTTATAAATAAGTGATTCCAACATTATTCAACCTTATTCTTTATACACACTGCAATTACAGCAGTGTGTATAAAGCAGAGTGAGAATAGGGTTGAGAATGGAAACACAGAGAACATTAGATCAGGGAGATAAACAGAAGGCTGAGAAGTAAGTAATCAAGAGAGGAAGAGAAAACTTCGAAAAACAGGAAATAGTCAACAATGTCAGACTGACAGAGGCTAACATTAGAAGAGTTAATATGCCGGATAACAATTACAGATCTTGATAGGCGAGGCTGGACCAATGATTCCCAACCTGGTATCACCCACCAAACCTCTAGGGTAACAATAAGGATCTGTAAACTACCCAATATTTCAATATGCTTTTTAAAAATTGTACCTTAACCTAAGATAGGGCTAACTTCTTCACCTCTGACTGGAATTATATTAGCTCAGAGTGGTAACACCATCATGTTATATTTGTCTGAAGTCCTGATTAGCAGTTATCTGTCTGACTGATAAAAAGAGGAAATAAATGATTAATTGGTATTGTAAAATAAGGGTTTTCCAAAAAGAGGGAAATAAAAGTAACCCTTAGTACTTGAAAGTCTAAACTAGGGACTTCCCTGGCGGTCCAGAGGTTAAGACTCCGGCACTTCCAATGGAGGGGGCATGGGTTCAATCCTTGGTCGGGGAACTAAGATCCCATATGCCATGTGGCACGACCAAAAAAAAATAAATTAAAGGGCTAAAACGACGGACCGGGACTAATAAGAGTATGCTTAACAGATACAAATAATCTGTTCTTCAAATCAAAACACTGGTTAGCCATGCAAGGGACTGAAGACACGTGACTTGAAAGTAGTCCAGGTGAAAGAGACTGTAATTTTGGTTGATTACAACCTCATCCTGAGTCAACATGAAGTTCCAAAAAGGCTATTCTAATATTAAGCTACATTAATAGAATTATGCACAAGTCAAGGAGTGATACAACAGTTTTAATGTACGCTATTCAACAAAACATCTGGAATAGAGTGGCCCACTACCATATTTCAAACATATAACTACAGACCATCCAGAGGAAGAGTTAAATATTTTGTCTAGAAAAGAAAATGCTCAGGAGATGTCTTCAAATGGTAGAAGTGATGTCGTGTACACAGAATAGTGAACTTTTAATATATTGCTCTAGAAAGCAGAACTAGGATGAGTGGATAGATAGAAGTTACTAAATGGCAGATTTTTGGTCAAAACAAAGACCTTATGAACTGTAAGAATTATAGTTCCACATTGGCATAAATGCTCATTGGCATATTGGTTCAATGAACTCATTATCATTGAATATTTTTATACAAAAGGATGATTCATCTCTTGGTGTTCACACTATATTGTAATCGCATGGTTAAAATTATCTGTCTCCCCCAACAGAACACGTACTCCTTGAGGGAAGAAATGTGATTTTATTCATCTTTACGGCCCCACAGAGTCTAGCACAGAATGCTGAGTACAGCTACGGCTCAGTAAGTCTACGGAATTAACAGGTGAATGAAGGCACTGCATGTTTTAACAGCCACTTCTTTGGGAAGGTAGGATGAGATGCTCCCTTGGGCCCCTAAAATTCTAAGATGTCCGTAGTATAAAGCCCTCATCCAGAGCTCATTCTATTTCATAACATAGCACGGGGTGATGTGTATAAGTAATCTGCTTTAGTATGTGATAAACAGCACACCTTACCTGACATCTTTATTTGAAATGCTAGTATTAACTAGTTTCCTTGCCAAGCTAGAAAAGACAATTCCTGACCTTTATATTATGAAGCCTTAAACAAATGCTTTAGTATGAAAATATTAATCAAGAGTATCTCAAGCACAGAAGAATCTCTTGAATAGGGAAAGCAAAAATCTTGTTCTTTAAACATACAAGTAGTAATAGGCAGAGCAAAATGCCATCAGCTGACTTAAAAAAGGAATCGATCACATTTAACTACAGGGAGGCAGGGGGAGAAGGGAAGGATCAATCGAGAAAAAGGGGGAAAACTGGAAAATTTTTAAAGAAATTACAAGTTATAGGATCATAACTGGATACTATCTGGCTGATTCTTCCTCGCCTTCTGCAATAACGTTTTTATCTTTACCAAGTCGTAAGAAATTCTACTACAAAGTGGTTGCGGAAATAAAGTACAAAACATAAATCAGTGTATTCGGTTTCTTGATTTTAAACCTCTAGTAAAAAGCATAGTAAGGAAAAGTTTGAAAGTACCGCTCTGGATAACAAGAATATCAAAGATTATTGGTAGATCTTATTCCCAGTGCCCTCTATCACTTTTGCTAAAGCAGACACTTGAAACTGTCTGAATGTGTGTCTTGCGTATAATAGGTAATCAATCTCTTAAATAAATAAGATAAACGTAAACACACAACTAAAACAATTCTGGAGCTGGCAAAGATGTATGCCACTAGGGATTGGTCACCAAGATGGGAAGTGCTTTGAAAAGTTTTACTTAGGAGGAACACATAAAATTTAGCCTAGTGATGATATTGCTGTAGGGGCCTTGCACATCTGTATAGATGCATACAAACACAAAGGGAAATTTTACAAACTACTTTCATTGTTTGTATTAAGGTAAGAGTAAGACAGGGGCTGAAAGATGCTGCAGACGTTCACGTAAGTCTTAGACGAGTTATATTAATTTTCAAAATATCTTCCTTAAAAACAAAGCAAAAAAAAAAAAAGGCAAAATATAGACACTTCATCCCAGTTACATGTTTTTGGAAGAAGAGAAAAATACACTCTAGTGCCAACTATGTACCTTATCTAGGAACTTAATTTATTAAGCTACTTTTTTGAAAATAAGAGTACTGATGGCACTATAACACTTAAAGGACTGATACATTTGCAGGATTCTAAGAGTGTGCGTTTGTTGTAAAGATGTATTTATACCTCTTTCGTAGAGAAAAACCAGTTTTGAGTGTTAGGGGGAAAAAACACTTGAGAAGGAAATTAACCTCACTTCAAATTTCCTGGTCCCCTACAACAGCAATCAAAAGGGGAACGGACGGAGAGTACTGCCCAGCATCGGCTCCACAGTAGGGACTGAGAAGGGTTAGGACCGGGACAGCAAAACTGGGCTCCCAGTTTGGTAGGAAGGCGGGTATTGTGGGAGGATGGCTTGCTGGGGCGAGGTCAATGGAAGGGGGTACACCCTGCGGTCCCTCGCTCCCCCAGCCCGTCCCGCCGGGTCGGCAGGGCCGCACCGGAGCCCACTCCGCGCAGCCAGGAGGAGGCAGCGGCCCTGGCACCATACCTGTCAGCCGGACCAGCTCCTCCCCGCGCCGGGCCACGGACCGAGGCCGACGGAACAGCCAGGGCCGGCGAGAGTCGGGAGGACCCGCGGCGCCGCTCCGCCCACCCGCCTCCCGGGACGCGTTCGGGACCCCTGCGCCTCCACAGCCGCCTCCCGGCCCCATCCTCGCCTCGGCCTCTCGTGCACCTCCGAGCCCCCGCTACCTGGGCTTCCCCCCTCCTCACCAACCACGGACGGCCTCCACTTACCTTCAATCGCCATGATGTGCTCGCCCTGGACCGCACCAACTGGATGGCGGGGGCGGCGATCGGGGGTGCGGGCGGAGGAAGCGCCGGGGCAGCCGGCGAGTGGAGCTGGGCGGGGTTAGCCCCGCAGTCGCCGGGCTGCGCGGCCTGGGGGAGCCGCGGGCGGGGCGGTCTGGGGTGGGGCGGAGCGCCGCGAGCGCGCGGAAGAAATGGAACCTTCCCGGGCCGCCACTGCCGCCGGCACGTGACGCCGCCTCGCCCCCACCCCGCCTCCCCCACCGCGCCTCGCGCCGGGATTCGAAACAGGTGCGGGGTCCAAAGAGCCCCAGCACCGGCGCCCAAGACCAGCCCGAGGCGCACTGAGCATGTGCGGACGGCTTCCACCCGCTCGGCCGGGAGCTTCTCTGGGCCCAGGACCCCGGCGGAGACGTCCCCTCCTTCTTTGCTTGCGGCCTCCGAAACCGATGAGGGAGGGGCATGGGGAAGGATGTGGTCAGGACCATGGACAGGTCTCAATTGAAACTGGGCTCAAGAATCCCCACCCAGTGACTCCCTCAGATTTGGTAATCTGAAGGTCTGTTTTGTTTTTGTTTTGCTTTGCCTGAATCAGCCAAATACTCGCCTCAGATCTCCGCTGTGGGCTGAGAGACGGCTAGCTGGCAAAGAGCAAACGGGAGAGAGACAGAGGGATCCTGAGGACAGCTGCTTCTCTCTCTCTCTCACTCACACACACACACACACACACACACACACACACACACGTGTGCTCGTGCACTTCACCCCTTAGACTCCTGATAAAGCTTGCCATCAACCTGAGCTTGGTTTTCCCTCGGAAATATGCGTTGGCATTTGTCTCCACACATTGGAGGTCATACAAAAGTAGAGATGAGACAGACGTTTCGACAAAGGGCCTGAAAAAGCAAGTCACATTCAAGTTCTTTTAACTGGCAAACCTATGAGCATTATGAACCGTCACAGGTCAACGTCGAACACAGAACAACTGGCCGTTTAATTTTGACCTGAGGTACTTGAGCCACTCAACATTTACCCAACTCTCAGCTTCATTTGGTACTTTGAGGATCTGGACAATGAACGGCATAAACAACGTGGAGGAATAGGGAGTTGGTGATTCTCCTTGCAGAGAAAATGCTTACTCCTAGTGCAAAATAGCTATACTGGAGACTGACACAAAGAAAATTTTGCACTTATGTAAGTGAGATTGGACTGTAAATCTAGAGCAGAAATTGTCTTTCACTGCATTTATATAATCTCTCCCTCAGTCACAGTTTATGTTCAATAGACATTCATTCTTTACCATTTTCATTAGTTTGGTGAATATTTATCAACCAGGAACTGTGCTAAAAGCTAGCTACACACAAGAGTTGATATTGAAAGATCAAACAAAATGCTGTCCTACCAGAAAATATTAAAATGTCTATGTTTTAGGAAAGATCTGTGTGTGTGTATGTTTACCATAGATATCTGTGAGATTCAGGTAAAATATGTATAGTGCCAAAGATATTTTCTCCAAGCAACCTCCCTTAAACTAGTCTTGAACTCCAAGGCATTGGTTTGAACTTGAAACCACAGTTCTGGGTTTGTGGTTTCTGGCTGGCTCCTCTCAGCCTTTTTAAGAATTTCATATTGAGAGCCAAAAGAAAAAAAATCATCATTTCATCATCAATTACCTAAGTATCATATATGGGTCCAAGTTATGTGAGCTCCCATAACTCAGGTTAATATCACAGTTTGCTCAGAAAATGAATTTGTGTGTGTGTGGCGAACGTGAGCTTCAAACTTGTCAAATCTGGGAATTTAGGCCAAGGCTACTCGATATTGATGATATTTCCCCCCAGATTAGAATGCATAATTCTCCCTACCATTATTGCCTTTTTTTTAAAATGCTCTCCAGATACTAGTTGGGAAATTTCTATGATTACTGTTGGACAGTATCATATGGCTTAACCTAACTTTCCAACATTTCATATGGCTTCTGAGTTTGCTTAGGGACCACTTGGAATTGAGATTTAACTTCTTATATACTCTTATTTCTAAAGTATGCCATGGGTTTGATACTTTTAATTTGGAGGAGTGTCAATTATTTATAAATATTTTAAATTTTATCAGTCATGCATCCCACCTAAGGACAAGACGTTTTTGTAATTTTGACCATATACCTCTAAATAATCTTTAGTCTACACACCTTTACATTGTAGGGGATGTTCAAGAAATGCTTCATTTTAAATTCTTCATTCTTCCTTGTTAATGAATTATTTGAAAAATAGTTTCCAAACATATAGTTCAAGCAATTACCCAATTTTCCCATCATGTGCTGTGGATAGTTAGGGGCTGAGACAGGAAAAGAAAAATAAAAGAAGTCAAAGTAACTCCTTTTCTTATGACTAGGAAATGGAAATGTGTTTTTGGTATTTTAAGTTTCAACTCAATATTTCATAGACATATTGTTTAAAATGATAGTTTGAATTACAGGAGGACACAATGCTTAATTATCCAGTGGTATAGCTGAAACATCAGAAAGCAGAAAAAGAAAGCACTGAAGGTGAATCACGTGGAAAGAACAGCTCAAAGGGAAAGTGAAAGGTAATTGCACCTACATTAATTAAGTAGTTTTCATGTGCCAAGCAAAATAACCTACCACTATTAATAGCAATACTATCTTGATGGAAGGGTATATGTTCCAAGTTACAAAAGTTCCCAATGTACTTTTAAGAAACAAATGATTTTTAAATTTGGAACCTTCCTGTATTTAATTTAAGCTATTCAATTGAAAAAGTCCAAAGCCATTAAAAGAATGGAACAAAAATTCTATCTAGTAATATATATTTTATTCTAGTATATATAATTAAATATATACTTAATTCTAGTATTATATATTACATATATAAAAATGGAGTCTTAACAAGTACCTATACCAAAAATTACATTTTGGAAAATTTAATAAGTGTTAGTTATCCAGGGATTTTGAATGTTTGCATAAGAGAGACATTTTTAAACTTTAAGCTTTATTAGCAGTTGCAATTATCTGAGAAGATGTGGCTAGATATAAGGATCTAATGAAAATCTAGTTAAAACCATTAATATTGCATTTCTTTCATGAATTATAATGTCATGGAAACATTTATATATTAGTTATTTATTCTAGGAACTTTTCCAATCAGAGCAACTCAACTTGAACTACCTTATGGAAAATGGAAAGTTAATTATAAAGGTGTAAGTATAGAAATAAAGCTGGGCCTCAGTTTCAGCAATCTCGGGAATCTGAATGCTATCACAATATTTTCTGTTCCTTATCTCTACCTGTTCTGCATGTTGGTTTTTTTGCTTGCTCACCACAAGCTAACTTTATCCCTATGGTGGGAAACATGACTCCTGAGAAATTCCAAGCTCAGCTCACAGATTCTGCCACATTTCTGTGCCCCAAGTCCATAAATTCCAAAAAAGGTGGGATGTCATTAGCTCTACTTAAATAAGGTAACCTACCCCAGATCAGTTAGGAAGCCAGATACTAAAATTAGCCTAGCTTGGGTCAGGTGCATACCTCTGACAAAACCTCTGTGGCCATAATGGGAGGGTCATGGAGGAATACAGTGGCCCCCATGGGACCTATACGGATGAATGAGGGAGAAAGGAAAATGGTTCCCAGAAAGGGATTCTTGGACAGAGAAAACTTAAGTGATGCCTGCAAGGGTACTGTACTTCAGCACATTTCCCTGAGGTTCTCTTAGAGCAGAACTGTTCAAAAGAATTGTCTGAGATAATGAAAACTGTCTATATTTGTGCTACACAATACACTGGCTACTAGCCATATGTGGCTAGTGTCTACTGTATCAGACAGCACAGCCTTAGAGCTACAGAAATGGCACGGTGGGGTTCAGGGAGGGACTGCCAGAGAAGATTGCTCAGTGGGCACTTACTTGGTGGGATAAACTGTAATGTCTTTGGTGGGAGGAGAACAGTAATAACTTCCCATTTGTGGATACTCTACCTGATAGCGTGGTACAATAAGAAGTGTATCTATCCTGCTGTGTGGAGGTAATTAAAGACGAAAATGGAAAGAAAAAATAAAAGTAAACATAAATCAGAACAATTCTTTTTTCTCTTCAATTTCCTCCACCAATTATTTTCCTCAAGACTTGTCACTTACTCCACTACAGGCAGCAAAGTAATAGCTAAGAGAGAAGATAAATGTGGAGCATTCTAGAATTCTTTTTATTCACTTAGATCAAATGGTAGCTTTCCTTCTTGCCCTCTAAAACTTTAGAGATAGCACAAGCTCTACTGAAGAAAAAAGAGAGCAAATAGCATAGATGCTAATTTACTACCCTACACTTTCTTCCATTATATTTTCTAAGCCTTTCATGCAGACTGAAGAGCCACCTACACTCCTCTCCCTTTTCATCTCCAAATATGATGTGCTTCTGTAAAATCTCTGTTAATATTTATTATTGATCAGTGAAGTTATTGCTATCGGCTAAATGTATGGAGCAGTACACTGTGGTTTACTGACACAGTTACAACACAGCAGGATACTGGCCTGTCAGTGTGGAGGAGTGAATGGAACTTCTAAACATATAGAGCAATTTGACACAAAATGTTCAACAAGTACATGCTTACGGGGATACGAACTAAATAAGCTAAATGTTCTTATTCACAGCAAAGAAGTATATTATTTTGTTCTAGGTAGGAGTACTTGATTATATTTTAAAAAATGTTTCGGGACCTCCCTGGTGGCGCAGTGGTTAAGAATCCGCCTGCCAATGTAGGGGACACGGATTCGAGCCCTGCTCTGGGAAGAT
This sequence comes from Eubalaena glacialis, assembly GCF_028564815.1. Classification (NCBI taxonomy): domain Eukaryota; kingdom Metazoa; phylum Chordata; class Mammalia; order Artiodactyla; family Balaenidae; genus Eubalaena; species Eubalaena glacialis. The sequence continues at coordinate 41,714,901 of NC_083718.1, read as the reverse complement.
CCCACATGCCGCGGAGCAACTAAGCCCATGCGCCACAACTACTGAGCCTGCGCTCTAGAGCCCATGAGCCACAACTACTGAAGCCCGCGAGCCTAGAGCCTGTGCTCCGCAACAAGAGAAGCCACCACAATAAGAAGCCCGCACACTGCAACGAAGAGTAGGCCCTGCTCGCCACAACTAGAAGAAGCATACGCGCAGCAACGAAGACCCAACGCAGCCAAATAAATAAATAAATAAACTTTTTCACAGCTAGATGCTCCCATGATAATGACAAGTGACAGTTATATAACAATTTTCACTTAAAGGTCAAAAAATATACCACAGACCTTTTCAATGACATAATTATGTCACACACCAGTAAATGCAGCCACCTATCATGTAGAAAGCAGAAGGCAACTTGTAGAAAGTCTCAAGAACATACATATGTAGGAAGGAAATTGAATTCTACACTGAAGAAAATAATTGATACTCTGAGTTAGATGAGAAAATCTACTGCTACAAAAGTCATTCAAATCTCCTTAGTTCATATAACTATAAATGTGTGGGCCTGATTCAGAGGTCACTAAGAGCTTTTATTGCTTACATTTATCAAATACAAGAATGACAAGCATAGAATTCTTTGGATAAAAGTAGATACTTACTAAATTTTTGTTAAATGAATAAATAAATCATAACAGGCTTAGGTGCCTAGATCCTTTATATTAGTTGTTCTTAAGCTTTGAAGTGTACATCTGTACACCAATAAGATAAAATAGCCATTGATGATGGCGATAAAGAGAAACTTAAAAGAACTCTTTAAGAAACTTAAAGAACTTTTTATCTAGAATCGTATTCCTCATTATTATCTTCCCAATTATTTTTTCCCAATATAGAATTTCTCTTTGCTTAACTATATACTGTTATAAATGAAAGGGAACATTTCATAGAGTTTCATATAACATGCCACACTCTGACGTTAAAAAAATTTATTGATGTTTTTTATTTTAAGGTGGAACAGTTTATTAAAGGAATTATGGAATATCTTTTGAGGATTCAGAAATAGATTATAATAGATTGTTGTTGGGCCACAACAATCTATTATAGGACAATGATTTGTAAGAGTACAGTATCTCTTTTACATGATATGCTAAGGTTTGTAAGTGAATTGTGAAACTCTAAGCACAATTTATGTTTCAATTGCTATAGTAATGTTTTCATTTCATGAAGCTGCTCAAAGAACTTAAAAAACACTACAAAATATAATTTTAAAAAAATACTTGTTGGTAACTCCCTAGGAAATCTAATTTCTCTCCTAAAACAATATGTACAAATATTTTGTTTAACTTTCAGTAGAAAAGATGATGTAAAAATAATAGATAAAGCTATTGGGGTACCTGCTACTTCTACCACTTTCTGTCCACTGCATCTTATTGTCATCAATTTACATGGGAAAAAAATGTACTTTTTCAGTTGCTAAGCCCTGTTTTTTTTCCTTTCCATTCAGACTTTTCCCCCAACCAAAATATACTTGGTTAAATTTATTCCCGTATTACTAAATATTCACCCAATTTCACTCCAGAGGTGGAATTTGTACCTAGGATAAAATCAGAGAACTCCAAAGAATTTGAACATCTGCCTAGGAAGAGGTGAGGCACCTAGTGTTGTTACCAAAATAAAACCCTCCATATTTTGATATACTAGCTACCTATACTATTCAACCTGGTCCTTTATTTTAAAATATGAGTAGAGAGGCAAGGATCTCTAGACATGTAAAATGGACCTAAGTGAACGACTGGATAAACGATTCCAAGGGAAACTCAGAGAGTTTCAAAAAGATATTACAAGGCATTAAACAAGGTACTGAAAGAAAAAAGAGAGAAATCCAAGAACAAGAAAGACTTATTGAAATTTTAAAATATGATCGTTGGAACAAAACATTCATTAGAAGGGGTGGAAATGGTACCAGGACTTTGGAAGACAGTTTGGCAGTTTCATAAAAAGTTAAACACACATCTACCATATGATCTAATCATCCTTCTCCTAGATATTTGTCCAAGAGAAAAGAAAGTGTATGTCCATACAGACTTGTACATGAGTATTCATAGCAGCTTTATTTGCCAAAAACAGAAACAACTGAAGTGTTCATCAATAGGTGAATGGATAAACAAACTGTGTATTGTATGGATTTTTTATGGATATCCATACAATGGAATAATACTCAGAAACTAAAAGGGATGAACTATTGATACACACAACCTCATGGATGAATCTCAGAATAATTATGCTAAGTGAAAGCATCAGAGAGAAAAAAGAATATATACTGTACGGTTCCATTTATATAAAAGTTTAAAATATGTAAATGACATAATCTATAGTGAGAGAAATCAAATGAATGGTTGCCTGGGGGGAAAAGGGAAAGATGGTCTAGTGAGAGGCAGGAAGGAGAGATTACAAAGAAGCAGAGGGGAGCTTGTGGTGGTGATGGATATGTTCCCTATCTTGATTATGGTGATGGGTTTCATGGATGTATACCTATGTCAAAACTTATCAAATTCTATACTTTAAATATATGCAATTTATAGTTGTCAATTATGCCTCAATAAAGCTGTTTTGAACAAAGGGGAAAAAACAGAATATGAAGAAAAAAGAAGGACTAGAAGAGAAAAAAGACGAATGGAAAATGTGAGAAAAAAATTAAAATTCATAGATCAATCCTGGAAGTCTAGTGTTTAGCTGATAAGTGTTCCAGAGGGAAAGAACAGAGAATATCAAGCACAGATGGTTAAAGAAACAATGGAAAAATAGGTCCCAGATGTAAAGAAAGCCTCTGGGCTTTAGATGGAAAGAGCTCTTCAAGGGCTAAGTAAGAAAAATGAATAAAAACCCACACCTAGACACATCCCATTGAATTTCAGAACATCAAGGATAATGAAGATCCTTAAAGCTTCCAGAGATGGAAAAAAAATAAAATAAAAATTAAAAAGTCAATGCCAGAAAAATGAGATTCAAATTGGTCAGAAATCTCAATAACAAAGTGGTTGTTAGAAAAGAATGGAACAATGTGTACCGAGTACAGAGGGGAAAATGACTATGGAACTCAAATTCTGTGTCAAATCAAACTTAGTCAAGAGTGAGGACAAAATTAAGTTATCTAAGGAATGCATGGATTCTCTCGTGCACTTTTTTTTTTTTTTTAGATTTTAACTTGATATAGCCCAACAAAATGAGAACGGAATCTAAGGAAGAGAAAGCTATGGATCCAAGAAATGGTGAAACTAACCTATGAATACAATGAAAAGAAATCATAGGATGACAGCTGGGCAGCAAGCCTAGAAAGCAACACATTTAAATTAGAAAAGAAAGTCTGAAGAATATGCTCAGGGAGAAAATTCTTTCCATTCAACAACTAATATATTACAAAGCTGGAAAATCTTATTATTATCATAAAAAGGTATCTATTTCTTCTCTCAGTAGAAAAAAGAAAGGCAATTAGATAGTCTGCAGGGGAAAGCCATATATTCCATACATCAAGCAAATTAAATAGGGTATGATTTTGAGTAGCTGTTAGGGTTTAAGACAAGAAAACCCATTTGACCTTGACACTGTTTGGGTCAGCACTGATTTAGCAATATAGAATTACATTTTCTAATCATATACCTTGCATCAAAATAAATAATATTTATTTAATCATAATATTATAAAATATTAAAATAAAATATTTGCTCTAAGGTGTTAGAAAGAGTATGAAATACTTACCGTAAAGAACAGAATGTAAATGTTAGCAATCTTGACAACATCAAAGTAAGGACAGAGCCATCAGAGGCTAAGAAGTAAAGCAAAGGGATGAGAGAAAAAGAATAGTTTAGGGATGGTAATTTCTCTCATCTTACATAATGCAGAATTAGAAGTTTTCTTTTTTAACTGATGAAAGATAAGTAGAAGTTTTATACATTTTTGATTGATATAAATGAAAAATAGAACATGGGTATATATATTCTTTTATTATTCATATATATGGTATAGTATTGAATATATATTTAGGAGGAGAGAGTGAAGGGAGAAAAGGTGAGAAATAGTACGTATAAGCCAAATTCCTCTTCTTTCATAAATGGGAGTAAATAGATATTGTCTAAACTTATAAATTAATAAAGAGAACTGTAAGTATATTCTTTAGAATTATGGTGATAATCGCAAGAACGAAAACCAGAAACATATAAAAGAAGCTTACCTCTTGGGAATATGCTCGGTGTATGGGAAGTCTCAGTTGGAAAATATTTCTTTTTATTTTGTTTTATACCATTCTATACATGAGTATGTTTTATTAAAAACAAAAGCATAAGTTAAGCAGCTCCCACTTTCACTACCCTCAGGATAAAATCCATACTTACAAGGTTCTTGACAGTCTAATTCCAAATGACCTTTTCAAACTTGTCTCCCAGAATTCATGTATCTGATCATCTCAGTTTTTCCTGAATGTCCCCTGCTCTCTCACACCTTCATGCATGTCTTTTGTACACAATTATCTTTCTGTCTTAAGGTGGAAGGTAGAGATCTTCTTTGCCGGGGAAATTTCTATTCATCGTTTAAGAATGAGATCAGCAAGGGTGACTTCCCTAGTGGTCCAGTGGCTAAGACTCCATGCTCCTAATGCAGGGGGCCTGGGTTTGATCCCCGGTCAGGGAACTAGATCCCACATGCTGCAACTAACGATCCCGCACGTGGCAATGAAGATCCCTGTTGTGCCACAACTAAGACCCGGTGCAGCTAAATAAATAATTAAAAAAAAAAAATAGGGTTTTAATTTCAAAAAAAAAAAAGTAGAAGAATAAGATCAGCAAGAAATCATTTAAAAAGGAGAAATTAGACTATGTAAAAATTTAGGACACTATAAACAAACTTTAAAGATAAATACAAATTGGGAAATGAAATATTTACAGCAGTTGGAGAGCAGTAAAGAAAGTAGTTAGAGCATGGACTCCAGCACCAAAATGCCTACTAACTGGCTCTACCACCTAACAGCAGCAAGGTCTTGGGCAAGTTATTTAACTTTCATATGCCTCAGTTTCTTCATCTGTAAAATAGCAATAATAATAGTACCGACTTTACAGGATGTTTTTGAGGAATAAATTAGTACATGTAAAGCACTTAGAACCTGGCTTATACTAGGTGGCATATAAGTTTTAGATATTATTGTATTGTTGAGGATTTTAAAGAACACTTAAAATCAATAAGAAAACAATATGCTGGCATCCACTAGAAAAGGGGTTGTAGATATGAAGAGTCAATTCACAAAAGAAGAAATACTAATGGGCAATAACTATGCGAAATTGCTCAAGTTTACCATTGATAAAAGCAATGGAATTTAAAACGAATGAGATTTCTTTCAAATATCAGTTTAGCAGAGATTTAAGTGTTTGATACTGCTTAGTTCTGACAAGGGTATGGGAAAATGGACACGCTCCCAAATGTGAGGACAAGGGAGGGGAGTGGCTGGGATAAACTGATATAATGTTTCTGGAGACCAATGTGGCAATCTTAATCAAAATTAAAGATACCTACAGTTGAACTTCAAACAACATCGGTTCAAACTTCATGGGTCCACTTATACTCGGATGTTTTTCAATGAATACATACAATAATACTAAATGATCTGCCCTTGGTTGAACCCTTGGATGTGAAATCACTGATACGCAGGAACTGTGGATATGGAGGGCCAGCTATAAGTTATACATGGATTTTCGACTGTGAAGAGAGTTGGTGTCCCTCACCCCCATCTTGTTCAAGGGTCAACTGTAATATATTTTTGACCCAGTCATTCTAATTTTATGAATTTCTCCTAAATAAATAATTAAGTTTGCAAGACTATCTTATTTGTTTGTTTGTTTAGAAAAGTAAACAATTAGAAAAAACCTAAATGTCCATCAACAGGAGTCCGTTAAATAAATTAGGATTCACCCATACAATAGAATACTATGCATTTATCAAAAATGGATAAAGTTGAGCCATATTTATTGACATACAAAGATATCCATGATGTGTTAGGACTTTTTCTTTTCAGTCTAGCATTTGGGGGGCTTATTCTCCACCAGGCAATTAATCTGCAACATTTTGTTTAACTCTCATCACAACTCTGTAAGGTATATCATGTTATTAGATCAGTATTACAAATAAGGAAACAAAAGTTCAGAGCCATTTGGTGACTTACCAAGGTCACAACTCAAACCCAGGCCCACTGATTCTGAAGCCCACGTTCTTGATGTGAATGCATAATGCATATAGGTTATAGGCCAGTTCATACACTATGAGCCCATTTATTATATTATATACAATAAATATATGTTGTGATTTTATGTGTCAACTTGACTGGGCCACAGTGTGCCCAGATATTTGGCCAAACATTATTTTGGATGTGTCTGTGAAAGTATTTCTGGATCAGATTAACATTTAAATTAGTAGACTGAGTAAAGCAGATTGCCCTCCCTAATGTGAGTGGATCTCATCCAGTCAGTTGAAGACCTGAACAGAACAAAAAGACTGAGTAAGAGGAAATTCATTTTGCCTGCAGCCTTGAGCTGGGACATTGGTCTGTTCTTGCCTTTGGACTCAAACTGAAACAGCAGCTCTCCTGCTGGTCTCCAGCCTGCCAGCTTTTGGACTGGAACTTACACTGTCAGCTCTCCTGGTTCTCAGGCCTTTGGACTTAGACTGGAACTATACCATCGGCTCTCCTGGGTCTCCAGCTTGCCAACTGCAGATCTTAGGACCTATAATCACGTGAGCCAATCCCTTATTCTCTCTCTCTCTCTCTCTCTCTCTCATATATATTATATAGATAGATGATATAGATATAGATATATAGATATACACGCACACTATTGGTTCTGTTTCTCTGGAGAACCCTGACTAATACATATTTAATAACACACTTTTAAGACACAGGAGTGTTGGATGGATATATACCAAACTGTTAACAGTTGTTTCTTCTGGGGGCCAGAAGCATGGGATATACTTTCACTTTATATTTTATCATTTTGTGGTCTTTAAATTTTTCACAACTAGCAAGAATAGCATTTAAAATTAAAAGTATATAATTATATTCTGAAAGTAAAGTTAAAAATGGCTCCTCCTCTCTGTGATGTCTCCCAACCCTCTTTCCCTTCAATCAGGGGGACGAACATGCCTGACATTTTGCATTTACATATATTATAAAATTTAGAGTATCTCTTCACAATTGAATGGGCCTTAGGCTGAGTCCTACTTTAGGAATCCTGTTTCATTCATCTTCCTGGTCCCCTTTCACTGAGGAGAATAAAATGGGAATTTCCTCAAAGAGATTTGGTTTGAGCTGGACAGGGCAACCTAACCTGTGGGAGGAGGTATATATTCAACTCACCTTTGCCTGTGCTCTCCTTTTCTTTGTTTTCCTCAAAAGGGTTTTACTGCTCTCTGTTAGGGGCCATTCCCTTTTGATTTAGCCTCCTTTTATGTCTGAGGCTTAGTTATATAATCATAGCGAAGTTCTTTATTTTCTCCAAATTTCCTATGTAGGACTTTTCTTTTGGTGCTGGTCATTGGATAGTCACTTAATGTTCTGAGCTGTATCACTACAGAATGAGAGAATCTAGATCCAGGGGATAATTTTAAAGAAAAATTTGGACAATGTTATCAAGGATCCACAGCCCAAAGGAAACCCCTGTGTATAAGCACCTCCAAATTGGGGGCAAGGGTTGGATTTATATGCTTCTCCTTTTTCTCCATATTGCCATGGGAGGATCTAGGAAAAACCCCAATCTTGTATTCTGATCTCCCTCACGCTGACCATATATGACTCTCATTTTCCCCAGTGTATACTAAATAAGAGGATATGTTTGTGTGGTGTACAGAATATAAAAGTACTAACTCTAAAACTTTGTTTTGTAGTTAAAATGGCCAACAGCTGAACTAAACCTACCTGATCTATGTTCTCAGATTATCCAAAGCAATAAACTACAGTGGGGGACTGGATAAGAACTCTATCCAGAATCTACACTATTTGTCCTGCACTTGCACAGACCTGAGAGCGAGTGCCTCCTTAAAACTTGCACCCTAGACATTTTGCTTATCTCACCCTTAGTCCTAACCCTGGGTCCTGCCATCTCTAGCTTCCCTGGGTCACAGCAATGGGAGAGGATCCCAGTAGTGATAAATCTTTCCCACTCCCAGCACCAAGCCCACAGTGGTTCCTCATTAATAAAAATGTATTTAATTAATGAGAAGTCTTCAATAAAGTCCTCCAATAAATGAAAGGAAACAGAAGAGGTAAGACCTAAGCCAGAAGCAGCACAAGTGGAAAGGACCTGGAGTTTTCATTGAGAGTAAGTTTAATTTCCATAAATAGGGTACCTACTAAAGTTATTCATGTGATTTTAGGCTGCCATTTTAGATGCTTATTATCTATCGTAAAGAAAGCAGTGATCCCATCTTTTTCTGCCCTGGTTAAGAAACTACCTGGAGTGAATTCAGCAACAAGATATTTCTAACTATATTCTATGAGAAAAAGTTAAAAAGCTGATAATGTTTCATCTGAAAAAAGAATGACTCAGGGACTCCATGATAATTGTTTTCAAATATTCGAATGGCTGCCAGCTGTAAAGGAAGCAGGCTTATGCTGCACAGAAACAGATCTTGGCTTGTTATAAACCCTGGTGCCCAGATTATGATTGGTACAAATAATCACTCTTGGTTTAGTATATAAAATAATTGGATTTTTTTACCACAGTAAACCAGATTGTAATCATACACTGCATACAAGCTCTACTGGAACAGAATAATGCTAACATGCTGGTCAACAAAAACATTAGATGGATGGCAGATTTGGGAAGCTGCCATGTCTCCTTCCTTCCATCTCTTTCCCCTCTTATTCACTTGGCTTTTTTTAAAATTCATCTTATATGAAGTTTTCCCAGGTGGGCTTTCTTCCTGGGGAATTCCCTGGCGGTCCAGTAGTTGGGACTCGGCACTTTCGCTGCTGTGGCCTGGCTTCAGTCCCTGGTCAGGGAACTAAGATCCTGTAAGCTGCGTGGCGCAGCCAAACAAAAAACAAAAAACCTCTTCTTGGAACCCATCCTATACTCTCTTCACCCCTCCCTCTCCAAAAGTCCAGCTCCCCAGTAGCCTTCATTTTATCCCAGCCACCTGCTCTCAAAATCATAAGGACCATATGCTGATTTTGTCACATGGACCAGACCTTAGATTTTGCATGCTCCCACCCCTTATCCATCTCTATCTCATCTCCTTCCCCTTCATTTATATTTTTGATTTAATACCCACATATTCACCTCTAATCTCCCTAAGGTCAAGAAGCTAAAATGGAGAACAACTGATGCCCATATAGATACTCTCCATTTCTGAGATTCTGTGATTCTAAGACAAGGTTGGGGTATAAATGAACATGTTGTGCTTGAAGGATGGTGATATTTGCAAGACACAGGCGTTGTATTAGGGAATAGTAAGAGTCATATTAGAAAGTTGCGAATGCCAGAGAGAGAATGAGAACTCTCCAAAAACCGTGTAGGTTTCTTGTAATAAGAAAACGATATGTTCAAACTGAGGTTCTAGTCATTAAATTACAAGGTGGAGTGTACATTGGTAGAAGAAGGTTGAGAATAGAGGCAGGAACTAATTAGAAGAGGCTCTGGTAGTCCAAGAATAAGATCATGAAAGTATGGACAATGGCAGCAGCTGTGGGAATAAAAACAAAGACTTGAACTGGAGAGGCATGTTAGAATTTTGACGAACAAGGTACCAGACATTATTGTTTTATCTGTCCAGAAAAACATATCCATCCTTTTCGAGGAGTTGCTCATCTCCCACTCCAGCCGTATGATTCAGTGGACTGAGATGCCGCCATGAGATCACTCCCCATAGACCTCCTACTGTAGGGAGCACGACTGACTCAAGGACCCAGCGGCTGCACCTTGAAACCCATCTCCAAGTTTGCATGGAGGCCACGCCTCCCGCAGGCTGCTCCTGCCAATCACTGAGTATGACAGGAATACCAAGGCAGGTCAGTTCCTGAGAGACAAGGGACTTCTATTTCAGCCAACTTCCTTCGGCTCAAGAAACTACCCAGTAGCTTTGCTGAACCTTCCATAGCCTGCACAGCAATCTAGGCCAACTACTTTCTCTCCTTCACTCAGGGTCAGACTGCATCATAGTCTGATGTCTTCCCAGCCCTGACCAGCTCCCTCCCTTTCACACAGACATTTCCTCGAATAAAATCCGTATATTTTAATTCCATTTTGACATCTGCTTCTTAGAGGACACAGACTACTACAACTGCCAATCCCAAATATAGTACAACATTCACTAGCCACAGTGATTCGTCCAAGGATTAAGCATGTGACTCAAGCTGGACAAATAAGAATGCCTCCCTGAGACTGGCTGAATTTAAAATGGAGACCATACTCAGTTTTTCTTTATGCACTTTGAGCTGTAGGCTGTGACATCGTCTTTTACTGGTGTCCCAGCCTTGTGAAAAATACTCAGAAAGTATAGCTATCATCCAGATAGAAAGAGCACATTCTAGTGGCACCAGTTTGCTGGTTCCAATTCCAGAGGTTCCTAGACCTGTTCTAGTGCCTGCACTTCTTTCTTCGGTTCTGTGAACAACCCCTGGATCCTTCCAGAAAATTCCCTTTTTTCCTTAAGCTAGGTAGAGTTTCAATCCCATTAGCTCTCATCCAATTCAAACTCCATCATTTTCAACCAAAAAATATATATATATATTTTTAACAGATATAGGATTAAGTACGGAAAAAAGCAAAATTAGTTCTAATTTATTAATGTTATAAGCATAAGAGACCAAATTAATGGTATTATTCATAGAAATATGAGGACTAGAAACATTTTATGGGAGATGATTGAGTCACAAGAGGATACCCAAATAAAAATGTATTGTAGGGTATTGAGGTTACTAAAAGATATGAACCTTAGTGAGAGGTCTCAGGCATGAGAGGTAGGTAAAGCATAGACTTACTACTTGAAACTAGGAGGTAAAATCAGTTTACCAAGATAGTACATTGGGCTTTTACAATGTAACGAGAGGATCGCTTCCTCTATTTTTTATTTTGTATGTATTTTACATAATCTATATGAAATTGTTACTAACATACATATTCTTCATTAATGTAATTTGGCAATTAGTTCAAATTAACTATATCTTTTATTTGTTTTAACAAAGATTAAACAAGGTTAAAGCCAAAATAATAAACAGCACAAACAATAGCATTTACCATAAATATTTCTGGATGTAATTGCTTTAAATAACAATTTCATATATCTAAAAGAATGTGAGCGAGGATCAAGAAGAAAATATCCTACTCATGTGTCTTTACAACTTTAAAAAAAAAAATAACTAAGGAGAGATTTGAATGCTAACTCATTCTAAAGCTAAGTCAAAAATGGATTAAGTTTTTAAAATTTTTCCTTCATGAATCCCATTTCTGAGTCACATGATAGCATATTTTGCACTTTCCTTAAAAATTTTAAGTCCAAAGTCATTGTTATAACAGTGATACATTTGAGGACACAGAGAATTTAAAAATATATGACTTCTCTTTAAGAGATAAGAAACCTCTTTCCCAGAAAATTGATTAGGCCAGTAGGTAATGAGGTGGCTGTGATAATTATGATATTGTGCCATGCCCTCAATGATCTGAATTCTCAATTTGAATTTTTCACAAAGAACATTTGGCAGCAACCTCATAACTCTTGCCAAGAAAAGTTGACTCTGTTGGCCATCCAAACTAGTGAGTTAACCAAAATGTCCCCCAACAGAGTGTTAAATACCCAAGTTTCTTTAAAATACCTGCCTTAATGAATTCATGTATTTTCTTGACTCCTGAAATAAAATCAGATTTTTCGTTTTTGTGTAGCATAGCATAAAGAAGGCCTTCTCTATGTTTGTTTCTCAAACCGTGGTTCTTAATACTGTAACAGTATCACCTGAGACTTGTTAGAAACACAGACTGCCAGGCTCCATCTCACATCAAATGCATCGGAACCTTTGGAGGTACAGCCTGAGGATCCATATTTTTTAAAGCAAGTGATTCTCATGAAAAGCAAACCTTTACTCCATAAGGACTGATTTTAAATACAGAATATTTTCCCCTCTCTAGATGATTTTAAGTTCAGGAATATAACATATACTGAACTTTTTCAACTTTAAAAAGTATTGAAGAATACTTTATGTCTCAGGAAGAAAGACTAGAGAAACAAATCTTTTGGGATACCTTCCTATTCCATGACACATCTCCCCTTCTCTGAGAACAGTTTTCCCAGCTACCAGTGGTGAGACCCTGGGAGTCATGTTTGTGTAGTATACCTTAATCTTTGGTCATGATTTATTGGGCCAGGGGTAATACCTAACCCAGATGCACCAATCAATCCCAGTCAACCTCTTTCTCTCATTTGAACTGAGAAAGTGAAAGAACATAATAATTGGGGGCTATCACCTAAAGGCTTAGAATGAAGTTCACTAACTCTTGACACCAAGGTCCCCAGAGCTTCCCTGTTCTTCCCAGCCTTAACTTAGGTCTGACATAAAAGAAGATATTTCAACTGTGAAATAAGAACAGGACAAAATGGAACATTTAGAGTACATGAAAAAAGATTTTTGAAATTAAAAATAATATAAATTAAATTTCAATATAAAGGTTGAAGGATACAGTTGAAGACATCTCCAGAAAGTTGAGTAAATTGACAAAGATATAAAAAATAGGGAAAACAACATAAGGGGACACAGAAGTTCCAATATTCAAATAAATGGAGTTTCAGAAAAATAGAAGAGAAGAAATAATCGAAGAAAAAAATCTAGGAAATTTCCCATATCTGAAGGACATGATTTTACAGATTGAAAGGGCACTCTGAGTGCCCAGGACAATTAATGAAAAGAGACCCACACGAAAACACATTTCATGAATGTGTGGAATGCTGAGGACAGCAAGAAGATCAGAAAACAGATGTATCACAAGGGTAAATGTAGAACAATCTGATGCATAATAGTTGCTCAATAAATTGAATCAGGTTGGCTTTAGACTTTTAAGCAACACCACCATAAACTAGAAGGAATTAAAGCAATGCCTTTGGAATGCTGAAGAAAAATATTTCCTAAGCCTCTATATTCAACCAAGTTATAAATAAAGTGGAAAAGTAGAATAAAGACATTTTCAGACCTCTATGATCTCAAAAAAATCTTACTTCCTATGCACCTTTTCTCAAATAATTATTTGAGAAAGTTCTCCAACATAGTAGTGAAAGAAACCAAAGAAGAGGAAGATACAGATTATAGGAAACAGGAGCTCTAACATGTGAGAGAAACTCTTGGGATCCCAGGGGGACATTTGGACAATCATAGAAGGCAATGAGTTCTAGTGGGCCAAGTCAGAAGACAGTAAGAGAGAGACTTCTTCATGAAGATGAATTTGATAGAACACTTGAGGTGCCTGAAGATCTTGAAAGGGTATTTAGACACTTGGGCTTCAATTAGTGATGGGTACATAGAAAACGAAGAATTTTTTTTAAAAGCAAAAACAAGACAGTGATCAACTTCAGTTTGCAGGAAGGGAAATGTAGTCATCGTTTACTACATTGCTTAGCTCTGAATAGCAATCATTTCGTCATCACAATGTAAACACTGATATTGATCTAGCCAAAGTATAATACAACATCCTTGCAGTATAAAAACTTTGGAAAGTGTGCATATGTGTGGTAAGAGTAGGCAAGGGAATGAGAGCTAAACCCTTATCTTCTCTAGTGGGATAAATAATAACCAAAATGGAAAAATTGAGTAGTAAAAATACATGTTATTTAGAGATATGTAGATAGACAAAAATAATCAGGTAAACAAGGGGAAATGGTTGCCTATTAGGAGGAAGAAAATGGTGGGAGAGGACCAGGAGGATGCTGGTTTTTATTACAAACCTTGTAGGAATATTTTGATTTTTAAATTATGTGCACATAAAACTTGGATTCTTTTTTTTTAAACATCTTTATTGGAGTATAATTGGTTTACAATGTTGTGTTAGTTCCTGCTGTATAACAAAGTGAATCAGCTATATGTATACATATATGGATTCAAAGAAAAAAGTGAAAAGAAATAAGAAAGGATCTATTCATTTAAGTCAGAAACACAAGCCGGAAAGGTCTCACGATCGGCGTGTCACTTTGGGTTCTCTGGGAAGCAAATGCCAGGGTAGAGTTAGAAGTGCAAGAGATTTATGGAAAGAGAAAGGGGAAAGGGAATAGGAGTAGGAGTAGAAAGCCTCAGACACAATGCAGGTCTGATCTCTGTTAAAGAAGGGGAAGGGGGCTTCCTTGCTACTTCTGGATGATGTGATGTGGCGCAGTGGTTAGGAATCTGCCTGCTAATGCAGGGGACACAGGTTCAAGCCCTGGTCCGGGAAGATCCCACATGCCACGGAGCAGCTAAGCCTGTGCGCCACAACTACTGAGCCTGCGCTCTAGAGCCCGTGCTCCACAAGAGAAGCCACCGCAATGAGAAGCCCGCGCACTGCAGTGAAGAGTAGCCCCCGCTCACCACAACTAGAGAAGGCCCTTGCACAGAAATGAAGACCCAACACAGCCAAAAATCAATCAATCAATCAAAATTTATTTAAAAAAAGAAGGGGAAGGAAGGATATTGGGTAGAAAGAGCATCAGACTTGTGAGTCAACTCTGAGAAAGTTTCAGCCAGTCCAATGGCGAGCTCCAGAGCAAAAATTGCCTCTTGGAGGAATTCCCCTTTGATCAGAAGTGGCCAGACCCTAGTCTCTCTACCACGTTCAATCTTTAGCTCAGTCTCTTCCTAGGGAGAGCATTTCCTTGCCTCGAACATTGCAACATATCTTTCAGCATCTCCATGGTTCATATAGGGCTTCCTTCCTGAGAAGAAACTTAGATTAGTGGGATGAAGTACAGCACTCATCTCTACAGTTGATTGAGGGTTGCAACTCATCATCTTCCTCTCATCATCTTCCTCTTCCACTATCCATTCTAAATTTCACACACACTGAGCTATTGCTTCTGGAGGTCTTGGCAGGTTATAGGATGGTTGTAGCCAAACACACATCTCTGAGGAGTCTGAGCCCCTGACTCCTTTATCAGGTCAGAGTTACTGCACTTTTCCATTCACAGTCACAATTGTTCAAGAGAGTGCCAATAAGCACCCAAGAAGATCCCTGTATTCCACAGATATTCTTCTCTGCCCTTATTATATTACAGCAGTCTTATGTCCTCTTGATAATCAGGGTCAGTTATCCCTGACAGAGGGTGACCCTCTTCTTTCCTGCTGATCCCTGGACACAGAAAGCCAAAGTACACAGGTGGCAGTTTTAGCTTATAGTTCAATGGGACCCTGCCCCTCTTTGGGGAGCTAGGGTCTGTAAACCTGCAAAAGCCCAGAATTATGCGGATAGGAAACGCAAAATTCCCCCGTGGGTCATGGGAAATGATGGTAAATGGGGCCACTTATGCTTCTACCCCTTCGTTCCCAAGCCATATACCTGATTCAGTGAAGTGTACATACTGTATCTCATAGGATGTCACTCTTTCCTTACAAAGTATGCTTCCAAGCTGGCCCTTCAATTGTAACTTCAGCAGATCTTTCTGATGTGCTATCAGATCTGCTACTTCTGGATGATGTGATAGGTGATACAACCAGCAGATCCCATTGTCATGGGCCCCCTCCTGCAAATCCTTTGCTGTGAAGTTGATCCTCTGGTTATAGGGATACTGTGAGTGATTCCATGTTATGAATCAGGCACTCCATAAACAACATCATAATGGTGCTGGCTGAGGCTCTACAGGAGAGAAAGACAAATCCATACCTGGAATAAGTTTCTTTTCCTGTGAGAATTAATCACTGGCCTTCCTGGACGGAAAGGACCCAGTGTAATAAAATTTAAACCTAGCGACCAGTTGGTCTCTCAAGAAATAGTGCCATATTGTGAGCTCAACATTGGTCTCTGTTGCTGGCAGGTCAGACATGCAGAGGAAGTAGTGGTTAGACAGGCCTTGATAGGCAGGACTCCATGCTGTTGAGTTCATGCCTAGACTCTACCTCTGGCACCACGATCACTCCGTTCATGAGCCAGTTCTGTGATTCCTGATGTTAAAGGCTGGCTAGCATCGACTGGGTAAGTTATTTTGTATACTTGGTCGTTCAGTGCTTCTTCCATGTTGAATGGGCCTGCATATGCCACAGTTGTAACAGAAGGGCCATGATGACACTTTAGATCTCCAGTTTAACTTAGTTCCGATGTCTAGCAGTTCTCAAAATGTCTGGGCATTCTCCTTTCTCCAAGGTATAGTTACCTGAGTAAATAGCTGAAGGTCCCTTTGGAAAAGGACTGGAAGAATCTTTACCATACATTTTTTCTGTGGACCTATTCACCTTTTCAGTCAATAATTTTGGGGTCTGAAAATTGGCATAGGTCCAATTGGCTTAGGAATTGAGCAAGAGATCATAACTTTTTATTGGGGCAACTGCCCCCAGCCTTATGCTCACCTATTCTTGCTTGCTTCCTTTCTTTCTCTCTTTTTTTTTTTAAATATTTATTTATTTTGGCTGAACTGTGTCTTAGTTGCAGCAGGTGGGATCTTCGTTGCGGCATGTGGGATCTTTTAGTTGCAGCATGCAGACTTATTTGCAGCATGCGGGATCTAGTCCCCCGACCAGGGATCAAACCCAGGCCTCCTGCATTGGGAGCAAAGAGCCTTACCCACTGGACCATCAGGGAAGTCCCCTCTTGCTTTCTTTTGATTTCACCCCTTTTTGGCTTCCCATTTATTGTCCCTAGGGATGCCATCTTCACTTAATTATCTCCACAGCTGCCTTGTAGATTAAGTTTCCTTAGGGATCTCTCCAAATTTACCATCATAATCATAACTGTTTTCTCCTGGATTCTGGTAGTCAGGGGTCACCAACTGGCCTCCATTGCTTCATAACTCCATCATCATTGCTACTGATGAGCCCAGCTCTGTGATTGCATTTCCTACCATCAGCCCTGGCCTACAGAGAAGAGCAAATACTTCTTGGCAATGCTGGTGCCCGTCTCATGAGCACATTCCTGATAGTTTGATAAACGATGTGACTTCTAGGCCCTCCTGTGGAACATAATCCTCTGGTGGGTCTTCTTACTTCACATAATATATATATTCTAACATGCCCATTTCCCTGATACTTTAAATCCCTTCTGTCACTGTCTGCCATGGCCACTTAGGCATTTCAACCACTAAGTATGAGCCATCACTTTCTCCAGGTTTCTAAGAACCACCCCTTCTTCCATTTAGAAGTGTCCTCAGGTTAATGAAATCCTGCTTACCTAATCTTACTTTCTGGTTTCTTTGATCAAGCACCCCGGATCCTGCCAGTATATGTGAGTTAATTCTTGCAGCTTCTTTGGGTACAACCTCTTTGCTCCCTTTTCAGGTACAGTATGTACCCAGCTAGGCGTGCTAGGATATAAGCCTAGTGATTAACCTAGCATCCAGAAGAGGAAGAGGGAGTAGCTCTTTGGAGGGCTTCTGTTGCCTTGTTGGGGCAAAGGCTCTGCACTATCTTCCCACATGGGGCACATGCTAGCTCCTAAGAGCTGGGATGGGTCACTTTAGCAAGACAAGCCACCTCTTGGTTCTCTTTATGAGTTTTTTCTGACAAGTGTCTCTAGAATATTGATATTTCTAAAAGTTCTTCCCATGAACTCACTTGACAACAAACTTGTCTAAAAAAAAAAAAAAAATTCTTAAAAACACCATGAGGGGGGACTTCTCTGGTGGTCCAGTGGTTAAGACTCTGTACTTCCACTGAAAGGGGGCACGGGTTGGATCCCTGGTCAGGAAACTAAGATCCATATGCCACATGGTGTGGCAAAAAAAAAAAAAAAAGAAGAGAAAAGAAAAGAAAAAACCACACCATGAGGATAAGAGGAGAGGAAATATTTAGGAGCAATACATTATAAAGGTATGTTCCTGTTGATAAAGATTTTTCTAATTACCTCAGTACTCTACTACCCGTTGTTATCATGTACCACAGTTGACTAATTAAGATACTCTTCTTGGATCTTTATTTTTTTTTTTTTTTTAGCAATTTATACTATGACTGCAAGAAAAACAAAGTACATTAATAGCAAATGTTCCCTCTTCTCCTCATTCTGCTAACTTTCACAGCTCTCCAGCAAACATGCATATAAATAAAAGACCTACAAATAAGATGTTTTGCCATAGAAATAATGAACCAAAAACTACACTACTGTGTAGTCACAGGGGATTTTGATGATCTGTCTTCCAAATGTGTGCAGGTGTATTCTAAGATAAGGATAAAATAATAGAAAAGCTTCACATCATACTCATTGGCCCTATATCCCTCGTCCCTAAATTCGACTCTGCTTTGCAATGCAAAGTCATTATCTCTTTAGCCCTGTTACTGACAACCAGAATAACCGTGGGTCATTATCCCTCCTGTTAGTAATAGTTCTTCTACTAGGGTAATCCCTGAGCCTTGTGGGGATGTGCTCTGAAATTTTATTTCTTAGTTAAGTATAATAATAGCTATCATTGATCGAGCACCTAATATATATGACATCATTTAACTCCCAACACCACATAGATATTATTATACCCATTATACCAATGAGGAAATGGAGGATCAGAAAAATAATTTACTTTCTCAAAGATACTCAGCTAGCAGGTAGCAATCTAACTGACCAAAAAAGCATATGCTCTTGATTTTTTCAGAATATTGCTGCATATTATAAATGCTGCCAAAATAATCCAACCTGGTCATTTCTTCCATGGGTTTCTTCCTGATGGGAATTAACCTTCCCCAGACCTGCTATGAATCAATTATGGTCTCTTCTTTTTCCTTTACTATCCCTTAAGCACACACAGATAAAGAATAAAGAGATCGAAAAGAACAATGATAAATAGTGACGGCTCAAAGTTTCACCTGATAAATGCCCATATTGCATAAAGCAACAGGTATGTAATGTACTGTTGGACATATAACATATAGTACTATACTACATTTGCCATTAACAGCCCAAAGGAGATGAGAGCAAAACTGTACTGGCATAAGAAAGTGACTCCACGTGGTAATTTGAATCCACAGGAACAAATGAAGAGAACCAGAAATTATAAATAAGAAGGTTAATATAACAAAAGCTATAAATATATACTTTCTCTCCTTTTTTATCTTAGCTTCTTTAAAAAGCAAAATTATGTAAAGTAATAAATATAACTATAACTTTATGTTTAAAAAACATAAAATTATGTAAAGTTATAACTATAACAATGTATTGCTGGGTTTATAACATTTATAGATGTAATATAGATGTATAATAATACCACAAAAAGGGAGGAAAGAGAATAGAGTTATATAGGATAACATTTCTATATCTCATTGAAATTGTTAGTATAAAATTGAAGCTGTTAAGATGTATATTGTAAGCCCTAGAGCAACCAGTAAAAAACCCCTCAAAACAGTGTGGTGAAAATAAGTGAAATAAGCCAGACACAAGGGGACAAATATTGTATGATTTCACTTATATGAGCCAAAAATAGTACCAAAAATAGTCATATACATAGAGACAGAATAGTGGTTTCCAGGGGCTGGGGGAGGGGCGAAGTTATTGTTCATAGGTACAATGTTTCCTTTTGGAGTAATGAAAAGTTCTGGAAGTTGAGCATTATGATGGTTATACAACAATGTGAATGTACTTAATGCCACTGAATTGACTTAAAAATGGTTTAAATGGTCAATTTTATGTTATGTGTATGTATTACCACAATTGTTTAAAATTAAAAAAAGGAATGAAGTATGAATGCATGCTATAACCTGGAAGAAACTTGAAAACATGCTAAGTGAAAGAAGCCAGTCATGAAAGACCACATATTCTATCATTCCATTCATATACAATTCCAGAATAGGGAAATGTATTTCTGAATGAGACAAAAAGTAGATTCAGTGGTTGTTAGGGCTGCAGAGCATGGGTAAGTAGGAAGATAACATATAAAGGATATGAGGTTTCTTTCTGAGGTAATGAAAATGTTCTAAAATGGACTTTGGTGAAGATTCCATATGTCTGTGAACATACTAAAATATATTCAATTGTACACTTTAAATTGGTGAACTTTATGGTATGTGAATTATATTTCAATAAAGCTGTTATTTTAAAAACTAGCAGTAAGACCAAAATGTCCACTAACACTTCTTCTATGTAGTACTGCACTGGGGGACCTAGGACAAATAAATAAATGGCATAAAGATTCAAGGGAAAGAGAAGACTGAACTACTCTATTAGATTGTAAACTTCTTGAGGACTCTGTTTTATTCCTCTTTGTATCCTTGGAAGTGCCTAGAATTCAACAAAGTAAGCCTCAAAAAAGTTTTTATTTAACTCAACTGAAATTGAAACCAATTTGCAGTAGATAGTCTAAGCTAGACAGTCTCTCACTTTTTTTTTTTGCTGCGTTGGGTCTTCGTTGCTGCACGTGGACTTTCTCTAATTGCAGCGAGTGGGGGCTACTCTTCGTTGCGGTGCCCGGGCTTCTCATTGCGGTGGCTTCTCTTGTTGCGGAGCACGGGCTCTAGGCGTGCAGGTTTCAGTAGTTGCAGCACACGGGCTCAGTAGTTGCAGCATGCGGGCTCAGTAGTTGTGGTGCACGGGCTTAGCTGCTCCACAGCATGTGGGATCTTCCCGGACCAGGGCTGGAACCCATGCCCCTGCATTGGCAGGTGGATCCTTAACCACTGCGCCACCAGGGAAGCCCCAGTATCTCGCTTTTAACATGAATCTGTAGCCAAAGATTACCAAATATTTGAGTAACAAATACTTCCAAGATAAAAGGGAGACCTGAAGGAACAGAGAAAACGAATTCTGAAGAAACACAATGCAGAAAGCAGAGGTTTTCCTGTTTTTTTGTTTTTAATTCTTACAATTAATGTCTCAGAGAGGAAAGAGCAGTATTTTATTCATGGAAAAAATAATAGATTCCTATTTAAAAAGTAGACCCAGGGACTTCCCTGGTGATGCAGTGGTTGAGAATCCGCCTGCCAATGCAGGGGACACAGGTTTGATCCCTGGTCTGGGAAGATCCCACATGTCGCGGAGCAACTAAGCCCGTGTGCCACAACTACTGCGCCTGCGCTCTAGAGCCCATGAGCCACAACTACCGAGCCCGTGTGCTGCAACTACTGAAGCCCATGCGCCTAGAACTCATACTCTGCAACAAGAGAAGCCACCGCAATAAGAAGCCTGTGCACTGCAATGAAGAGTAGTCCCCACTCGCCGCAACTGGAGAAAGCCCACATGCAGCAACGAAGACCCAACACAGCCAAAAATTAAAAAAAAAAAAAAAACACCTCAATGACCGGATGTGTAGATTTCTATGGAGGACAAAAGAAGGGAGAAATCTTGAAACAGGTGACCTATTCAAATAGTCACCCTATTTAAGTGGAAATGCCCATGTCTCCTCATGAAAACCTTGTAGTGCTTTGTGCCAGCATAAAGAGATAACTCCAATAATCAAAGAAATGCTTATTAAGCCAATGTTGAGGTACTATTTTAATTATACTGAACCACCAGTTATTCACTCAACAACCTACTTTTGCTAAATGTCATCAAGGTTGTCATGAATTTGGTATATATATGTATGCTGCTGGTGGCATGATAAAATTAATACAGCCCATTTGAAAAACAATACAGGATAGTTATCAAAAATAGTTTAAATGCTTATTGCTGTTGACTCAGTAATTTAAAAATTGAAATTCATAGAAAGAAGTTAGGAATGTACAGGGTACCTCTATAGCCTTAGATGATAATCTTAAGGGCAGCTACTACTGATGCCATGAATTGTCCTTTGGCAATGAAATTGGTTTGACCCACAATACCATGTTTGATGTGCTCTTATTCTTACTTTTGGCTCAGAGCCCTGCAAAGGAACCAATAGATATTTTGTTAAGCAGTTACGTAACCAGTCTCTAACACAAGGCACCCTTCCTCCAGCTCCTTGTCTATATGGTTAATCATTGTCCTATAATTTATAAGTGTATAGGTTCTCTCAGTTAAATTATATGCTCTCCCAGAAACATCACGATGGATCCACTTTTTAAAAATCCCTGGATGGACGATTCGTTTAAGAAGATGTGGTAGGCAGTTCCCTGGCGGTCCAGTGGTTAGGACTCTGTGCTTTCACTGCCGGGGCCCAGGTTTGATCCCTGGTCAGGGCACCAAGATCCCACAAGCCACGAAGCATGGCCAAAAAAAAAAGGAAGATGTGGTAGAGATTATACAATGGAATATTACTCAGCCATAAAAAAGAATGAAATATTGTCATTTGCAGCAACATGGATGGACCTAGAGATTATCATACTAAGTGAAGTAAATCAGAGAAAGACAAATATTATATGATATCACTTATAAGTGGAATCTAAAAAAATAATACAAATGAATCTGAAACAGACTCACAGACACAGAAAACTATGGTTATCAAAGGGCAAAGGGAGGAGGGAATAAATTACGAGAATGGGATTAACAGATACACACTACTATATATAAAATAAAGATTTACTGTATAATACAGGGAACTGTATTCAATATCTTGTAATAACCTATAATGGAAAATAATCTGAAAAAATATATATATATAACTGAATCACTTTGCTGTACATCTGAAACTAACACAATATTGTAAATCAACTATACTTCAATAAAAAATTCCCTGAAAGACTCAGGCTCCAGCCCTTCACAACTCAGTAGCATCAGGCCTGCTCTGGGCTCCTTCCTCCTTTTGCCCTGCTGTGCTTCCTTCCGCTTCTCTCTCATAGCAATGTGACTTTTTTCAGCTTACAAGACCATCGGCTTCAGCACATGGAAGTCTCTAATTCAAAACTCCATCCTGATACCTTGTAACTATTCTTTTAGCTGTTGCTTACAAATCTCTTTTGACACTCATGAAAAAGTAGGTCAGAGGAGTAGAAAGGCATGTGGTAATCATTCAGTATGGCCAAAGTATTGTCACTAAAAAAGTTTGTTCGTGAAGTTTTAAAATATTTCTCAAATTATATTGAGGATATGGTTGAAATCTGGAAAACCTACTTCTCTCTTTAGACTTGCCTCAAATTCACACCCTCTTAGTCCTGGCACCCTGTCCTCTTCAGACTGTGAGAGAGGCACTGTCTCTTTGTTCCCTGAGTATCTATAAGATTGCACAGACTCTTATCAGAGCAGCTCTTATGAAATAATGTTGTGTTTATATGTTTTTGTTCCCCTCTATGGTATGAGCATCTCAAGGTACTGTAGGAGAGACAACGTGTTACCTCTACCCTCTCAGGGCCAGCTGAGTCTAAGAATTAAGTTGACATGACAGGTTAACAGGAGTAAAGCATACAAGTTTTATTTAATACTTTTACATGTACATGGGAGTCTTCATAGGAAAATGAAGACACACAAAGTGGTTAGGCCTAAGTGTTTATACACTAGGTTGAACAAAAGTAGTAATTATGGAAAAGTAACTGAAATATATGGGAAGACTAAGGAAAATAAGGGTTACTTTAACAAGGCCTGCTGGTAAAGATTTCTTTTGGCCTCAACTCCCCATCTCTGGGGATAAGAATGTTCTTTTCCTTCTGGTATAGGAAGGGCATCTTTCACATGGAGTTTTATCTACTGTGTTAAGAAGAAAAAAGGAAACCAGAGCACCTTTCTTGCATCTGTTTTTAAGTCACCTTTAGCTCAATATAATCAATATGCTAAAGTGGCATGTTCTGCTACCCTTCAGTAGCATCCATTAGGTACTTAATAAGTGTTTGCTGAATGTTTGTTGATTGAATTTATCTCCTTGTGCAACTCTAACACTCAATCAGCTTCCATTTATCCATGATAGTGCAGGAGAGAGGAGGCTTAGAATGATATAAAATAATCGACAGTTCTGAGATCCAAATCCCTGATTCGACAGCCTCTGTATATTCAGCAATGTAGTCACACCCCACACACAAACAGCTAGGCAGCTAGAAAAATTTTAGAGGAAGAAGTCAACTGATTCAGACTCTCTACAGGGTGGCTTATCTCGTCACGGAAAACAGTAAAACCTACACGGTGGAATTTGCTCTGCCCGAACGCCTTTGTACCAGATTCCCTGTGGTCAAATGTCTTTTACTGTCACAGCTGCAGGCCAACAGCTTCACTTCATTAAAATTGCAGGCTATTCGTTATCCTGTATGCTTTGACACCAGTTTAAGCCTAGGAGGCATGGGAAGTGAGGTTGGAGAAGTAAGCTGGCCTTGCCTGTGGGGAGGACCTGGAGTTGGAGTGGAACCAGTGAAGGTGTTAGAGCAGGAAAGCAACGTGCAGAGATGTGGCTTACTGAGGATCCATCTGGGGGTGGCATCTGTGGAGGGTACAGGGAGGCAGGGGAAAGTCATTTGGGAAGGGACTAAGACAACAAGTGAAAAAAGGAAGTCTTTGAATGGAAGTGGGGGTGCATCTACCTTTAAGGCAGAAAGGGAAAAGTGATAAAGGACAGTTATCTGAAGCAAGGCTAGGGAAGCAAACAGAGTTCATTTTAGATGACCTCCAACTTCTCAGGTATGAGGGAAATGTGAGGAGAGGAGCATCAGGTTTCGTCTTTGGGAGAGCAGTTTGGTTTGCAATGGGCACTGTGGGGAATTTGAGTGATCAGCTGAAGTCCGTCCTATGAGGGCTTTTTAGCCCGCAAGACCTGCCACCTCGCAGTGCAATCCAGAGGCATCTGCTTTGGAGAAAAAGTGAAAGCAGGCAAAGAGCAAGTGTCTGGGACCAGACATGATGGCTGTGCATGTCTGTGTACCTCACGCATGTGCCTCTTTGCTTCTCTAGATCTCTTTTCCCCTTTCATTCACTCGGCAAATATGTACTGAGATCTGTACAGGCACACCTTGTTTTATTGTTCTTCACTTTATGGCACTTGGCAGATACTGTGTTGTTTAATTAAGGTATGTACTTTGTTGTTTTAGACATAATACCATTGTGCACTTAACAGCCTATAGTATGGTGTGAACATAACTTTGATGTGCATGGGGAAAACAAACAATTTGTGTGACTTGCTTTATTGCTATATTTGCTTTAGTGCGGGGGGTCTGGAACCAAACCTGCAGCATCTCCCAGCTCTGCCTGTATTCAACATTCATTCATTCAATTTGTGTTTGTAGAGTGACTAATACACACTGTTCATGGCGCTGGAGTTAAAGCAGTGAACAAATCACACCAGTGAACCAATCCTGCTCTCTTATGTTCTAGCTGGGGAGACAAGTGAGAAGTAAAAAAAAAAAAAAAAAATTCCTCATCTTGATAAATGTTATAAAGAGAGGAAATCAGGGTTATTAGAGGACAGGTTTGGAGGAGCCACTGTTTGAGCCGGTGGTTAGGGAAGGCCTCTCTGAGAGACAGTCGCTGAGCCAAGACCTGAGACAAAAAGCCCCAGCCTGTGAAAACCCAAGGCAAAGCCCTGCTGGGCTGGAAGCAAGTGCAGTGGCTCAGAGGTGGGAATGAATTTGGAATGTGTGGGGACAGCAGGGGAGCCAGCATGGCTGGAATGCAGGCAAGGGGGAGAGGGTAGGAGATGAGTCTGAAGCAGCAGGAAGCAGAAAGATGTGGTCATCAGGGCCGCAGCTGAGGCCTTGGGAGATTGCTTTCTCCTCTGGGCTCTGCCACTGATCTCCTGTGTGACCTGAGGACAGTCACCTGGGTCTCAGTTTCCTCACTGCAAGATGAGAGGCTTGGACAAGATGATGTAGCCTGCCACAGGAGAGTACTTAATGCTGTTTGTTTCCAAGGAAGAATCTTTAAAGTTTTTGGCAGCCTATGTTCTAGGCCCAGGGCTGCTCGGGGCTGATAAGGGCTCTCTGCAAGCTGGCTCCAGGTTCCCTTTCTAATAGTGTTTTCCTAAAGGGTAGCCGTTAGGACTCTTTAGCTGGGCTGCTCTTCCTGTAACCAGAACACAGAAGTCTACCCACCTCCCCAGGTCTGCTTATGTGCAACACCCTCCTTTCTTTTTTCTACCTGTTCATCTCTCATCTGTTCTTTAAGCTACAGATTAAACCTCACATTGCTCATAAAGCCTTCTTTGATCACCCATCCTCCTTAAATCCAAGACAGCTGATTCCCTCCCTTTATGAGCAATCATATGTTATTAGCTGTTTTCCTTTATACACATTTCAATCTTCCCAACATTATTCTAACTTCTAACCTCTTCAGGGTGGCATATTAGTCAGGGTTAATCAGAGAAATAGAACCAATAAGGTGTGTGTATATGGTGTATGTGTGTGTGTATGTGTGTGTGTGTGCACATGTGTGTGTAAAGATATTTATTTTAAAGATTTGGCCCACATGATTTGGGGGGCTGGCAAGTTTGAAATCTGCAAGGCTGGCTGGCAGGATGGAGGCCCAGGGAAGTGCTGATGTTATAGTCTTAAGTTTGAAGACATGCTGGAGATAGAACTCCCTCTTTGTTCTTAAGGCCGTCAACTGATTGGATGAGGCCCACCCACATTAGGGAGGATAATCTGCTTGACTCAATGTCTACTGATTTAAATGTTAATCACAGCTAAAAAAATACCTTCACAACAATGTTTAGACTAGTGCCTGACCAAACAACTAGACTAGCCAAGTTGACACATGAAATTAACCATCATAGGTGAGGGTGGAGCCTTATGAATCTTCCTATTCTTCAGTGAACTCAGCACAAATGCATTGTGTGCAGTAAATACTTGATAAAGAGATAACCAAAGGGCTCTAATTAGTGTTGTGTATTCCTTCATTCCACAAACACTATGTTTAATGATCACCTACTTTCTGCCAGGTACTGTTGTAAGGGTTAGGGAAATAGCAATGAGCAAAACTGAAAGTATTGTAATTAAATCTGATTCTTTTTTGTTCATATGTTTTGACATCTTGTAGACCCAGTCTGAGAGGGTTTTTATTTGTTTGTTTTAGTTTTGTTTTTAATTAGCTGATGCTGTAAAGTTCTAGAAAGTGAAACCCCTTCAACAGTTTGGTCATCAAAGCCGTCAGAGTAGGATCCTAAAAAGCCTATAGAGGTTAGGTAATTTGCATAATTGTATTAGAGTATGTGGTAGACAGAATTTTAAAAATGGCCCCTCATGATTCTCGTTCCCTAGTTATTCAGTCAAACACTAGTCTAGGTAGTGCTGAAAAGGGATTTTGCAGATGTAATTAAAGTCCCAAGTCAGTTGACCATAAGATATAAAAATTATCCAGGTGGGCCTTACCCAAAAGATGCATTCTTTAAAAGCAGAGAGTTTTCTTTGGCTAGCCACAAAAGAGGAAGTCAGAGATTCAAAGCATGAAGGGGATTCAAAAAACCATTGCTGGCTTGTAGAAGAAAGGGCTTATTTTCCAAGGATGGGAGCAACCCAAAGGATCTAAGACCTGCCTCCCACCAACAGCAAGGGAATGGGACCTCAGTCCTGCAACCACAGGAACCGAATCTGGCCAACAACCTAAATGAACAGATTCTTCCCCAGAGCATCCCAACAAGAGCCCGCTGGCCAACACCTTGATGTTGGCCTTGTCAGACTCCACACAGAAAACCCTGGAGAGCTCACACAGACTTCTGACCTACAGAGGTGCGGGCTAATAAACAGATGTTACTTTAAGCAGATAAGTTTGTGGTACTAGGTTATGCAGCAATAAAAAACGAACACAGAGTACATAGCTAAATAGTGACATGGCCTGTTTTAAAATCTTATTTTTTAAGCGGATGAGAAAGTAAAACTTTTTCTCATTTCAATAATCTTTGACACATATTTGCATAAAAGAAGAATGTTTTGTTATGTGGTCAGTGGTATTTATCTACTAAAATACCACAAATCTGAAACTTACCAGTTCTGCTTTGGGTGAAAAAAAAGTCTATGGTTAAAGTATTAAGCTATTATGCTAAAAGCAAAATAAATTAATGAGGATCCATAAGCCATATCTACTGTCATTTGTGTAAAATATTTAGTATCATCTTTATCACATGTTATGAGAATAAGTAATAATATGGTCAAACTCCTAGTGTTAAATACCCCAAGGACTAAAGAACTTATGAAGGAAATGAATAATTTGTTAATGCTTTGGAAATGAAGGCTTTAGGCAAGCAAAGCTGAGTTTCCTGTTCTTAATAAATGTAGATGGTAGTGTTTCATGGTAATTTAATATGCCTGGAATAAACTCCCACTTTGCATCTGGCAATTTCCTCCCTTTTTATTTATTAGATATTTTTCTCTAGACTCACTCATCTCCCAAAACCTCTCAGAACCACCAACACACCCTGAAGGCAATCCAGACCCAAATACTGACTTTTGAATATAAATAGAATATGGGAGCAGGATGTCAGTAATGGTCTGTATCAAAACATCCACTGTTCAGGTGAGGAAGCTGCAGCCCAGAAAAGGGCCTTGTCCAAGTCACAGGACTTTGGTGGTAAGGTTGGGGCTAAAACTATTTTTAAGATGGTAAGTAGAAATCTAAGTAAAGCTGCCTAGACTGATACTTTTCAGAATTAACTTGGTTAACGTGTATGAGCTACTTAGGCAGTTTTCAGTTTTGAATTCTGGGCCCCTAAACAAAAATTATCAAAAGAGTCTCCATCCTCCTTATTTTTGTTAACTGTGAAATGAACATACTTCCTGTGTTAGGTCATCTTTGAGGACTGTTAGATAGTATTTATGTACATGGCTTAAAATTACTGCAGAGTCCTGCAGGTTAGCTGATCTATGAAAATAAGGTTAGCTTTGATATAGAACAGACAAAGAAGCAGAAAGCAATGCAGAAAGCCCCTGACCTAATAATGGAGACAGGAGTTCTGGCCCTACAATGACCGTCTTTCTCGCGCTGGGTTAGGACTGTTAGATAATATGTATAAGGACCACTAGCCAAAAGGGGACAAGAATATCAGCTTTATTAATGGCTTGGCAAATGTCCAATAATCTCCACAATGTGGGGAATCTATGGTGCAACTTAGACT
The DNA here is from genome assembly GCF_028564815.1 of Eubalaena glacialis. NCBI lineage: Eukaryota > Metazoa > Chordata > Mammalia > Artiodactyla > Balaenidae > Eubalaena > Eubalaena glacialis. Next base: position 41,685,879 of record NC_083718.1, on the reverse strand, counting down.
AGAAAATCTGCTTAGAACTGGTGCCAAAGAGGGGGCCCCTCACCTCTGCCCTGGATTCTGAGCCTTGGGACAAACAGGAGGGTCCCGGGGGTGAGCTGGACTGGAGGCTCTGGGTCTGAAGTGAACCCACTAAAGCAAGGCTGCTAGGCTGAGCCCCAGATCATACACATCACCACAAGCAGGATAAACAGTTCTCTTTATTGCACAGACAAGGGAGAGGCCATGGGCTCTGCTTTACCCGCAGAAGGACAGATGTAGAACCTGTGCCAGAGGACCTGCTGGGCCTATTCCTGTTTTGGAGGCCAATAACCCTGCTTGCTATCAACAGTCAGGAATCTATCCTTTTTTCCTCTCTGGGGAAGAGCCAGCTGAGAGTGGAGATTTGAACAGGTGGCGGCAGTTACCTCCTCTGGGAAGAGGTGAGAATGCAGGGAGGGTACTAGGAAGTCTCCCTCCAACATAAAATGTTCACTCCTCTTTAGACAGGGTTTGAAATCAACTTTGTTTCAATATTTTAGAGAACTCTGAACCCAGAAGAATTATTGACAGAAACTTCTGAGAAATTGATAGAGCAAATAATCATTCTTCACGTTGGTCTGGCATTAAAGGTGCCTCCCCAGCAGAACCCAGGGCAGGTAGAAAGTGGTATTTGGAGGACTCCACTATTTCCAGGCTGTACGACCCTTGGAAAGTCCTATCCTCTTTGAGTCTCATAAAATGGAGACCAGCTAATCCGCCTGCAAGAGTTGTTAGAAGGTTAATAGCCCATAGTAGACACTTAATAAATGGCATTACTAACAGCTCCTACTTTTTCCATGGGTATGGATACTAAGAGAATGAAGGGGAAAAATACATTCAAGCTAATTGGAGAAGAAAAAATCCCAACTAAAGAATAAGACTGGGCTTCCCTCTGTCCAGATTTCAAAATAAAGACTCTTAGTTGCTGTCTGTAGGTCTCTCTATGTGCACATTTATGTGTGAGAATAGCTGCTCTAGTGTTACTCTAATTACTCTAATGCTGAATTTTAAACATATTAAAATATTCAATGTGGGGGGCTTCCCTGGTGGCGCAGTGGTTGAGAATCTGCCTGCCAATGCAGGGGACACGGGTTCGAGCCCTGGTCTGGGAAGATCCCACATGCTGCGGAGCAACTGGGCCTGTGAGTCACAATCACTGAGCCTGCGCGTCTGGAGCCTGTGCTCCGCAACAAGAGAGGCCGCGACGGTGAGAGGCCCGCGCACCGCGATGAAGAGTGGCCCCCGCTTGCCACAACTAGAGAAAGCCCTCGCACAGAAACGAAGACCCAACACAGCCAAAAATAAATAAATAAATTTAAAAAAAAAATTCAATGTGTACCAGGTACATCGGTAAACACTGTATGTATATTATTTTGCTTCTACCAGGAACCTGGCACATAGTGAAGACTCAGTAAATGCTTATTGATGAAATGAATAAGTGGTCCTCGTAATAACATTATAAAGTATGTATCTCTATTTTGCAAATGAGGAAATGAAGTTAGATATGCAAGTTAGACTTGTCCGAGGTCACATACCCATCAAGCATTATAGTTAGGACTGGAAACCAGTTCTGTGTGGTTTCAGAGCCCTGAGTCACTGTATTACACTACCACACACACACACACACACACACTCACACACATGTGTTCACATGACACAAACTCCTGACTTACACATGTCTTTACTTATACATAGGGGCTCTCTTCATGCTGCTATGGTATGCTAGGGTTGGTTTTCTTTTTTAAACCACTGCCAGGTTTAGTTAGGTAGGTACATAGGGGTTCCATAAGGGATAAAGAAGTATGACAGTTAGTGTCATTTATATGACCAGGTAAATATTTATTGTATTAGGCCCCATGGAAGATGCAAAGATAAATCAATCTGTACATATTGGATCTTTAAGGAGCTTCTAGTTTAGTGGGGGAAATGAAATAAGTATATAGATATTTATGATACAAGGTGGAAAGACATAAAACCATAGAATAGATGTAGATAAAGTGCTATAAGAGTTCAGAGAGGAGAGAGATTGAATGCATGTTAACCGGGAAGATGAGATTAGACTTCATGAAGGAAGTTAGGTGAAATAGCCCTTGAAGCTGTGTGGATTTAGGAAGGGAACTCCAAGATGAATAGCATGAGCAAAGGACAGAGGTAGGAAAGCATCGGGTCTATATGAGAAACTGCATTTTTAGCTTAATAAGAGATAAGAAGCAGAATGGAGAATGAAGATTAGGGAGTTGGGGACATATCATGGGGAGGAGGGGGAGGAAATGATATTAAATAGGAGGCCAAGAATTTTGGGTTTTATGATGAGGAATGGGTGAAGGATTTTTTAAAATGAGAGCTGCTAGATCCTAGTGCTGTCTTAGAACACCAACCTGACAGCGATGTGTCAAATGAATGGCCTGGGGAGAGCCTGGAGCCAGAAGTCCAGCTAGGAGTCCAGCTCTCACAGCATAGTAGGTGGGCAGTCCTGAGGGCTGGCCACGAATGGGGCAGCGGCAACGGGACGGGCTGGTGAGGTCAAATGGACAGGAGCCCTGGGTGCAGGTGAGGGACAGGAGCACGATCCAGGAAGCAGTGTGGTGGAGGAGGAACAGTGCTGGGTTCCAGCCTGTAGCTGACTGATGGGAGACAAGGGGACACAGTGATAGGTCTGGGCCAGCTCACAGCAGCCCCATGAGGCACATGATATTAGTCCTGCTTTACAGTCAAGGAAACCAGACTCAGAGTAACCTGTCCAAAGTCATGCCCTAGACCTCAGTGGGCTTCAGTTTCCTCATCTATGAAAGAAATGAGAGTGATGGGCTAGGTCTAAGGTCCTTTCCTCGTTCACCTCCGGTAAATGCATGACTCTGACCCTGAGGGAGATAACAAGTAGAGTCAGGAAGCCTGATAATTAATTAGGTGTTAGAGAGAGGAGGGTTGGTAGGAGGTACCCTTTTAAGAAGACACATTTCCAGACCTGGGTTATCGGGGGAATGGTGAGGTCAGTAACAGAAACTGTAGCAACAGAGAAGGCTCATGTCTGGGGGGAAATCTGCTGAGTTCAGATTTGAACACGTTGAGTTTGGGGTGCTGGCAGGACATGCAGATATAGATGCACTAGTGGAAGATCACACAAGAGAACATACCTGCTCAGTCATTCCTTCCTTAGTTGAGTGCCTGCCCTTTCTTCATCTATTTATGCTTTTTGCATTCACTCCCGCCCCCCTTCATCCCTCCCTCCCTCCTCTCTCTCTTCCTTTTCTCCCTTCCTTCCTCCCTCCCTTCCTTCCTTTCTCATACTCTTTCTTTCCTCTCTCTTTTCCTCTTCTAATCTTTTTCACCCTTTCCCTCTTTTTCTTTTACCCAACTGAGTTAAAACATGTAGGAGGCTTTTTAAACTGAAAAGCTACAAAAATATAAGGGACTATTATTAATATTTTTTCTAACAGTGGTTCTCAACTTGGGACAATTTTTCCTCCCAGGAGACACCTGGGAGTGACTGAAGACATTTTTGTTTGTCACAACTGGAAGGGGGTGATACTGGCACCTAATGGGTCAAGGTAAGGAATGCTGCTATCCTACCATGCACACAACGGCCTCCCACCAGATGTCAATAGCGGTGCGCTTGACCAACCCCACTCTGTACCCTAGGTCTGGCTGTGACCACTGCAGCATTGCTGAGTTCTACCCGTGGCTCTAGTTTAAGGCAGGGAAGATTGGTTTATTCAGTCGGAAGTCAGGCCATTATAGATGGAGGCATTTGGGGAATCCAAAATTTTTACAATGGATTGTTTTTCAAATACAAAAATAATAACTGACATTTTTTGAGCCCTTACTATGTGCTAGGCATTGTTCAAAATATTTTACATGTATTAACACAGTTATTCCTCCCAACCATCCTTTCAGGTAGGAACTAACAAATTCACACAGCAAGTAGGTGGCCAAGCCAGGAAGCAAACCCAGGCAGCCTAGTACCTAAGCCACACTCTTAAACACGTCACCAGTTTCTCAATATAGCAAAAATGAGACTCCTAAAATGTTTGGCATATTCCTTTAACAGTTTTCCTAATAGAGGCCTAGATTATAAAACTCCATTTATACTTTCTCATTAAGGCTTGTTTTTCTTAAGCTACTCAGTTTTACAATGACTAGGTGAGCTACACTTCCATGGTCATAAAATAGAGATTTTCCTCTTTGCAAAGCTAATTGATTGCTAAAGGACCTAATTTGGCCTCATTAGCAAGATAACGGTTTTGTGCCTCGGTTTCCTCATCTGTAAAATGGAAATATTAACTACATTGTAGGATTTCTACGACGGCTAAATGAGATAATACAACCTCTTTAGCATATGTTCTCTTCAACATATGGTCCTTAGACAGGTGCCAGTTACTGGTGCATGGGGAGATAAGTATAGCATTAAGAATAAGCATTGAGGGCTTCCCCGGTGGCGCAGTGGTTGAGAATCTGCCTGCCAATGCAGGGAACACGGGTTCGAGCCCTGGTCTGGGAAGATCCCACATGCTGCGGAGCAACTGGGCCCGTGAGTCACAATTACTGAGCCTGCGCGTCTGGAGCCTGTGCTCCGCAACAAGAGAGGCCGCGATAGTGAGAGGCCCGCGCACCGCGATGAAGAGTGGCCCCCGCTTGCCGCAACTAGAGAAAGCCCTCGCACAGAAACGAAGACCCAACACAGCCATAAATAAATAAATAAATAAAAAGAATAAGCATTGAGAAACTTGGACAGGAATTTGCCAGAGTAATTTTATATCTGTTAAATCTAACAGTTAAAAAAAACCTTGAATTTTCATTTTTAATAAAAAATTTCACTTTTCGAATAATACATTTTTATTGTATTCTACAAAACTATTTGTCCATGACAGATAGGGAATTTTTAAAAAAACATACTGGTTCATCATCACAGACAGTATGCAAAGGACTGAAGTAACATGTGTTGAACACTTAAAACGGCACCGGATATTTAGTAAGCGCTTAATAAATGTTAGCAAATAGTAATAATAGCACTAGATTCTAACAAAATGAGCTATTTATCCCAAAGATGTATGTTCCTGAGACTTATCTTCCATGTCATTGTAAGTTCATCCTCAGTTCTATTAAATCTCTTTCCTACAGTGTGAGCCATTAAGGGAAGTGCTACTATACTCCCTACTCGTTTATCATATATTATCAGACACTAAATATTTTAACAGCTGGTGTCTGCCATTGGTCCCAAGGGGAGTATCACCAGCATCTTATGTAGCTATTCTGGCTGTTATTCTGCCACAAAAGGTGACATAATCTTACACTGTGCCCCAGCTACCAAGGGATCTGTCTCCCTGATTCATCCTCAGTTAGATGTCAAGGAAAACCAGAGCTAGACAGTAGTTACAGTGGTCAAAACAGATTCTACTCAGTATTGTTGCAATGTGAGAAAAGAGACCTTAGTATAGAACTGGGCTTGATTCCAAATACAGCATGGGTAAATGGGAATTTATAGCCGAGGAGCACGGGGGGGGTCAGGGGATGGAAAATTACTAAGAGGAAACAGCGGGGGTCGGCAGATTCTGCTAGACTGACCTAACAGGATTCTTGCTGAAGACAGGCCAGAGTGATCAGATATCATCTGGTGGAGGATGAGGAACGCCATCAGATAAAGACGGTGATCAGATATCAAGGGCCAGGGGTTCTTGCTAAAACTGGATTTTACAAGGAAGTGCACAGATGGGCCTAGGGAGAAGGTCCAGGATCCTAACTAAAGTTTGGTCAAGCAAAGAATCTTGGTCAGAGGGAGACCACTGACTCACCCTTCCTGCAGTATCCTTCCATGGTCCAGCGTCCCTTTCCTGAGGAACTACACTCTTTACCAGCCCAGGCATTACTAGATCACTGTTCCTCAGTTCCCTTCAATAAGGCATCAGAGGCACACTTTTCAAACAAAACAAATTCCAGGATCACAGAAATACTAGTGCTGAAATGGTTATACCTCTCCCTGATATTATTGGCTGCCTACAAGTTTTCATTTAGTAGATAAATGAAAGGGGTGGGAGAAATAAAAAGAAAAATCCATTGCATGTAAGTGGTCCAGCTCGTCGGACAAGAGTGCACACTGACCTCCTTGAATTAATGTTTGCCTCCCTCCCTCTGACCTACTCCGCGCAGCCTATTTTCTCTATCCTCTCTTGAACCATTGGACTCATATCACCTCCTCTTCTGAAAGCCCCAGTGGTTTTACAAGGTCATGGGCAGGCAGGTCCTGACTCTAGCCAGCCTCACTGTTCTTCCAAATTAATGCTGCCGTGATACTTAAGAATCTGACTTAAGAATCTCTTGAGAATTTGGTGATGCCTTTTAGGATAACCAAAATTGCAATGACTCATTGGAATCACAAAACAAAGGTCTAGAACAATTTTCCTAAAGACTCTCATGGCTCACCAGGCCAGGTACCAAACTGAAACTTCTTGTGGAACAGTATTACGCGAGCCCTTTTTTCCAAGTGTTTTTCATCTGGAATGGGAGTCAGAGCACTTGGAGAGTCAGGACGCGGGGCTCACATTTTCTTCTTTATTGAAGCTCCCAGGGAGGGCCTCTTACCCGCTTAATCATTCACGTCATGATAAAATCTCTTTGCCCCAGAGGAACGTGACTAGATTTCTTTTGTTAAAATCTCATTAAAGCCTGCCTCAGCCTGTAATAATTTGTTAATAGATGGCAGTGCTATTTGGCTGCTATTGGGTTTTCCTTCATTTCTTTTCAGGTCTCATAATTGTTGCCTTATCTCCAAGGCATTTGGTTGTCACTGAAGTGTAAAAGATGCTACGGCCAGTGCAGACCACTCGGGGAACAGCCCACATTATCTGTGAGGAAAGGGATGCCTCATTAGTTCCTTCATTCCTCTTTTCCCTTTTTAAGAGTCTTTTTATTCAGCTGAAAAATATGGCTCTTCTTATAAAGCCATGCCAAAGCCTAGGTATTTTCCCTGCTCAGTGGTTTGAGTTAAGCCTACCCGCTGAGGGTCTCTCCCTTAGGTTGTGTCTTTACAAAACCACCACAGCAGACAGTTTAGATTTTTTAAAAAGGTGTTTTCTGAGTGTCCATCCAAATGGCAGCAACTAAAGCATTTCTAGAGGTCTGTGACAGTGTCTGTCTATGGGTGGGGAGGTAAAAACCTCAGAGGTTCGCGGTAGAAATCACAAGGGATCATGGAGGTGGAAGTGCCTTATAAACTCTAGCCCATGGAGACAGAGGATCATGAAGTGATTTGGAGTACCTGGCCTCTGGCTAAATTTTGGGCGGCCCTGGTGCTAAATAGAGGCACAAGTACTCAACACCAGACCTACCAGGCCATGAATTCCCTTTACAAAATATAAAGCAGGGTGTGTGGGGAGGAATGCATGGTGTGTTTTCATCTGTACCGCTCTACCTGTTGATCAATTTCTGCCATCAATCAGAATACAAACATGATGCCTGAATCACATAGTCATCCCATACTCTCTCCGACAGTTATGGGGGTAAAGATTCTTCTGATGATTTGATAGGGAAAATGGAATTCTATAAATACTACTACTAGTACTAGTCTTACTGCTACTGCTAACATCAATAGCTAACATTTACTAAACACTTACTCTCTGCCAGCCACTGTTCTAAGATCTAAGATCTTTACTTGTATTAATTCCTTTACTCTCACAATGACCTTGTGAGATAGGATTATTATTAGTCCCATTTTAAAGAAAAGGAAACTAAGGGTTAAGTGATGAGCAATAGAACACGAGCATTCTGACTACAGGGGTTCCTTCCTTATCTATTTAAGTTCTTTAGATTAGCTAAGCTAAAGTGTATTTCAATTTATACTGGAAACAGAGGGTCAGTTCACCTTCCTTACGCCAAACCACCATAATGGACCTAAGAGTGGGAAGGCAGTTGAATTATCCTGAGCTATTGGCCAGCTACATCATAGTTATTGCTGTGCCTTAAATCTAACTTCAGACTTACCTGCTAGAGAGGGAGGCTCTCCTGGAAAAAAGTGACTTAGCATTGGGATCAGTGAGAGGCAGAGGGGATACAATGAATAAGGTACGGAGGTGTAAAGAAGTGAGGATGGCCTGGAACAAGGCCAGTGGGAAGGGGGATGAGGCAGGTGGGGGCCTTCACTAGAGATAAAGTTGCAGAGTTAAGCAGACTACCTCAAAGACCATCCTAAGAAGATTGGATGGTGTGCTGAGGGTTTTAATCAGGTGGGAAGCACTAAGAGTCTGTCGTTGCATTGCAAAAGATAGATCAGGGACAACCCTTACTACTGGAGCAGTGCAAGGGAGAGATGATGAGAGCTTAAATTGGGGTTGGGAGCAGTGGTAGAGAAGAAGTGAGGGGTCAGGAACAGAGAGGGTAGGAAGATGTAAGATTTTGCAGGTAGTTATAGGGGTGTGGGGATGGAGCAGAAGTTGTCTGAGAAGGTTCCCAGGTTTGGGGTTTAAGTGATTTGGTGGATGCGGAAGCCAATATAAATAATTCAGGTGGAAGAGCAGATTCTGGGGGAGGCTTAATGAATTTTGTTTTCAACATGCTGCGTCGGTCCTGGATGGAGAACACAGAAGTGAGACTGTTGATCCTACAGTTGGATGTGGAGGTTTCATGCTCAGAGAAAGAGCTGAGACCAGAGATGGAGACTTGGAAGGTTTCGGCCTAAAGATGGCAGAAGTGCAATCGTGTGATTATCCAGATCTAAGAAGAAAAGGGGCCAAGGACTGAGCAGTCGTGGGAGGATAATGGTATGGGACAGTGCCTGGAAGAACTCATCAAAGTTCTAAAACTTCTGTGTTCACCCCATGTTTGGAACATCTTTGTACCCTGGCTTTTTCTTCCTGGTGGCAACTGGATAAAAAGGAACAAAAGAGCCTGGGTGTTTGTCTTTGAGGATAGCAAGAAAGAGTGTAGTTAATGAGTGAATAACCTTCTCAGAAGTTAGTCCTGAGGAGAAAAGAGGTCTTAGAAGAGTAGGTATGAGGGACACCCATGAGGGGGAAGGAATGCAAGCTGATCCCTGGAGGGGCATCTGGGATGAAGGATGAAGGAAGGGGATGAAGGAAGGGGAACCAAAGCCCCTGGAGCTGGGCTGAGAGAGTGCTTACCTAGCAGGAGACCCCTGTGTTTTCTGACCTGAGCTGAAGGAATGGCCTTATTGTCCTCCAGGGAACATGGATAATGTCACCAGATCACAAAAAGCTGACTGCTATGAATGCCAGGTTGCTGCCAAAGGGGTTTCCTTCTCTGGTAGATGTGGCTTGATACTCCCATGGAGGAACAGGGAATCATTCAACAAGACTGCTTCGGGTCTTCTGTGTTGGGAAAGAAGAGGTGGGTTGTCTCACCTCAGAACCTTCACCTTCACATCTGATTTTTCCTTCCCAACTGAAAGAAAATATATCATGAAGACACTTTGAAGCCTATTAATTTTTTTTTAACATCTTTTTTTTTTAAAACATCTTTATTGAAGTATAATTGCTTTACAATGGTGTGTTAGTTTCTGCTTTATAACAAAGTGAATCAGTTATACATATACATATGTTCCCATATCTCTTCCCTCTTGCATCTCCCTCCCTCCTACCCTCCCTATCCCACCCCTCTAGGTGGTCACAAAGCACCGAGCTGATCTCCCTGTGCTATGCAGCTGCTTCCCACTAGCTATCTATTTTACATTTGGTAGTGTATATATGTCCAAGACACTCTCTCACCCTGTCACATCTCACCCCTTCCCCTCCCCATATCCTCAAGTCCATTCTCTAGTAGGTCTGTGTCTTTATTCCCGTCTTGCCACTAGGTTCTTCATGACCTTTTTTTTTTCCCCTTAGATTCCATATATATGTGTTAGCATACTATATTTGTTTTTCTCTTTCTGACTTACTTCACTCTGTATGACAGACTCTAACTCCATCCACCTCATTACAAATACCTCCATTTCATTTCTTTTTATGGCTGAGTAATATTCCATTGTATATATGTGCCACATCTTCTTTATTAACATCTTTATTGGAGTATAATTGCTTTACAATGGTGTGTTAGTTTCTGCTTTATAACAAAGTGAATCAGCTATGCATATACATATATCCCCATATCTCTTCCCTCTTGCATCTCCCTCCCTCCCACCCTCCTTATCCCACCCCTCTAGGTGGTCACAAAGCACCGAGCTGGTCTCCCTCTGCTATGTGGCTGCTTCCCACTAGCTATCTGTTTTACATTTGGTAGTGTATATATGTCCATGCCACTCTCTCACTTCGTCCCAGCTTACCCTTCCCCCTCCCCTTGTCCTTAAGTCCATTCTCTATGTCTGTGTCTTTATTCCTGTCCTGCCCCTAGGTTCATTAGAACCATTTTTTTTTCTTTTTTAGATTCCATATATATGTGTTAGCATACGGTATTTGTTTTTCTCTTTCTGACTTACTTCACTCTGTATGACAGACTCTAGGTCCATCCACCTCCCTACAAATAACTCAATTTTTTTCCTTTTTACAGCTGAGTAATATTCCATTGTATATATGTGCCACATCTTCTTTATCCATTCCTCTGTCGATGAACACTTAGGTTGCTTCCATGTCCTGGCTATTGTAAATAGTGCTGCAATGAACACTGTGGTACATGTCTCTTTTTGAATTATGGTTTTCTCAGGGTATATGCCCAGCAGTGAGATTGCTGGGTCATATGGTAGTTCAATTTTTAGTTTTTTAAGGAATTTGCATCCTGTTTTCCATAGTGGCTGTATCAATTTACATTCCCACCAACAGTGCAAGAGGGTTCCCTTTTCTCCACACCCTCTCCAGCACTTACTGTTTGTAGATTTTTTGATGATGGCCTTTCTGACCGGTGTGAGGTGATACCTCTTTGTAGTTTTGATTTACTTTTCTCTAATGATTAATGATGTTGAGCATCCTTTCATGTGTTTGTTGGCAATCTGTATATCTTCTTTGGAGAAATGTCTTTTTAGGTCTTCTGCCCATTTTTGGATTGGGTTGTGTGTTTTTTTGATATTGAGCTGCATGAGCTACTTGTATATTTTGGAGATTAATCCTTTGTCAGTTGCTTCGTTGGCAAATATTTTCTCCCATTCTGAGGGTTGTCTTTTCGTCTTGTTTAAGTTTTCCTTTGCTGTGCAAAAGCTTTTAAGTTTCATTAGGTCCCATTTGTTTATTTTTGTTTTTATTTCCATTTCTCTAAGAGGTGGGTCAAAAAGGATCTTGCTGTGATTTATGTCATAGAGTGTTCTGCCTATGTTTTCCTCTAAGAGTTTTATAGTGTCTGGCCTTACATTTAGGTCTTTAATCCATTTTGAGTTTATTTTTGTGTATGGTGTTAGGAAGTGTTCTAATTTCATTCTTTTACATGTAGTTGTCCAGTTTTCCCAGCACCACTTATTGAAGAGGCTGTCTTTTCTCCATTGTATATTCTTGCCTCCTTTATCAGAGATAAGGTGACCATATGTGTGTGGGTTTATCTCTGGGCTTTCTATCTTGTTCCAGTGATCTATGTTTCTGTTTTGGTGCCAGTACCATACTGTCTTGATTACTGTAGCTTTGTAGTATAGTCTGAAGTCCAGGAGCCTGATTCCTCCAGCTCCGTTTTTCTTTCTCAAGATTGCTTTGGCTATTCGGGGTCTTTTGTGTTTCCATACAAATTGTGAAATTTTTTGTTCTAATTCTGTGAAAAATGCCATTGGTAGTTTGATAGGGATTGCATTGAATCTGTAGATTGCTTTGGGTAGTAGAGTCATTTTCACAATGTTGATTCTTCCAATCCAAGAACATGGTATATATCTCTCCATCTGTTTGTATCATCTTTAATTTCTTTCATCAGTGTCTTGTAGTTTTCTGCATACAGTTCTTTTTCTCCTTAGGTAGGTTTATTCCTAGGTGTTTTATTCTTTTTGTTGCAATGGTAAATGGGAGTGTTTCCTTAAGTTCTCTTTCAGATTTTTACTTGTTAGCGTATAGGAGTGCAAGAGATTTCTGTGCATTAATTTTGTATCCTGCTACTTTACCAAATTCATTGATTAGCTCTATTAATTTGTTTTGTGGAGACCAGCTGTCTGGGCTGCATGAGATGTACCCTTCAAAGTGTCCTAGATTTGTAAGCTCCTTAATGACAAAGATTGGGACTTCTACTTACTAAATTTTCCTTTGTCAGACTATGAAACAGGCTCCATTTCAAATCCACTTTTTCTTGCTTTTCTGGAACTATACTCATTATCTCTCTACCATGTCTGTATTCTTTTTCCTCTCCACCGGGTCCCAGAGCCTTCCTTCAAAACTCATTCGTGAGAAAGAGTCTCAAATTGTTCATGCTGATAACACTTAACAGGGCTGCCATATACAGCTGTGCAGGCTGGCACTGTGCAATTCTGAGGCTTAATTGGTGACACTTCAAAGGCAAATCTCAAGCCAAGGAACAAATCTGAAATGCTGGGATTTTAGTCATCACTTGAGCAGATGAGGGGTTTCTGAGGAGGGCTAAAGAAACTTCCCCCAGTCCCTGAAATGAAGTAAGCAGCTACTTCTCCCGGTGACAGAAATCTGTTCTTGCTCCCAGTGTAAACTCACAGGCAATTAAAGTCAATCCCACGTTGTCATTAAAAAAAGCCAATTGACATTATGTTGAAAGACATCATGTGTCAGCCATTTGCCCTCTCCGTAGACCTCCAGCTTTTCTCCTGCACTAAGGCTAACTTTCCTTCAGAGGTTTTATATAAGGCAGAGTCATTTTTGCTCTTTGAGCCTGTGGAATTTTTCTACTTCTCAAGTAAATACTTTTGGTGAAATAGGTCCAGCTCTTTGGAATACAAATCCTTAGCTTGAGGTTGCTTGAATGGAAATTTTTAACAAGCAGTTCCCTCAGCTATAGAGCCATGCAAAATGTGATTTTCTTAATGTGTGTGTTCCCACAGAAGCTAATAAATGGACATTCCTCTGGTATGGACACATCATATTACTCGGCTTGACCCTAATATCACTGGCAAAAAACCCATTTGCTGCACTAGCAAACAGCTGAATTCACTATGTCCAGCTGCATGAATAATCCTCAGACAGATTCTTGTGGACACAGACAGAATGCCAGTCGCTGAGGGACGACAGGGCTGCCAGGTGGAGCAGCCAGTGTTGCCATAGTCCCTCCTGCTGCTCCTGTGGTATCCCACTAACCAGAAGTCACCACTTGCTGCTGATAGGGTGATGGATGGCAAACTCATGATACCTCGTTATTTCTGAGACAAAGGGGGGAAAAAAAGGACACCAGGAAGGAAGGAATAATCTCCAGGTTTAGGTTGGGGGCTGGGGACTGATGCACAGCAGAAGATGAAAGAGTTGAGTTAACCACACTTGCTATCACTCAGGGAGCTGAAAAATAGGTCTTCAGTATGCAGCCAGTTGCAAGGAGTAATCCTGTATTTTCAGGCTGAATGGGCTCTCTGAAGGACATTTGGTCTCGTCCCTGCCTTGGGGCTGAATCATCCCCATGCCCATACCAGCCTGGGTTGGGAAGACTTCACTGAAAGGAGACTGCATGTTCACCCCATCACTCATTCTGGGTAGCACAACCCTGTAGAAAACAAATTTGGGAAGAACTCCTGGATTCCAGCAATGACAACCCTTGAGAGAGACAGCACCCGTCATTTCTTGTGAGAATTCCAATGGTCAGTGGAGCCTTCAGTGAGAGGCCTTGCCTTGTGGAGCAGGAAGTGACCCTGCAGGCCACCAGGCAGTCCTCTTAGCAATCCTTTCTTGGCCTGAAGCTACCTCCATTTTCCTGACAATTCCCAGACTAGTCAGAGGAAGGTAAAGTCATCCCACCAACCCACACAGGCACACATCTGATTGTACTTTCCATTGTATTCAAGCAAGAGTTAATTGTTAGAGTGTTCGTTCTTTCAAAGTGTTACTGTTACAACTGGTTGTGTCCCTTGTTTGTTCTCAGCAAAGTTATTTTCTTCTTGGGTTGTCCTTGAACTCCAGGCATCCAGTCCCCTAACTCTTCATTGAAAAACCTTCTCCATGAAGCTCTTTCTAAACCAAGCCTTCAACCTGATGTAGTTTCCTCCTCCTTTGTACTCCTATAGCAGTTTGTATGCTACTGTCACTCCACTTATTCATTCATTCATTCATTCATCCAACAAGTATCTACTGAGCGCCTACTATGTGTAGACCAGGCATTGTTCTAGGCTGTGAGGACATAGTTATGAATAAGACAGATGATGTCCTGATCTCATGGAGCTTACAGTCTAGTGGGGGAGATATTCAGCAAACAAGTTCCATCTACTGTTGCTGAGAGTAGGGTCAAAAATTTTTACAGCTGAGGAAATAAAAATTATAAGTCCTCCAAATTCTCTGATTCAACCTTGGTTCAAATTATGACAACAGTTCACAGAGATGTTTGACAAGCCTTGGGGTGAAACAAATTTCTCTCTTAATAAACAGTGTCCTTATTCTGTTTGAAGTGCTTTCCTGAAGCTGCCAACCTCCAAATTATTTTGTGATCCCAAATTCCCCACTTCTCCTTCTCCAACCAGAATCTTTATTCTTACAGGGCAGCTGCTTAACTACGTATAAGAGAAAGCAAGCTTACTGAATTAATTCATACTAATGTGTGAATGACTAATTCACACATAATTCTCAAAGTGTTTGTGACATTTTGTGATAATCTTTACTGACCCTAAATAATATCTAGATTTTTTTCAGTCCTCAGTATAAACTGGAAAAGGAAAGGCAATATAGGAGAAGTTTCTATTAGGTTGTAAGCAGTGGGTTCCTTGAGGACAGATACATTCTCATTTTTGGATGCTCAGTTATCTAGCCCAAATTATTGGGTATCTAATCAACGTTTATTGAATTGAAAAGAATGGAATAATACAGAGAGAGATGATAGGAAGAGGGAGGGAGAGGGTAGAAGAGCAAGGCAAGTGAAGGGAGGGGGGAAAAAGAAGAAGGAAGGAAGGAGGGGAAGGCAAGAAAATCAGAAGGAGGGAGAAAGAGAACTAACAGAGCCCAAATTATGGTACAGTTTCTGATTTCTTTTGCGGTCAAGGCCCTCAGAGAAACTGTAGCAAGGAGGAATTTATTCCAATAGAAAAGGAAAAAAATGCTGCTGCTTCAGAGTGCCAGCAAGAGAATGGAACCAGGAGATGCTGAGCCCTAAGGATACATATTGATCAAAGCCATAAATTTCTCTTTTCCAACACGATAGAAATGACTCATGACAGATGCCTGTCCACTGTCAATTAGGCTCCCTGAGGGTCCCCTGGACCCAGAGGAATGGGTCCATGATCATCTAACAAGCAGAGGAACTCAGGAACTGACCCTGTTAGGGTTATAAAAATTGATCTCTGTAAATTCAATATAATTAAAGAGTCCGCATTCATCCATAGAAGGCCGCAGTGGAATTTTCCACTGAAGCCAAACTAAAACAGAAACTTGAGAGAAAAGTGGAGGTAAAAAGGCAGGGAGCCAGGACCACCAATTTTCTTTCTTTCTCAGGAAATAAGAGAAGAAATATTTTTTAGATGCTAAAGAAAAAAAGTGAAGCCGCAGACTCTGGATACAGGGTACCCAAGAGACCAAATGTTCCAGCATTTAGAGAGAAATGGGCTCAGGGACTCTGAGCAATGGAATCCTTGAGCAAGATGGGCCCGAGAACCAAAGGGAACTGGCATCATCTTTGCCAAGATACACCCCAGGGAGTATAATCTGTATGGTCTGTGATGGGCCTTCTCTAGACAGATAGATCAGAATACTTCTGCTCAGTTCACAGCCAGTAAAACTGTATGTATATATGTATTTATTTATTTTTAAAATTTATTTATTTTATTTATCTATTTTTGGCTGCGTTGGGTCTTTGTTGCTGCACGTGGGCTTTCTCTAGTTGCGGCGAGTGGGGGCTACTCTTTGTTGCGGTGCACGGGCTCTAGGCGTGTGGGCTTCAGTAGTTGTGGCGCACGGGCTCAGTAGTTGTGGTGCACGGGCTCAGTAGTTGTGGCTCGCGGGCTCTAGAGCGCAGGCTCAATAGTTGTGGTGCGTGGGCTTTGTTGCTTTGTGGCATGTGGGATCTTCCCGGTCCAGAGCTCGAACCCGTGTCCCCTGCATTGGCAGGCGGATTCTTAACGCCTGCGCCACCAGGGAAGCCCTAAAACTGTATGTATTTAAATGTTTGCTTCGATGCGCACCAACAGTGAAACCATGGTGCTTGGATTTAGAGTCAAACAAAACCCTGACCCTACCACTCACTAGTTTTATGACCTTGTTCAAACTACTTAATTTCTCTAATCCTCCATTTCCTCTTCTGTAACGTGGAGAAAATGGTCTCTCTCTCTACCATTTAATAAGTGTTTTCTATTGCACACACTCTACAAATACAATCTTCTTTATTCTTCACTACCACCCCAAGAGGGAGGTATTATTCTTGTTTTCTGACAGGTGAGGAAAATGAGGCTTAAAGAGATTGCCACAACTTGCCCAAGGCCACAGAGCTGCTAAGTGTTAGAGCAGGAACTGACACTTGGTCTAACTTCAGAGTCCACAGCCTTACACTGGGTGGCATCGCCCCTCCAGCTGTCCTAAGACCGTGGAGCTGAACAAAGATGAAGATTTCCCACGTTTCTGTTCAAATATAGCTGAAGGAGTACCCTCCTTTCCCCATCACTTCAAGATCTACAAACAAAAAAACAAACAAAGAGTCCTCTCCTGCTTCTTTTTCAGTTAACAGAAGGCACAGAGGCTTTTTTCTGGTTTGGTTTTGGTTTTGTTTTATCTCAGTGGCATAGAATCATCCTAAACCCATGGACTGGGAAACACAAATCTCAGCCCCCAGGTCTCCAGTGAACAGAATTATTACAAGGAACTGCCATTTGTCAGGTTTCCTCATTACCTTCCGCAGGGCAAGGGCACTGCCAAAGCATGGACCCTGTTTCTATGGACCGTCAGTGGCTACAACCTTGGAGTTCAACCTCTCCAGCTTATTAGGACAACAAATTACCCAATATGAGAACTGCAGGGTGCATTCAGGTGGAAAATGGTCTCTTTTTTATGAAATGATTTAATTAGGAGCCATTTTCCCATCAGCTCAGTTGTCAGAGCACAGCCAGGGCAGCCACTGAGAAAAGCACTGGGCCTCTGCCTTCCTGGCACCCTCCTTTCTGCTGCCGCCTCTCAGAGAAGGAGGAAATTGAAACCACTTTAGGAAAGAACAGTTCAAGCTGGGAAAGGAGCAGATCAGGCCTGAGGGCCATTTTGTACAATCTTCCGAGAGTCCACTGTCTCAGGCTGTTGTGATTCCCCTATTTGTAGGCTGATTCTCCAGCACAAGGATTTTTCAAGCTCTCTGCTTCCTGTGCTTCTCCCTTCTGCTCCTTACCCCAAGTCATGACCTCCTGCAGCTCTGGTAGCTGAGAAAACAAAATGAATTTCAAAGGGATCCTTGCTGAAGGTGTATAACTCTGAAGGATGTTTGGGGTGGAGTACTAGTGGCAGGTTGAATCAAGTTTGGTCTGTGCTGTCCAGAGGTGGAAAAGTTTCTAAAATGGCATTGGAAATCTAATTGTATATACATATAAGAGCCAATGTTCCATTCCAGACCAGCATGATTTGGACATTTTTGGTGCACTGCCATTACATTTTCAGCACTCAAATATACAGAATTTGGATCTGTAGAGATGACATGTCACTCTGCATTACAGATTGGAGCCTCCATCCCCCCTCTCACAGACTTGGGAATAAGCAGGGCATGAGTCTCCCAGACACCAATAGGAATTTTTTTCTTTGCAATTTTCTAGAAGGAATGAGGTAAAGATGAGGTTTAGGATTAGTGACCTCAAAAATGTACATCAATGTTGAGAGGATCAGAGCTCCATGAGTTTAGTCTGGAAGGAATTCATGGAGAAAGTGAGCTTTGAAAGTGGTTTGAAAATATTTGACAGATCTGTGGCTCCCTTTATGCATATTTAAACTTTTTTTACCCAAGAAAACCCAATATTCCCAATTCTTTCTGCTCACTTATGGAATGTGGCATACACATGTAATCTTTCAAAGGGATATATTTGCCCATACTGTTGTAAGAAAGTATTCCTTTTCGTTTGGTGTGAGGTTGTGATGGCATATGAGTAATGCTGTCACCTAGAGCAGTGTTTATCAAAAACCAAACTGAGCTGAGACCTTTTACTGGGTTGTAAAGTCAACTGAGTGGGTCATGACCAGCACTTTTTAAAAGGTGATAATCGAATGGAGGAGAAAAGAACAGAAAACATCAGTTTAGGACTGTAGGTGTGCTCTTGCATACACACTGGGTCACAGTATAAAATGCAGTTCTTACAGCTCTAAATGCGGCATTGGAAGACCTAGGTTCTAAATTTGGTTCTTCTATAAACTAACTATGTGACTGAAAGCAAGTACTGAATAACCCTTCACTAAACTTGCCTTTTAGCATCTGTAAGATGAAGGGCTCTGGTAAAATTCTAAGCTTCAGTGATTCCATAAAATATGAAGAATATAAATTTATTCCTGCACAAATGTACTGCATCCCAAAGTCAAGTAGAAATGGGTTGAGGGTGTTTTGAATTATCTGCACTGTTGCTCCTCCAATGACATGCATGTGGCCACTGAAGACTTGGCTAAGATAAGACTTTGGATCCATCTAGCCACGCTGTCAAAGGCATGCTGAGTTTATTGCAGGTTTTATGGAAAGGATATATCAAGTCATGATGACATTTTAGAAATAAATATGTCAAAGACAGAAATCTTGGCACAATATCTTGCTTGTGGTCTAAGCATCTCCTCTACCAACACTTCATCTCCCTGAGAAAAGAAGCATAACAAGAAATACAAAGCTTTGTGGAGCTGGGGACGGTGCCCCGTGAGTGTTGACACACACTCTCGCCACTGTTTCCCATTTATATGTAATGTCGTGGATGCATTCCAAAATGAGAGGTTCCCTTCACATGTTCTGTACCTTAGGCTACTCCTCACTTACAGAAAGTCTGACTTTCACCTCCACTGGCCGCCCTTCAGGCCTCAAGTGCAATCTGTCATGACATTGCTCTGTGGACCAGTCCCAGCCTGAGTCAGGACTTCTCTGAGAAATCATGACCATCAGTTCTCACAGGAACGCACTTCAGGTGGTCCAGCCGATTTTCTGTATATCCTACACGTGTAACATTGCAAAGTCCTTGAACCCGGTCCCCTCTAGCCTCTTAAACTGAGATGTAATGGAACTTGATTTAAGTCTCGATAATTGATTATAGCATAATTATCGCAATAATTGTAATGTTTTGTAATTATGTAATTACTTGTTTATCTCTTTCAATATACTGTAAATAACTTGAGGTGTACAATTTAGTCATTATATCGTTAGATTCCCCTACAGCAAGAGCACCTCCTGGCACATTCTAGGCTCTTCATAAATGCAGCTGAAATTCAGTTCATCACTGGGGAAGACAAAAGGAAAGATGTTATCTAAAAAACAAGTAAACTGGTGGTGTTCTTACATTTGGGATCTCACATTTAAATGTATTGGTGTCTGGTATCGAAGTAATTCACTTCTAACCTAAAGGAACTGTTGAAACTTAAAGAGACTTTGGAGACCACCTAGACCGGGGGTTGACAAACTATGGCCTGCGGGTCAAATCCAGTCCACTGCCTGTTTCTATAAATCAGATTTTGTTGGAATGCAGCCACATGTTGTCCACAGCTGCTTTTGTGCTACAACTGCAGGTTTGAGTCGTTATGACAGAGACTGTATGACCCGCAAAGCCTAAAATATTTATCTGGCCCTTTACAGGAAAGGTTTGCCGACCCCTGATCTAGACAGACCACCACTCTGATTTTACATGCGAGGGCAGTGAGGCCAGGGAGAGGAAATGACTTGCCCAGACTTGTTAACAACACAGTTGACATGATGCTCTGCGTCTCCACTGCCCTGTATCTCTTCTTCATTACCTCACTTTTTCTTCACCTGGGTAACAAGAGCTCACTTTGGAGATATGGGTCAGAAGAGGTAGGAAACTGTCCCGTGTTCCTCTGCTTTGCCAGGGAAACATTCCTGAGCCTCTCAGAGCTGCCGGGTGATGTGCTATTTTCCCATGTGTGTCCATTTGAAGGAGTAATGGGGTCTCAGCCTGAACCTGAACTTGGTCCACCCTGGATTCAGACAAATTTGGGTGTGTTTGGAGAATCATAGCATTGGGCCTCCTAAGAGGGGTTTCCCATGAGTCTCCCAGGAAAGAGTTCATCTTAAGGAGCAAAGGATAGGTCCATGTGGGAGGAGGAGAGAAACGCAGATGCTTCTCCCTCCAGGCACTAAGGACACCTGCCTGAGTCCTAGGATGAAAGGCTGCAATAAGGAAAGAATTAAAACTAAGTGAGCGGTTCCACAGCACCTGGCAGGGGCAAGGAGGGCGTAAGACAGGGGATTCGTGGGCCTGCTGCCGGGGGCTTCGGCACAATGAGTGGTGGTCTGTGGTGGCCTCCAGGTGGCTTCAAGGGCATAAGCGAGCTCTCTCATAGACCTCAGCCCAGCAGGCTGGGGCAGGACTGGAAAAAAATGACCAGTGCTAGTGCTAACCCAGAGGACTCTTCTATGTGTGCATGTGAAACGCCCCTTGGGGTCTCCTGGAACCATCAAGGAGGACTATGACGAGGCTGGAGGGGTCACAGCAAATGGGGCTTAACAAGTGAAATGCTACTGTTTTTATCCCTGGCTGGTAGAGCAGGTGGCACTGACAGTTACCAGTGCGAATCCCCTCACCCGCCTCGGCTGGTGTTAGAGCACCACAGAGGGCGAGTTTGGGCTCTTCCCAAGCCATATCCTCAGATGCGGACAGTTAAGCCTCCAAAGCACTGTTGCTGAGTTTATTAACCCTGGTTCAATAGGGCAGGGATAAACTCCAAGTCATCCAACAAGCAATTCCCTCATTGTCAGATACCGCTGCCTATAAATAGTCAATGTAGTTGATGGTATTGGCACAGCCAACCTAAACTTGAGTGGGATCCAAAGGAATGGCTTTTGGCCTGTGAGGGAAAAAGCAAAAGAAAACAAACACTTGCTTAACAACTGTGATTCCCATCCATAGTAGGAAATATTGGCTTATAAATATTGGCTTATAAATAGGGCTTAAAATAAGTCAGACAGAGAGAGGTAAGTCTCTTCATTCCACATGGGTGGTTACTGCCATGAACTAAAGACCATGAAGGGAGGTGTGAAAATGGCAAAAGAGTGAGGGCAGGGAAAGTAGGCAGGGTCTGCAATTTGGGTTAGATAACTTCTGAAAACCATTTTCTAGGTTTACATGTGATCATGTGTGGTGACTTTATTTGTAGGCAAATGGTATCTTATAAAGAGTGAAGCTGTGTATTAAGAAAAATTACCTAGGGACTTCCCTGGTGGTGGTCCAGTGGTTAAGAATCCGCCTTCCAATGCAAGGGACGTGGGTTTGATCCCCGGTCGGGGAACCAAGATCCCACATGCCATGGGGCAACTAAGCCCGTGAGCCACAACTACTGAGCTTGCGTGCCACAACTAGAGAGCCCACGTGCCACAACTAGAGAGAAGCCTGTGTGCCGCAACGAAGAGCTCGTGTGCCGCAACTAAGACCCGATGCAGCCAAATAAATAAATATTAAAAAAAAAAGAAAAATTATCTAAAACTTAGAAATAAGACAAAAAATATTACACATGCCATTTAATGTCATGTCATCACATTGTCTAACAAGCTCACCTAAGGATCATCTGATGCTCAAGGCGAGGTAACTTATAGTTAGACTTATTACTAATGATTTGGGCCCAGACTCTGTAAAGTTAGATGTTAACTTGAGAATATTGCTAGGCTACAAATGACTTCTATTCAGTAGAAATGCAAATGAATTCTTTCAAAAAGAAAACATAACCTCAAAGGGTCTGATCTTGTTGCCATATATGACATTAACTAGTTTTATCTTCTTTGCAAACCTACTTCCACATCCTTTCTTTTAAGGATCATATGAAACAGTCCCTTGTATCCTCCTTTGATTGACTGGGCTTTGTCATCCTGCTGGTTCCCTCACTAATGAATTAGATAAATCTTTGACTATATGTCCGTATGACAGTCATGTTTTTAACATTTTATAGAACCCCACCCTCTTCCAATATTCACTGTGGGCTTCCCTGTTTATAATTATCCATCTTATTCTCTGTGCATCATAACGAATTAGACTCAGCTGGCAGATTAGACAGTCTTTTTGTTTTTCAAAAAATGAAAGTTCCTTTTATTTCTACTTTGAAGCTAATTCACTTCAGCAAGTTGCTTAGTGACCTTTTGGGCCCAGCGTTGTACTGGTTACTCCATGAATTACAGAAGAAAAGTCAGAGCCCTGTCCTTACATATCTTACAGATCAACTGGGAAGACGAATCTTATGCATTTTTTAATAGTCATCTACGTTGAGACATTGCTATGATATGCTCAGACCAGTTAGCTACCTTGAGCTCTGAGGCTAATCTAATTTTATTCCAGGATCTAGAAAAAAAAAGGTAGCAAGAAAGATGAGTGTAGCTGTAACAAGTTTCTGCCTCTCTTGGCTCTCACCCAAACTAATCGGCCTCGGAGATTGATTTCCCCTCCAGCCAGCATCTTGTTCAGCATTTCTGCTCATCATGCTTCTGGCACTGCTTCCTCAGAGGACTGTCCATCATTCCTAAACCATCGCTGGTTCTCTTGATAAATCAGCAGACAGATGCTGGGGATACAGGATGGAAATTCAGAAAATATACTTGATTCACAGACTCATTCCTCCCTTCTTGTTACCTTGCTTAGCCTCTCACATCAGAGAGAATCATCAGGCAGTCTGGCAGTGAACCAGGAGTGTGTGTGTGTGTGTGTGTGTGTGTGTGTATGTGTAGGGTGGGGCTGGGAGTACTTGGACGAAAAGGGAGAAGATTCCTGGGATGAATTTAAGGGAAGAAAGCTTCTAAATGGGGTGTCCTCTAACGTCTCTGAATTTTTATAGGCCCATCTTTGAGAAATATTTTAGAGAATGATGCTGATTGTACAGTCTCTTCAAGGTCAGAAACAAAGGCCAGCGTGTTCACTGTTGATACAAAGAGAGAAGGAGGACAGAGTGGGCTTTGGCACCCACATGTCCATTTGGATAAGAGGCTAAGAACT
This sequence comes from Eubalaena glacialis, assembly GCF_028564815.1. NCBI lineage: Eukaryota > Metazoa > Chordata > Mammalia > Artiodactyla > Balaenidae > Eubalaena > Eubalaena glacialis. The sequence continues at coordinate 41,662,718 of NC_083718.1, read as the reverse complement.
GGGTTGGGGTAGAGTGGGGAGGAGGTGGAGACACATCTGGCCATACTTCCACTAAACTACTTTATCAGTGAAACCCAGCTGGGGTCTCCCAGTCCCTTCGGATCCAGATAAGGCTTGTTTCAACTGCCTGGATTATTCCAGAGAGAGAGCCCTCTCCCAGATTTCTGTGAATTACTAGGGGCTCTATATGATCTTGTTCAGCTCTGGCTCTAACTTTCTGCCCCTGCTGAGTTCTTGTTCTCTGCCCTATATCTTATGACTGTTCTGTTATTTTCACCCTGGCTTTAACTCAAACATGAAAGAACTTGGCCCCCTTTCCATAAAACAACCATTTGCACATGGAGATGAAAGAGATTTATATGCAGCATATAAACTATTTAAAAGTGACTAGTAGATATTCCTCTTCTTAAAAGTCCCTTGGCTATTCTGCCCTATTGCTCTGCTATCCCCCAAATGCTCTTGTTCTTTTATGCAAAGGCAGTGTTGTGTAATGGTTAGGGACATGAAAGCTGCCTGCTGGAATTCATATCCTAGTCTAACCCTCACCAGCCGTATACCTTAGGTAAGTCACTTCACCTCACTGTGCCTCAGTCTTCTCATCTGTAAAATGGAGATAATAAGCCACTTACCTCATAAACTAGTTGTTAGCATAAAAGAAGATATATATGCCAATAAGCACATTGAAAGATGCTCGGCATAATTAGGTATGAGGAAAATGCAAATCAAAACCACAATGAGCTACTAATTCACACCCATTAGGATGGCTAGAATTAAAAGTTTAGATAATAACAATTGTTGGTGAGGATGTAGAGAAATCTGATTACATTACTTCAGAGATGCAAAATGGGGCAGCTCCTGTGGAAAACAGTCTGGCAGTTCTTCAAATGGTTAAACGTAGATTTACCATATGACTCAGCAATTCCAATTCAAGAGAAACAAAAACAAAAAACTTGTACCTGAATGTTTACAGCAGCACTATTCATAGTAGCAAAAAGGTGAAAACTACCTAAATGTCTATCAAGTGACGAATGGATAAACAAAAGATGGTATAACCATAGAATGGAATATTATTCAGCCACAAAAAGGAATGGAGTATTGACACATGCTATAATATGGAAGAATCTTGAAAACATTATGCTACATGAAAGAAGCCAGTCACAAAAGACCACATACTATATGAACATTTTCATATGAAATGTCCAGAATAGGGAAATCTACAGAAAGTATATTAGTGGTTGCTTAGGGCTGAGGCGGATGGGGGTTGCTAAAGGAGTTGATAGCTAAAGGATACAGGGTTTCTTTGTGAAGTTGATGAAATGTGCTAAAAATGACCATGGTGATGTTTGCACATATCTGTGAATATTCTAAAAACAATGGAATTGTGTACTTTAAATGAGTGAATTGTATGGTATATAAATTATATCTCAATAAAGCTTTTTATAAAAAAGGGAAGATATATGTTTATATTTATAGCAGTACCTAGCACATAGGAAAGTTCTGAGTCCTGAGAGGAAACCGTGGAACATTTAGATGAGTTATGAAGGAGAGATCAATGAAAGGTCTATTCACAAAGGTGTAGGAAGGGTTAGGGGAAATTAACAAGGTGGAGTGTCCCACGGGCAAGAGGAGGGAATCCAGAGAGTGGGCTGTAGTAGCAGAGGGTGGCCAACAGGGTCTGTGGTTTTCAGAGTGAAAGCAGTCACTGCCTCTCAGCAGCCAGGAGAATGAATGCTTCCTCATGGTCACTCCCCATCTGCTGGGACTCCCCATCATCGGAACCCACAGGAAAGCCTGAGACGCCCGCTGAGGAGTCCATAGATGTCGTTCATACCAATTTAGTTTTCCCCCTCTTTTGGTCCCCTCCTGACAATTCCATCCTAGGACCAATCTTATAGGACCCAGGTTTTCCCACTAAATGGCTTAATAAGGTATTTTCTTAAAGACTGCTTGCTTACTTCGGTACTTTTCTGCAGCAAAATATTTGCTGCCTTTTGCAGCCACAAATACTAGCTTAGAATAGTTAGAGAAAGAAAACTAAAACATGAGAATCCTTCTCCCAGGCTAAACACAAAGAGTGGGGATGAGTGGATGGAGACCAACAGGGCTGAGCTGTGCACACCAGCCACGTAGCCCAGTGTAAAAGTGGCAAAAGTACCTGCTGAAAAGAGACAGGTTCTCAACTTCCCCTTCTAGTAATGATACCTACAGAGGCCTGTATTTATTCTTCCCAGGAGTTATTTTCTCCTGGAGGTGTGGCCTCCTTCAGCTAGACTGGTGAATCCATATTTGGATTAAGGTCTAGACAGGAAGCAGGCATGACTACCTGTTGTGGGCTGAATCGTGTTTTCCCCCAAATCCATCTGTTGAAGTCCTAACCCCCTGGACTTTAAGATGTAACTAATTTGGAGATAGAACCTTTAAAAAGGTGGTTAAGATAAAATGGGTTTTATTAGGGTGGGCCCTAATCTACTATGATTTATGTCCTTATAAGAAGAAGAGGAACAATAAATGCTGGAGAGGGTGTGGAGAAAAGGGAACCCTCCTGCACTGGTGTTGGGAATGTAAATTAATACAGCCACTATGGAAAACAGGATGCAAATTCCTTAAAAAACTAAAAATTGAACTACCATATGACCCAGCAATCTCACTACTGGGCATATACCCTGAGAAAACCATAATTCAAAAACAGACATGTACCACAATGTTCACTGCAGTACTATTTACAATAGCCAGGACATGGAAGCAACCTAAGTGTCCATCGACAGATGAATGGATAAAGAAGATGTGGCACATATATACAATGGAATATTACTCAGCCATAAAAAGGAATGAAGTTGAGTTATTCGTAGTGAGGCGGATGGACCTAGAGACTGTCACACAGAGTGAAGTAAGTCAGAAAGAGAAAAACAAATACCATATGCTAACACATATATATGGAATGTAGAAAAATGGTACTGATGAACCTAGTGGCAGGGCAGGAATAAGGATGCAGTGTAGAGAACGGATTTGAGGACACAGGGGGGAAGGGGAGGCTGGGGCGTAGTAAGAGAGTAGCACTGACATATATACACTACCAAATGTAAAATAGATAGCTAGTGGGAAGCTGCTGCATAGCACAGGGAGAGAAGCTCGGTGTTTTGTGATGACCTAGAGGGGTGGGAGGGAGGCTCAAGAGGGAGGAGATGGGGGATATATGTATACATATAGCTGATTCACTTTGTTGTACAGCAGAAACTAACACAACATTGTAAAGCAGTTATACTCTAATAAAGATGTATAAAAAAAAAGAAGAAGAGATTAGGACACAGACAGACACAGAGGGACCATACGAAGACACAGAGAAAAAAGAGTCACCTACAAACCAAAGAGAGAGGCCTCAGAAGAAATCAACTCTGCAGACACCTTGATCTTAGATGTTGAGCTTCCAGAATTGAAAATAAATATCTGTTGTTTAAGCCACCCCGTCTGTGACATTTTGTTATGGCAGCCCTGGCAAACTAAAACCTCCCCATTCCAGAATGTCTGTTGCTCACCTTTCTCCTCTACCTCGGTCCGAATTCTTCCCCACCTCCACTTCTTTTAGAAGGCTGAGAATAAGGCTACTTGAGTCCCACGTGGGGTTTTGCTTCCCAGTTCTGCCCTATTGTTCACTCATAGGAAGAGTGTATGGGGTGCTATACTAATATTTTGATTCAAGTATACATTCTGCTCCATAAAATTTATTTTATATTTTTATATTTTTGGCCATGCCACATGGCCTGTGGGATCTTAGTTCCCCGATCCCCAGGGATCAAACCCAGGCCCTTGGCAGTGAAAACGCGGAGTCATGACCACTGGACCGCCAGGGAATTCCCTGCTCCATAAAATTTAGAATTATAAACAATATCAGATTTCATTTTATTTCTGCAAAACAGATTGAATCTGTACTGAACCTCATCCTTCTGAGTTGCCTAGAAATTCAATCTCAGTCACAGCTGGGCCTCCCCTTTCCAGATTTGTGCAAAGGTCTTACAGAATCTTACAGTCTACAACATCGAGGAAAGGCCTTCTGAACTGGTCTTCAGTCACTCTGGCCTCTGTTGACCTGCTCACTTTCCAGACTTGTGTGATCTCTGAAAGAGAGCAGTTGCATTGCTTTTGGACCAGGCTTGGGCACAGGGGGTCTTTGCAATACCCTTCCCTGTCTGGAAGAAGCCCTCAATACTCTTTTCCTTTGGCTGCTTCTGCCTCTTTTCCTCCAAGCCCGGCCTCGATGTCCTCTACCTCCGGGACCAGCCAACAAAGCTCTCTTGGCCTAGAAAATGCTGCTTCACCTTCCCCCCAATGCTCCCCAAGGCAGAGAAACAGAAAGCAATGCTAACTTCTTGGTGGGAATTGACAAGAACATCTACAGCAATGAAAACAGAGCATAAATTAGTACCTGGGTAAGTCACCAAAACTGCTTTGTTTTGATGCAGTTTAAGGAAAGTGCCACAGTTTCCTCGCTTGCGAGCTGGATCTCAGGGGCGGTGCAGCTGGAATTCTGTCATGGAGGGAGCAAGCCCAGGACTCGGCTGGTATTTCCTCTAAACTCAGATTCCTGCGGGGGGGATCAAGCAATCCTACAAGCGATGGCTGCTGGGTTACATTCCTTTCTGTGCCCAAGAGCCCCAAGCTGCTTTTCTGACCAGGGGAGCTGAGTCAGCACAGCTTGATTTTGTCTTTGCCTGAGGTTTCATAACAGACAGAACAAAACCAGGACACCTCCCTGCCCACACCCAGTGGCTGGGAAGAACTCTGTGACAGGTGTTGTAGACACATCCATTCCTCCTGTCAAACACACCTCCTCACCCCGTGTAGCTGGAGGTGGAAAGGAAAAAAGGCAAAGCCTCCAATCCCAGGGTGCAGGGTGGCCACTTTCTAGGAAATGATTAGGACCCCAGGGGGAAGCTGTGCTCAGACTCTGAGTATCTAATGAAAAAGGATGGATCTGCCACCGTGGTGCTGGAGCATGGGTGACCCAGGTAGCTGAGGGGGTCAGTGAGGGTCAGGTGGACTCATAGCCCCCAGTGTCCTTAATGTACAGGGCCTTCATTCCAGTGGCTCCCAGAAAGCCAGCTTCCTGCAGGAAGCCTTCTTGGGCTTTTTAGAGAAAAGAGAACCAGTGTCCCTCCTGCTAGAAAATGTAGGTTTCCCCCTCCTGTCAGCCTTCATCCCTGCCTCTAAGGCAGACACACCCACATCTACACCCATACACCACAGCGCGGATGTTTCATTCTGTCATTTGTTTGGAAGGCTGTTCCTTTGGCCCCTGTAGAGGTTCCAGGATGTCTGCTCCCTTTCTTTTCTCTCTCTCCACGCGAGGATTTGCCACTCGCAAACTGGCACATCAGGTAGTTTCTCGGGGTGATAGTGTCAGCTCTCCTCTGCAGTATATCCAAGGAGCTTTTCTTGAGGGTGGACAGCGGTTTGGAAAGTGCAACAAGGAGTAAGACAGAGTGGTTGTCCTCAGTCCCACAGATAGATTTGGACAGCCAATGGGAAAGTCTAGAGAGGCCATGATTAAATTTGATAGTGAGCCGTGATGATTTCACAGAGGGAATCATTTGAAGGGGGTCTTGAAAGGTAAGAGTTCCACAGTGGCGACAGGGCATTCTATGCAGAGGAAACAGGATAGCCAAAGATCTCTATCCATTGACCTTGCTCTATTTTCTTCCAGCATTTAGCACCATCTGAAATTATATTTTTATCTAGCTTCTAGTTGTTTATTTTCTGTCTCCCCCATGCACTCTAATTCTCCAAGTGCAGGAAGCAGGTCTATCCTAAGTGCCCAAAAGAATTCCTGGCACATGGTGGGTGCACAGTACATATTTGTAGCATGGATAAATCAGTGGGCAGTCCAAGCAAAAGGGAGAGCATGGGATTTGATGAGATCTACAAGTACTTATGTGGTTTCATTTCAACCTCACAATTCTACTCCCTAAGAAAGATGTCATTATCTCCATCCTACAAATAAGGAAACTGAGGTAAGACAAAGGCAAGCAACTTGACAAAGGTCACACACCCAGTAAAAGGTAAAGCTGGGATTGAAGCCTAAGCTAGCAGGTTCCAAAGTCTGGACTGTACCACAGGAAGAGGCTCACAAAGGCCTGAACTAAGTAAAGCCGTGGGAAGGGAGTCAGAGAGAAGAGTTCATGCTTAAGAGTTGCTGTGCTAATAAAATGGACCAGACGTGGCCACAGACTGAAAGAGAGAATCCCCTGCAGATTCATCTCCATCTGAGCCACTGGTCCTGACCTTCTCAATCACATGGGGATGACAGAAAAAACATGCAGCATTGGCCACTAACTAGCTGTTTAACTTTGGAAGACTTAGATAACTAATTTCTCCAAGCATGTTTCCCCCACGTGAAAAAAATGGTGACAGATACTAGGTTTACGGTTGTTATGAGGTGATGCAGATAAAGCACCCAGGACAGTTCCTGGCCCATAGCAGGCGTTCAATAACTATTAACTTACTTCTCTTTCCCCATGGCCTCCTGCTATCTTTTGGTCTGGTAAATACTGTTCCCAAGAGGAGGACCAAAGAGGGAGGAAGTGTTAGGAGGGCATCTGCTCTGGGGCAGGTATGGAAATGGACAGTCTCAAGAAGGCAGTGAGTGACAAGCCAGGCCTGGAAGAGGTGGGTGGATAAGAGGCTAGGAAAGTACCCAGCAGTTTTCTCTATGAGGAAAACTCTGACCCCCCCTATAATGAAGGTTCAGACAAGCATCCAGAATTCCAGGTCATGTGCCCAATCTTTCCTCTGCACAAAAGGTGTAGCCAGAGCTTGGTGAAGGGGAAGCAGGGGACCATTTGACTTGGGCCTCATACATACAAATTTGGTTGTATTTCCAAAGGAAGTTATTCATCAAGTTATTATAATTTTGCGTTTGTGTTTAAAATGTTAATTTTTAACAGTTATTTGTGAGTTTAATTATGGATTGCACCTAGTAGTGATTTTCCATTTCTTAAAACATAATGTACACTGCTCTATACAAACTGTTTCCTGAAATAAACATGTTATTTGTGGAATCATTTTTAAAAGGTGTTAACTTATAAACAATTAAATTATACCACAAGTTTTTGTAACTGTCTTTGAATTTTCATGTCCTATGTGTTGGAATTGTTTCAAAAAGAAGAAGAAAACAAAAGAGGCTTGGGTTTCTGGGTCTCTTCAGCTCAGGAGGGCACAGGGCAGTGGCAGCCCAGAGGCAGCCAGAGGGGAGGTGAAGAGCTTGTTACTGAACTTGTTTACAGCGCCACCTGGTGTTTATAACTCATTAAAATGTCACACTTCCTCCTCCTTAAGCCCTGGAATTTGCTGAGTAAAATCCCCACAGCTATTTTCTGAAGCCCTTGCTCTCAAAATTTCTTTTTCACTCACTTAAAAAGAATAAGGCTTATAGGCAAGAATAACCCAAACCAGAAGTTGATGCCCCATGACTTTCCTTTGTTTTCTTTTAGCTTTGTACTGTGGGACGGAAGGTCTGTATGTAATACTAGTTCAGACTGACTGAGCAGTGACTATGTGCCAAGCAGTTCCAAGTGCCCTGCATGGATTAAGTAACTTAATTATTATAAAAACTCTAGAGACAGGTATTACTATTACCATAAGCCCATTTTACAGATGTAGCTACTGAGACACAGAGAGTTTAAGGAATTTCATAAAAATCACTAGAAAGTAGCAAAGCAAAGATTTGAACCCAGGCAGCCTTGCTTCAGTGCCCATGATTTTAAACACTGTTATGCTGCTTTTCCGTGTAGGTGCATGTTTCAAGAAAAGGTATCTTCTTAATTTTTATTTGGCCTGATAATAATAATTTAATTTCTCTGGGTAAAGCTCGATGGACCAAGGATAAACAGAGCAGCAAACAAGTCAAAAATATGCCTTCAATAATCATCTGCTACATGAGGCATTAAGCTTCTCAGAAGCCTAGATTGCCCTTTAGAATGTCATACAATCCAGAAGGATGGCATACAAAACAACTTAATTAGCGTTTGTTTATAACAACGCTACCACCACCAAGAAAGTATTATAATCCTCTGTCTTTTTAAGAGTTCAACAATTTCAGATCTCTCCTTTTAAAGGGGTAGTAATAATAATAGCTACAATCTATTGAGTGCTTTTTTGCTTTTGTTTTAGAGAAGCATCAACTAGTGAAAAACAATGTGGGTTTGGGGGAATCATACTACCTGGGTTCAAATCCTGTTATTATTTTTTTTAATGAATTTTTATTGGCGTATAGTTGCTTTACAATGTTGTATTAGTATCTGCTGTACAGCAAAGTGAATCAGTTATACATATACATATATCCCCTTTTTTGGATTTTCTTCCCATTTAGGTCACCACACAGCACTGAGTAGAGTTCCTTTTGCTATACAGTATGTTCTCATTAGTTATCTATTTTATACATAGTATTAATAGTGTATATATGTCCAATGGAATATTACTCAGCCATAAAAAGAAACGAAATTGAGTTATTTGTAGTGAGGTGGATGGACCTAGAGACTGTCATAGAGTGAAGTAAGTCAGAAAGAGAAAAACAAATACCGTATGCTAACACATATATATGGAATCTAAAAAAAAAAACTAAAAAAAAATGGTTATGAAGAACCTAGGGGCAGGACAGGAATAAAGACACAGACGTAGAGAATGGACTTGAGGACATGGGGAGGGGGAAGGGGAAGCTGGGATGAAGTGAGAGAGTGGCATGGACTTATATATACTACCAGATGTAAAACAGATAGCTAGTGGGAAGCAGCTGCATAGCACAGGGAGATCAGATCAGTGCGTTGTGACCACCTAGAGGGGTGGGATTGGGTGGGTGGGAGGGAGACGCAAGGGGGAGGAGATATGGGGATATATGTATATGTATAGCTGATTCACTTTGTTATAAAGCAGAAACTAACACACCATTGTAAAGCAATTATACTCCAATAAAGATGTTAAAAAAAAAAGATTAAAAAAAAATAGTGTATATATGTCAATCCCAATCTCCCAATTCATCCCACCACCACCCCTTCTCCCTTGGTAACCATACATTTGTTCTCTACATCTGTGTCTCTATTTCTGCTTTGCAAATAAGATCATCTATACCATTTTTCTAGATTCCACATATATGTGTTAATATATGATATGTTTTTCTCTTACTTCACTCTGTATGACAGTCCTGTTTTTTTTTTTTGACATCTTTATTGGAGTATAATTGCCTTACAATGTTGTTAGTTTCTGCTGTATGACAAAGTGAATCAGCTATATGTATACATATATCCCCATATCCCCTCCCTCTTGCATCTCCCTCCCACCCACCCAATCCCACCCCTCTAGGTGGTCACAACGCACTGATCTGATCTCCCTGTGCTATGCAGCTGCTTCCCACTAGCTATTTTACATTTGGCAGTGTATATATGTTAATGCTACTCTCTCACTTTGTCCCAGCTTACCCTTCCCCCTCCCCATGTTCAAGTCCATTCTCTACATCTGTGTCTTTATTCCTGTCCTGCCCCTAGGTGCTTCAGAACCTTTTTTTTTAGATTCCATATATATGTGTTAGCATACGGTATTTGTTTTTCTCTTTCTGACTTACTTCACTCTGTATGACAGACTCTAGGTCCATCCACCTCACTACAAATAACTCCATTTCGTTTCTTTTTATGGCTGAGTAATATTCCCTAGCTGTTACTAAGCAAGTTCCTTCACATCTGTAAGCCTCTGATTCCCCTATAGAACAGGGAAAATGATGGTGCCTACTTCAGATGAGTGTGTGAGGATTAACTGATTTAATACACGTAAAGAGTTTAGAAGAGTTTCCGGCACATAAGTGCTTCCAAAAATGTTACCTTGTAGTGTAATGTGCCAGGCACTGTGCTAAACAGATTACTGACAAAACCACCTTGTAATGGAAGTGTCTCTATATAAACTGTGGGCTATTATTATTATTATTGTTATTAATGCAGAAAGAAATCTGGGAGGAAACATACCAAGATGTTAATAACCATTATCACCAAGTAGGTATATTTTTGATTTTTTATTGTTTTCCACTGCGTGACTTGTCTGCTGAATGAGCAGGGGTTGTTTTCTAATAAGAAGACCAAAAGTAAAGATTAACTTTTCAGAAAAAAAAAATTCATTGAAGGAACTAAGGATGATTGACCTGGAAAAACGAAGTCTCGTGGAGGACACGGTGGATGTCTTCGAATCACTGGGAGTTAACAAGTGGAAGAGAAGGACCTGTACTGTGGCACTTCAGACACAGAGAAGACTGATGGATGGAAGTTTCACACTGTATAGTGAGCAGAGCTGATCGAAAAGCCACAAGTGAGTAGCTCACCCTTGAAAGCATTCAGGCAAGGCTGGTGACTGCCTCTCAGAGATAACCTATAGGCGACTCAGCGGTCAAGCGGCAGATTGGACCACAAGACCTCTAAGTTGCTACCAAACTGGGGATCCGGACTCATTTCCTAATTTTGCTTTGAAATACACCTGAAGAAATGAGAAACAGGTGGTCACCAACTTTCAGAGAATTGAAGTCTGTTTTCTTGCCAGTTATTTTTCTGCTACCATCAGTTTCCATAAACCCTATGAGAAGACATATGTCCTCCCTCATTCTTACAGATCCAGTTGGATTGGAGATGACGGAAGTGATGGCACAAAGCCAGACACGCCTTAGCGCTCACTCCGCACTGTCACCAAATGGCCAGGCGTCAACCTTGAAGCACAATCCCTATGCTGGTTCCTGCAGAGACAAGAAGAAAGAATAGGCAGAGCCTTTGGACTTAAGGACTTGTGATCCCATTTTTGTCCTCTGTAGCAGTTAGGACTTGGCAATACAGCCTGAGGCCAACAATACAGCCTGGCCTCAGTGGCTGAAACAAATGAGGGATTTAGGATTTCAGAGAAAAGTGTGAAGAGAGACCATGCAGAGCTGGGACGGCAGCTTCAGGATATGATCTGAGAGCCAGGCTCCTCTGTCTTTCGGCTCCACCATCTTCTGTGCACAGAGTTCTGTCCTTTAGAGCTTCAACCATCTCTTCTGTGTTGCAGGCAGGAAAAAGGGAAGAACAAGAGGCAAAAGTGGTGTTCCTACCAGTTTCAAAGAGCTCTCCTAAGAGTCTGCCCCAAGGTTAGTGCCCGTTTCCCTGGCCACACCCTACCGCAAGGGGGACTGGGCACTTTGTCACCCAATAAAATCCAGGGTCCTCTTACTAGGGAAGTAGGAGGCGAGTACAGGGCAAACAACAGCAGTCTCTTCTACTTTCTCTCATGTCCCTTTGTCAGGATAGTGGAGGTTGTACCCCACTTTATAAAGATGAGAAAGCTGAGAGGTGGCCAGGAGGACCTGCACAGAGCCACAGTGGGTTGGTGGTAATGTTGGTGCCAACACCCAGCTCGGGGCCGGTTTTGAAAAATGATGGAAACATAAAAGGCAGAAACCCATGAACATCTGTGGGCAGACAGCAGCTGTGAGCCCAGGGCCATCTCTGTGGGGAGTCAAACTGACAGATGAGAGGGGCTGCAGAGGGCAGTGAGAACGAGGGCTGCAGGACACAGGGCTCCGTGTCATTCCCTGGGTTGGCAAGAGCTAGACAGCTTTGGCCTTGGCTCAGTTGGGAGAACAGATGGGCAGGAATTCGGCACAGCTTCCAAATCAGCCAAGCAGCAAAGACTGCCTTCTTTCCCTGTGTGAGCCGAGGCTACAGCTCCCACCGGTCCCAGCCAGCTGCAGAGGCCCAAGCCTGAAGACCATGACAACTTGGCCAGGACTGTGCCCCGCCCCGCCCACTGTGGGAGCCAGGAGGACAAGCAAGTGCAGGTGTTCCTCCCAGCAGTGAAGGTGACACCTGGGTGGGGCTGCCCACCAGGTACAGATTTCTCTGTGCAGGGCGAGCATGCCTGGTAGCAATCCAGTCTCAGCCCTGACTCCTTTGGCGGATAGGACTCTATTGAGACAGCCAGCCCGTTTGATTGAGGCCCAGACCTCTGTTCTTTCTCATGCTCTCACCTCCCACAGGAATGATGGCAACGTGGCCAGAGGTGAAAGGCAAATCCAGGGATTATACTGAAATGCAAGCAATGCAGAGGGAACTCCTTCCCACATCTGAAGAAAGGAGGGTCCTCAGAGAAACAAGGCAAACGATGAGGGGATAGGAACGCGTGTTCAGCTCAGAAAAAGGACATAAAACACATAGAATTTTATTGCAGCTCTGGCTGGAGCATATGGTATAAGAGGAAGAAATACAAGTCTTTAGAAAGAAATGCACTTTGTGCTGTCAGCTAGACGTGGTAGATTCACGTGGGAGGGATGGCTAGGCCCCAAGGAAAGGAGAGGGAGCTGTCTTCTCTCTTTCCCCTTCCAAAGACTACATGAATTTTGGATTATCTGTGTATCTACTCCCAATTCACTGACTCTGGTATTAAAAGCAGACTGAAATTTGTTTAGAATTCTACTTAGCTAGAAAAGTTTTTCTGAATGAGACTGAAATTTGTTTAGAATTCTGTTTGGCTAGAAAAGCCAGAAAAGCTTTTTTTGAATGGTGCAAGGATGACTACCATAACTCCTTTAAAGAGAGAAGCTGGGGAAGAGATGGGAAGGAGAGTGGGGAAGGAGAGGGCGGGCCAGCTGTGAGGGCCCCACCCCCAGGAGGATGCTCCCTGAAAGGAGCAGTCTCTGCATGCCCACCACATCCCTCCTCCGAGAGGCTCTGGCGCCCTGCAGCCACCTGCAGGTTGCACAATGAGGCTCTTCCAATGATTATAAAGAACCCCCAACCCTGTTCCCTTACCCCAGGCCTTCTGTAATCTTGAGACCCTAGACTCATCAAAGCTACACTCTGCAGCCTGAAGATCTGTTCACGCAGCCGAGGGAAGGCTGGGCAGAAGGCAGCCAGCAGGCTCTCGCACCACCTGCCTCCCCTCCTTCCTCAGTGGCCCCCACGAGGGCACAATCAGGGCTGGGAGGCTTCAATGAGCCCCCCTTGGCCCTCTGGGATGTGAGGAGTCAGCAGGGATTCATACCCATCCTGCCGGGACCATCTGCACTCAATTATAAGCCCTTTGGAAGCCAGCAGAGGGCTGTTAAGCTGCCGCTGGTTCTCTATGATTAGCTAGTTCTTGTCTTTTGAATACTGCATATGGTGCAGCCAGCTGCAGAAAGCATTCATGACTCAAAGCTTTCTTCCCCTCAAAGAGAAAAGTGCTAAGTTGTTACTATGGGAAGAAAAAAAAAAGTTTAAAACTCTTACTTTCTGGTTAAGTTCCTTTTCCTACCTTAAAATTCTACCTCTTCCCAGGATTGGGACCACTCCTTTGTCTATTTTCTACCAGCACGATATAGGTACTTGCTTGCTGAAGATGAGCCTTGCTAAGAAATATCAACATTGTGTATAATTCCAGCTCAGGTGTTATTATCCGTAGTCCAGTAGACCTTCTTCTCTCCCTTATTTTGTGTGAGTGAGAGACCTGATGTTAAGGCGTGCTTTTAATGAAACCACTCCAAAACGTCAACTCTTTGCAATCAACTCAGGAGCCAGGGCCACTGCCGAGGCTTACCTTCTTTCCCAGGTGCTGAGCCAGGAACAGAAGCAATACTGCTTGGTTCGCACTTGAAACCCTCAGTGTTCTCTGTAGGTGAGAAGCAGTTAGCTGGCTATAAGCTAGCATTAGAATCAGTAGGGATGCTTAAAAAAATATGTATTTCTGGGGCTATATCATAGACTTGAAATCCAAGCTCACATGTGAGTGGAGGTCCAGAGAAGATGGAGATTTGAGAGTCTTGTGAATAGTGATAATGAAAGCCATGAAGTAGCTACAATTCACAGGGAAAAGAATATGGAAATAGAAGATGGGGGTAATCAGAGTCCCTTCTTCCTCATATCTCTGAACTAGGCAAATAACTCGTTTCTTTTCTCATAATACACAGGCTCTATGGTAAACACAGCACAAATATGCCAATAACCACAGGGCACTCTATGGATAAAACAGTTCTCTGTAGAGTGGATACATGTATATGTATAACTGATTTGCTTTGCTGTACACCTGAAACTAATGCAACATTGTAAATCAACTATACTCCATCTTAAAAATACACATTAAAAAAAAATGTTCTTTGTAGCATGAGTTTGGCTGGCTTAAGCCTATAAATTTGCAAAACTTTAGGACCCAATCTATATACGGAATGAATAGTTCTACTCTCCATGTTGAGAGAGAAATAAAAATGCCTATTTAAATATCTAGCAGGAAAAGTACCCCAAAAGTGATTTCACTTTTTTTTTTTTTCTGATGAGCAATTTTAAGCATGTCCAAGAGGAAGAAAATCTGTACCTATATGGGTTGTTCCATTGAGCCTAATGGGAGCCACATGTCTCACTATCTGAGAAGGGAGTTACAAGTTTGGAAAGGGAGAAAACAAAAGGAACCCTGTGTTGTCAGTCTGAAATTGGAGGTATGGTGTAAATTCATGGTTTTCAATATATGGATACAGAAATAAATTTAGATGTCGTGGGCACATAGGTATGTGTATACATATACACACATGCAGATATTCCCAAACTCTGACCACTGAGATGGCCTGGGACCAGTGGCTCCACAACGGTATTGAGTACACTTAGCACTCAAATCTTCGCTTTAAGATAATTTTCCACTAAAGAAAGCAGGGCTGGAAGAGGGAAAGTACAAGACAAACTTGGAATGTCTTATAGTGTCAGAAAATAAAGAAATGCCCAAGAAAAAGGGGGATGTGTCAAGAAGACACAGGAGCCAGCTTGAAGGTGTTCCTGCTGGCCATATCTGAGACCATTTAAGCATCTAAAGGAATAACGATAATAACCAATTATAACCCACTGAATAAAAAATGAAGAATCCATACTCGTAATATTAATATAAATTAATAAAGGGGGAATGAGTGATTCTATAGTGAACAAGTCTGGCAAGCACCACCTTAAACAAGTGGTCAGTTAGTGTCATAATGACGGGACAGGTGGAAATCATGCACCGCCTGAAGAGATGCAGCGAGGAAGATGCAGCATCGCTTCTATGCTGCTCCTGCCAAAGATGCATAAACTAAACTTAACCTAACCTAACCTGACAGGAAACACCATCCAAAATAACTGGCCTGTAATCTTCTAAAGTGTCAACCTCTATTACTCAGCCATAAAAAGAAATGAAATTGAGTTATTTGTAGTGAGGTGGATGGACCTAGAGACTGTCATACAGAGTGAAGTCAGAAAGAGAAAAACAAATACCGTATGCTAACGCATATATATGGAATCTAAAAAAATAAAAGGTTCTGAAGAACCTAGGGGCAGGCTAGGTAGACGCAGACGCAGAGAATGGACTTGAGGACACGGGGAGGGGGAAGGGTAAGCTGGGACGAAGTGAGAGAGTGCCATGGATTTATAATATACTACCAAGTGTAAAATAGCTAGCTAGTGGGAAGCAGCCGCATAGCACAGGGAGATCAGCTCAGTGCTTTGTGACCACCTAGAGGGGTGGAATAGGGAGGTTGGGAGGGAGAAGCAAGAGGGAGGAGATATGGGGATATATGTTTATGTATAGCTGATTCACTTTGTTATAAAGCAGAAACTAACACACCATTGTAAAGCAATTATACTCCAATAAAGATGTTAAAAAAATTAAAAAAATTTTAAAAATTAAAAAAGTGTCAAGGTCAAGAAAGCCAAGAAAAAGCTGAGGTACCATTCAGAGTAAAGGCCACTACAGAGACATGACAACTCAGAGCAGTATGTAACTCTGAACTGCATCCTTTTGCTATAAAGGTTATTATTGGGACATTTGGCAAAATCTGAATGGGGCCCAAGGATTAGTGGCAATTTCCTGATTTGACGGTTGTTTTGAGGTTACATAGAAAAATGTCCTTGTTTACATGAAATACATACTAAATTCAGGAGTGATTTTTAGGAGTGACAGGCCCAGCAACTCGGCAATTTATTTGCAGATGATTCAGGTTCTGAATTTGTAATTTTTCTGAGAATAGTTCAATTTTTTTTTTTTTTTTTTGGCCGCGCTGCGCAGCTTGCAGGATCTTTGTTCCCTGACCAGGAACTGAAACTGGGCCTCGGCAGTGAAAGCGCCGAGCCCAAACCACTGGACCGCCAGGGAACTCCCTAAAAATGTTTTTAAAAGTGTAACTTCTTTTCCTTTTTATGTTATATGACTTAAAAAATGACTATAGCAATGAAGACAGTGATGCTGAAGATGAATTTGCAACATCAAGAATTTCACAAAATTATTTCTTGAAATAAAGTAGAAATTAATGTTATTTTATATAATGTGATTTTTAAGTATATATTTTCACTAAAACATTTAGGAGTTAAAAAAAGATCAGTGAACGAATGTGCTCTTCTAGGTTGAATTAAAATAGAATATTTAAGGTTTAAAAAAGTTTGGCTGGGGAAAAATAACAGTTTTGCAAAACCTGTGTGATCCAAAACTAAGATGATATTCAACAGCAAGAAGTATTCCAATTTCTCATAACCAGTTCTCACAAGCAAAGAAATGCATGCCTCACTTTAAGAAGGTGTCAAATAGAAACAGGCAAATCTGAAAGAATTTACCAAGTGTAATAAATTAGAGGTGAAATCACAACAAAAGAATTTATGGCGTACAAAAAAATTCACAAGTAGAAGATTCCTTCTATCAACTTCTCAGAGTCCCATGAGCTCTCCCCTGACCTCTGAAAGATGGGTTTTACCGAAATCTGGTTTACACTGAACTTTTCAGGTATATATGATCTGAAAAGAAAGAAGTATCTGATAAGAACCTGCCTGGTGCTCCTTCCTTGTTGCAGCCCTTCTTTGTGTAAGTAATCAGAATCAGGTCCAAGTGACAAAGAATCAAGCATGACATATCACACCAAACACCATTTCCTGTCCAACCAATTCTCATCTCTCTCCAGTAATGAAGAGGTGGACGTTCTTCTTGGACTGCAGCATCTGCGCAGCCCGCTCCACCCCGACCACAGCAGCCAACCTCTGGGCATCGTACTTGGAGTAGAGGACAGTGCAGGTCCAGGCAGCTTCCTCTCCTCTGGTGGTGGCTTGCAACATGTTACAGACTTCACTGTAGAAGTGGGGATATGTTGGCAGTTCGTAGAAAATCAGGTTCCTGATGCCTTTTATTGTGTATCTGTTAGAAGGAGAAAGAGAGGCTATGTCTACATGAGAAATTTTATGGAAAAGCCACCGAAGAGTTATACAGGGACATAGTCACTCTCGCTGTTTCATGCAAGGAGAAAGACCATGGCACAAATAACACCCAGACCAAAAGTTACTCTAATTTGAGCTGGAGGGGCTCATTTTTTGTGACAACGTATTTGAATTCCTGATGTTTGGCTTAAGATAATGATAAAATGAATTTGCACTTCTTGAGCCTAATCTGAGCAGACTGAGGTAGGGTGGGCAAGAATAGTAGACAAGAATTAGAAATCTGTCGCAGAAAATTTGAAAAGCAGGCATTTCCAATTTAACATTATCCTCATTATAATCAGGCAAAACAGTGTTCTATAATGGAGATGAGGTCAGACCCAGCACATAAAATAAACTGCATAAACTGTAAATGCACTCCCATTAGTCTTTTCTTGTCATTCTGTAGACATGTTAACTCCACGGCAGATGTCCCAAGTTCACCCATTTATAAAATCCTGCCCGAGGACCCATTAGGCATTATGGGAAGGCAATTAATTTCAACAGCTTCCTCGCTTCTTTCCCTGCTGCACAGGGCTGCATGGTTGGGGGGGGGGGCGTGCAGACCCTAGGGACTCGCCTTACGGTTCAGGTTGAGGTCAGTCATTCCCTCTTGGGCTCCATGACCAAAGATCTTATACGTTGACAAGGTTCTGATTTTTCCTGTTAGACTCTCATACAGGGCTGATGTCAGACTCCCTCGGAAACTTTATTTTATTCATGGACGATAAGTTTTCCTTGTGTTTTTATCCCTTGGCTCATCCTGATCTCTCTGGAGACCCTCCTCTTCCAAAATATAACTGCAGTCCATTACTTGGTTCATCTTTCCACATCCTCTTTCCATAAAGGAATTCTAATGGCTAATGATGTTGAAAAAACACAGTTCTGTCTCAGTAGTTATCAAAACAAACAAAAACAAACAGAGAGTTCCATTTCTGCTTAGTATGTAGAAAACTCAAGAGAATACTGCTCCCATGCTAACAAGAAAAAGATAATCTACAACAGTGTTCCTTTTCCTGAGCCTAGATAGCTGATGTCATGGGGCAACCAAGTGAACTGATTCAGCGGTGCCCTGGTGTGTGTTTAACAATGGATTCTCAGTGGGGGAGGACAGGTGCTGATTTGAAGCATTGGCCAAATTTCTGTGGTGTAAATACTCCATTTCAAGCTACCAGTGTCACGTTGCTGAACTTGGAACTGGGAAGAGATGTGCAACCATACCTTAAGAGCTGGTATGAGCCAGCTTCAGCCCATCACTGACTGAATTCCAAAGAGTGACAAGATCGTCTGAAGAAAGACAGGGCTTATGAACCACTTCACCCTTGGCAGAGCACAGTGGGGAAGAGGGCAGCTGCTAAGAAAGTGGGTAGGAAGAAAAAAGCTACACTTTTTTTTTTTTTTAAACATCTTTATTGAAGTATAATTGCTTTACAATGGTGTGTTAGTTTCTGTTTTATAACAAAGTGAATCAGTTATACATATACATATGTTCCCATTTCTCTTCCCTCTTGCATCTCCCTCCCTCCCACCCTCCCTATCCCACCCCTCTAGGTGGTCCCAAAGCACCAAGCTGATCTCCCTGTGCTATGCGGCTGCTTCCCACTAGCTATCTATTTTACATTTGGTAGTGTATATATGTCCATGACACTCTCTCACCCTGTCACATCTCACCCCTCCCCCTCCCCATATCCTCAAGTCCAT
This sequence comes from Eubalaena glacialis, assembly GCF_028564815.1. Classification (NCBI taxonomy): domain Eukaryota; kingdom Metazoa; phylum Chordata; class Mammalia; order Artiodactyla; family Balaenidae; genus Eubalaena; species Eubalaena glacialis. The sequence goes on along the minus strand of NC_083718.1, from coordinate 41,643,798 downwards.
TCTCTAGTAGGTCTGTGTCTTTATTCCCGTCTTGCCACTAGGTTCTTCATGACCTTTTTTTTCCCTTAGATTCCATATATATGTGTTAGCATACTGTATTTCTTTTTCTCTTTCTTACTTCACTCTGTATGACAGACTCTAACTCCATCCACCTCATTACAAATACCTCCATTTCATTTCTTTTTATGGCTGAGTAATATTCCATTGTATATATGTGCCACATCTTCTTTATCCATTCATCCGATGATGGACACCTAGGTTGCTTCCATGTCCTGGCTATTGTAAACAGAGCTGCAATGAATATTTTGGTACATGACTCTTTCTGAATTATGGTTTTCTCAGGGTATACGCCCAGTAGTGGGATTGCTGGGTCGTATGGTAGTTCTATTTTTAGTTTTTTAAGGAACCTCCATACTGTTCTCCATAGTGGCTGTATCAATTTACATTCCCACCAACAGTGCAAGAGTGTTCCCTTTTCTCCACACCCTCTCCAGCATTTATTGTTTCTAGATTTTTTGATGATGGCCATTCTGACTGGTGTGAGATGATACCTCATTGTAGTTTTGACTTGCATTTCTCTAATGATTAATGATGTTGAGCATTCTTTCATGTGTCTGTTGGCAATCTGTATGTCTTCTTTGGAGAAATGTCTATTTAGGTCTTCTGCCCATTTTTGGATTGGGTTGTTTGTTTTTTTGTTATTGAGCTGCATGAGCTGCTTGTAAATCTTGGAGATTAATCCTTTGTCAGTTGCTTCATTTGCAAATATTTTCTCCCATTCTGAGGGTTGTCTTTTGGTCTTGTTTATGGTTTCCTTTGCTGTGCAAAAGCTTTTAAGTTTCATTAGGTCCCATTTGTTTATTTGTGTTTTTATTTCCATTTCTCTAGGAGCTGGGTCAAAAAGGATCTTGCTGTGATTTATGTCATAGAGTGTTCTGCCTATGTTTTCCTCTAAGAGTTTGATAGTGTCTGGCCTTACACTTAGGTCTTTAATCCATTTTGAGTTTATTTTTGTGTATGGTGTCAGGGAGTGTTCTAATTTCATACTTTTACATGTAGCTGTCCAATTTTCCCAGCACCACTTATTGAAGAGGCTGTCTTTTCTCCACTGTATATGCTTGCCTCCTTTATCAAAGATAAGGTGACCATATGTGCGTGGGTTTATCTCTGGGCTTTCTATCCTGTTCCATTGATTTATATTTCTGTTTTTGTGCCAGTACCAAACTGTCTTGATTACTGCAGCTTTGTAATAGTCTGAAGTCAGGGAGCCTGATTCCTCCAGCTCCATTTCTCGTTCTCAAGATTGCTTTGGCTATTCGGGGTCTTTTGTGTTTCCATACAAATTGTGAAATTTTTTGTTCTAGTTCTGTGAAAAATGCCAGTGGTAGTTTGATAGGGATTGCATTGAATCTGTAGATTGCTTTGGGTAGCAGAGTCATTTTCACAATGTTGATTCTTCCAATCCAAGAACATGGTATATCTCTCCATCTATTTGTATCATCTTTAATTTCTTTCATCAGTGTCCTATAATTTTCTGCATACAGGTCTTTTGTCTCCTTAGGTAGGTTTATTCCTAGATATTTTATTCTTTTTGTTGCAATGGTAAACGGGAGTGTTTTCTTAATTTCACTTTCAGATTTTTCATCATTAGTATATAGGAATGCAAGAGATTTCTGTGCATTAATTTTGTATCCTGCTACTTTACCAAATTCATTGATTAGCTCTAGTAGTTTTCTGGTAGCATCTTTAGGATTCTCTATGTATAGTATCATGTCATCTGCAAACAGTGACAGAGAAAGCTACACTTTTAACAAGTTCTTAAAGGGCAATTATGGGCTTGCATGACAGTTCAGAATCCCTGGGATTCCCGGACACTCCTTTACTTCACAGTCATGAGGTCTTTTCCATAGGTCTCCACTGGGAGCCCTGGAGAGGCTGGAGGCAAGGCAGAAGACCTGAGACACCCCGATGGTGGTGCAGACATGAAAACTCCCTCTCTTCCCAGAGCCATGTTGTATATGAAGCTAAAGCCTGAAGCCAATGAGAGGGGCAAAGGTCAACTGCTGGGGTGGAGTCAGAAGCAGCAAAACTGTCTGCCCTAAGGGAGGGGCGTTAACCCCCTCACCCCATCCCTCCCCACCACAAGACTTACATCCAGTAAAAAGGGCAGTCTGTCCTGGGGAAAGGGCATGAAGCCTGTTCAGCCCAAGATCCTGCACTGATGTAAGCAGATGTTTGCCACCACCACAGAGAAGCAGGGAACTCTTTCCCACCAAGACCCCTCGCAGAACAAGGTAGAGGCTGGCCACCATGGAGGGTGGTGCAGGAACCCTGAGAAAGCGCCAGCTCCAAAGCCCAGGACGGACAGAACCTGCCTGCATCTGAGCCGGACCAGGAGGAGAACACCTGCCCCACTTCAAGCCTTGGGGGGAGGAGCGGGCAGGAGCAGCCTGCTGCTGGGGGAGGGGCAGGAGCGTGGGGAGAGGCTCTCCCTCGGCACAGGAGTGCAGGGCGTGGCGAAAGCTGAGAGGGGAGCAGGGCGCTGAGACAAGGCCCTCCAGCTCCAGGCCCCACAGGGGGCCACTGTCTGCTGGAGGAACTGGCAGTCTGTGGTAAATAGAAGGTAACTATGGTAACAACCAAATCCTAACTAGATTCACAACTGCCACACTAGTGGCCTGACAGAAGAGGTGTGCCCAGGCCAACTACTTACTCAGGCACTACATTCAACTGACAATTACAAAAAACAAAGAAAAGCAAGAAAAAGACATTAAAACCATGAGGTATCATTTTGACTATCAAGTCACTGGAAAAAAGCAGCGTTTTACAGAAATAGGCTAATGGAGTATAAATTATTGTGAGTGTGTATTTTAGCAGGGAGAGAAGATGGGAGTGGCAACACACAGCAAATTTTAAACTGGGTACAGCTTTTGAACAAATAAGTTTTCCTTTCCAAATTTATCCTAAGGAAATGCCTAGGCAACTATGCCATCAACTAAGCATACGGACGCTCTTGGCATTATTGTATATAATAACAGAAAACAAATCAATATGCCCATTAAAAGGAAACTGGGTTAATTATATACCCATACAATGTAACACTACGTAACCATTAAAAAGGATGCTATACACACCTTAAAGATTACTTATAATTACAAAGAAAAGGTATTTTTACAATGTAAAGATTTAGCAGACCTACCTTGACCAAGTGATTACATTTAGTATCACCAAAAATGGGATAAACTGACACCCTGGGCCTCTTGAGGAGATGCAGGGGGAAGTACACAATATCCTCTATGTAGAATTCTTACTAAAATAATGTTTAAATCTTTGGTCCCCGAACTCTGATGCTCACTGAATCACCTATTTGTTTTTTAAAAATACCTGTAATTGGTCCCCATCCCCAAACACCATGATTTAACTGATACTGGGGTATGACCAGGGCATTCAGATTTTTAAAAGCTCCCCAAGGGGATTCTAATATGTAGCAAAGTTTGGGAACACTGATCTAAATAATAAGAAAACAGACAAATCCAGATGTGGGACATTCTACAGGAAATTGGACTGTACTCTTCAAAAAATATCAGTATCACAACAAGGAACAAAGGAAGAGAATTATTCTAGATCAGGGTTTCTTAACCCTGGCACTACTGCCATTTTAAGCCAGGTAATTCTTTGTTGTAAGGGCTGTCCTGTGCACTGTAGGACATCTAGCAGCACCCAGGCCTTGACCCGCTTGAACCACTAGACCACTAGAATAACCCTCCAACTGTACCAACCAAAAATGTCTCCAGATATTTCCAAATGTCCCTTGGGGAGCAAAACTGCTCCTGCTTGAGAACTGCTAAAATAGACTAAAGACACATGTCAAACAAATGCAATGTAGGATTCTTAACTAAGTCCTGGATTTGGGGGCGGGGAGTGAGAAACAGCTGTAATAGTCATTTTGGGAACAACTAGGAAAATTTGCATACAGACTAAATATTAGATGGTATTACTGCAGTAATGTCAAGTGGTATGTTAATGGTGTTGTGGTTAGATAAAAGAATGTTGTTTTTAGGCTCTACAGGCTGAAAGATTTAGGAGTTAAGTGTCATGAAGCCTCCTGTAATTTACTCTCAAATGGTTCAGGAAGAAAAAATAAGAGATGTGAGTGGAAAGAGAGAAGGAGAGACAGAGAATGTGGGTGCATGAGAATGTGGCAAAATGCTAACAGCTGGTGAAATCTAAGTGGAAGGAGTTAGAGATGTTCACTGGGATAGTCTTACAATGTCTTTTGAAATGAAATCTTCCCAAATAAAAAGTTGGAGCGGGGGCAGGATATAGTAGAACTATATATATATTAACTTAAAAATACATCCATAAATACAAATATATACCAAAATGCTAACTTATTTAAGCTTTTTTTCAATAAGCACATAAAACATTCAAGATAAAAGAAAAAAAATCCCAATGTGTACATTGTGATCCCAATTTTGGTATCCTTTTTAAAATGCCTGTGTCTGTGTGTGTGTGCACGTGCACATATTTTTTACATTAAAAAGACAGGAAAGAAATACACCAAAATGGGTATTTATATCAGTAAGATTGTAAGTGATCCCATTTTTTTAACCTAGATTTTCTAGGTTCTCTACAATAATTGTGTAATACTCTTATAATGAGAGAATTTTTAAAGCAAAATAAAACAACAAAACCAATTCCAATAGGTATTATATTTAAAAACCAAGACAATCTCTCTTAGTACCAATTCGTCCACAGTAGAGACTAGGCATCTCTTGGAAATAAGAGAACGTGACCAGAACCTCTTCAGAAGGGCAGTTAGTACCAATTCCCATGATCTTCTGCACCTCTTCCCCTGCCTTCCTCCTCTCCTGTATGTGCTTTGGGTCTTCAGTGACCCCTACAAATATGGCGTAACACTGTGACAGGATCTAAAACTAAGGACATTCCAGATGTCTGTTACCTGACAACTGTTAAAGATAAATGAGGCACCCACAACTGACTTGCAAGGCTGGCTCCTGCATACGGTCTATAAAGACCAGGTCTGTTACTTCTACAACTGGGGTTCTCCCTGGGGCAGGGAGCACTCAGAAACACCCCACTAGCGTTTCCCTCCTCCAGAAATCTTACCTCTAGAGTTTCTGATTGCCCCCTGCTTAAGAATCCTCCTTCCTGTGCTAACCCACTGATAATGCTCAGAGAAAGAACTGTGAACTGTCCTCCCCTCAGGAGGGCCATCATGACCAAATGCCCACCCCATCCTAAGATTCTACTGGTTTCATCTCCCCAAAGAAAACAAATCCTCAGGTTGAAAGTTTTTTGCTAGCTCACAAACGAACTGCAATATGTCTAACACTGCCTACTTCCATAGAGAATATAAATATAGAATTTTAAAGCTGGATACTAAAGTTTAAAATACATGTACTTTTCCCAAGGTCAAATGAAAAAATCAAATCACAAAGACACTGCAGATCAAAATACCCATCATCACCTTGGTGACCTCTCAAGCAAAAAAATCTACAGCTGGGAACCTTGAGATATTTGGCAGTTGCAGATTATCTCCATTCAACTCAAACACCCACTAACCTGGTCCAGGGTATAAAGCAAATGGCACGTGTTAGGTTTCTCTTTATAGTGACTTTGGGGACAAAACAGTTTGGTCAATAAATGAACAGTGTAAGACAGGAGACTGTCCTGCCTACTTAAGAGAAAGGGCTCCTTTGACATCATGCCCTCTCCTTGAAACGCTGCTACTTGAGAGCAGTCCTCATCCCAGCTTAGTTCACACTTGCTACAGACAATCACGCTGGGAAGTTTTCCAATCCATCCACTTCATTTAAAGGACTTGCTTTGATGTATCAAGCTTTTGGAAAACTAAGGGCTCTTTAGACCTGCTGAGTGCAAACTCCCCCAAAATACCATTTCCAACATGAATGAAAACAACAACTCACTGGAACAAAGCAAATGATGATGCCAGCAAGAAGGCATTCGTTAACACTCTTGGGCCAAACAGCCTTGTCTGGGTAGCCAAGATGAAGCCCAGCAAACACAAATGTAGTCATTCCTCAACTCTCCACTAGCAGATCATCTAGGCAGCAGAATACCCAAAGAAGTCATGTCATGACAGCCTGCTTCGCTCCGGCAGGCTGCTGGATCCCTCCCTCCCCATCCTGGTAAGGAGAACATTTCGGAGGAACACCATCCTAATATCAGCATAAACTAAAAGGCAATGCAATGCCAAGGTGCATCATCTAATATGTTCCAAAGCCTAGAGGATTTCAGGCTTAGATGTTAGGGATTCTCTGAGGAAATGTGCCCCTCATTAGCTTATGATTGAGAATTAATAAAACAGTAAAGTCAGAACTTAAACTCACTGGACATTATTGTGAATCAGGAAAGAAAAGGTTATAGGATGCAATTTCCAGTCTCTCTAGGTAAGAGCTTAAAAGGGGCTTTTACATTTGGCAGCAGAGAGAATTAGCAAAACACTAAAATAACCAAACTCTGGGGGCACAAAGGGCTGCAACTATCCCAAATAGTAACAGAAGGCTCAATATTACTAACAATCTAATTAGAATTAAAAAAAAAAAAAAAAGAAAAAATAAGGCCAATCCAACTTATTTTGTCAAAGTCACATGGTGAGGAAGCTAAGCAAACCCTGAAGCCCTTAAATATTCAACTCTAAGCCCCTCACCTTTTGCTTCTCATAAACTTCAAGGAGCTCCTTAGTCCTGGTTCTCCTTGGTGCAGAAGTGTGTGTGCACTGCCTCAAGACAAAGGAGAACTTTCTGAACACTGACACTGTACTCAACTTCCATCTCCACAGACCACACAGTCCCCAATGTTTCATCTGTGCTTCTATGACAGGTTCCTCCCTTTCCTGTACTCAGCTGAGTTGTCCCTGTCGAGAGCTGCTCAGCTCTGTAATGTCTTTCTTGAGGGGTACACCCACAGCTACAGGAGGTACCCTAAGTATGGACCCACTCCAGATCTATATACAGGTTATGCTGTAGTCACTCATTCGTTTCTACCACCTTTTCCAACAATGCCCATTTTGGAAGAAAACCAACCAACCAATCAAGAAAAGTCTGTCCAGCCCCCAAAACTCTGGCTTGTCTGCAGGAGGTGAAGCAAGGGAGGACCTTATAACACAGCAAAGCCCACCATGCACTTGAAAGCAGGCCCTCCAGAGAGGACACTTGAAACCTGGCCCTACTTTACCTTTTGTAGAAATGGAAGCGCTCTGTGAGGAGCAGGAACTGCTTCTCTCCTTGAAGGAAGAAGTGTCTGGCCCTGGAGACACCAGACTTCTGGGTGTACTCGCAGATATGAGTGAAGTTCAGTTCCTCCTTCTTGAAGTAATTTCGGAGACGCACAAAGTCAAAGTAGGAGGGGACATAGATAAGCGTGTGAGACATGACTGCATCACGATACTGAGGCAAAATCTTGTTGACGAAAAAGTTAAACCTGATTTGGAAAGGCAAAGGGCAAAGTCAGTGGTCTAGAGGTGAGCCATAGTGTCACTGCCAACTGCATGACCCTGGGCAAGTCACAATCTCCTTCTACCTCCCCTAAGATGCCAATTTGGCCTACCTCATTGCAAAGAGATTATGTAAGGATAAAACTTGTTAAGCGCATTAAAAACTAAGTGCTAACACTATTCATCATAAAGAATAGATGTGATGCTGGTATATCCCAGAGAATTATTCTAGGAAGTACATAACTGTATCATTCATTCATTCAGTTGTCAATCAGTCAGTCAACAAATAATTACTGAACACCTACCATGTGTTAAGCACCATTCTGCTACCATGGGTCCCCTGACTAAACACAATGAGAAGACGGGGGAAAATTACATAGAGAATTAGAAAAACAGTTCTTGCCCTGAAGGGCTTAGAATTAAGTTGTTGACATGCGGCATTAAAAAATTAATGTAATTTAAAAATGCCACAGTCTAGGGGAAAGTACCCCTGATTTACTAACCCTGCCACTATCAGAACTAGGACAAGACACCATTTCTCTGGCCTTCAGCGTCCTCCTCTGTCAATGGCATGATTGGATTCAATTATCTCATTTCATTTCGTAAATGGTAACTAATAAAGCCAACAAGGAATACAATACTAAATTTGAATGCCCAAGTAAAATCCCTCTCTGTGACCCCCAGGGGTCCAATGGGACAGGGGAGGGTACCTGGCCTCAATCACTGAAGCTAGGTTTTCAGCTTCCATCCTCTGGAAGACATGTGGGAGCTGCACCAGGACATGACTGATGGAGCCTGTCATCGGGACGTTCCTCACAGCCACCTGCCAGGAGTCAGTGAGAACATTAGGAAGTGAGCTATCCCCATTGCTGACCAAAAGCTATCCTCTCCTTCTGCCTCATGACCCAAACAATACACAATACTTCATGAAAATTCAGAGAAAGAAGGAGAGAACCCACCTGGCCTTGCACATTGACGCAGTACTTGTTGAACACAGAGTTGATCTGGGCATCCTGCAGGGCCCCAAACAGCAGTGTCTGACGATAGTACTTGGACCAATTATTGAGGCTCCACATGCGCACTCGAGAAAAGTCCACCCCATGTGAGTCCAAGGGCAGTAGGTTCATGTGGTTCATCAAATGCTTTGAGCAGAAATAATACTCCATTAATACTTATTGAACACTTACCTGTTAGGCATTGCTAACCTTTCTATAAGCCCATCATCTTATTTAACCCCATGAAGTACATACTATCATCTCCCAAATTACAACAAGAAAACTGAGGCTCAGATGGGTGAGTGACTTGCCCATAGTTAAGCGAACAAGAAGAAAAGTTCAAACTGGCCATCTCGTGGATCTTTCAAAAAGGATCAAGATGCTACCTATACAGAATATTTCTTTTAAAGGAAGTTCTGAAATGCCACTCTGGTCACTCTATAAGCAACTCAGTTCCAGACTTGGACAAGAAGGGAAATGCCACGGAAAACAGAGCTGCTGTCCTTCCGTGACTTGGTTCCCAAAACGTTAGAAAATTCCCTGAGTGACTACATGTGCCTTTTGCTCAAAATAAAGATGACTCAACCATCGACATGCCTTTTCTATTTTAATCATATTTTTACCTTGTAATGTATATTGAAGGGTCACAAGTACTATAAGTTTATTCCCTACTTTATAAATAAGTACGCCCCTTTATTTGTCCCAAACTTACTCCAAGTCCTGGGGTTGTAGAAAAGGTAAATTCTCACATGCCTTATAAAAATAAACCTATAGTTCTGTGATGAGGATTGTTCCAAAGCACAATCCTAAACCCCAAAACACTGCAGAGTATGTTGAGAGGGAGAAAAAAAATTATAGCACAAATTACAGTATGGGGACAAAAACATCTTACATTTCTCTGTAAAACATCACAAATTAAGAAATCATGAGCAATGTTTTCCCATCTCCACTGAAGACCAAACAAAAGAGAACAAGCATAAATAGGAGGAACTATTTTAGATAAAAACATTCCTGGTGAGGAGGAATTTCAACCAACCAACCAACCAACCAACCACACTAAACTGGTCTATTACTAGAAGCAACTTTTAAGGGGAAGAAATCTTTTCTGGAGATTTGAAAATGTTGACAAGAATTTTTATCTTTCTGGATACTTTACTGACCAACTTGTGGGTAGAAGAGGGGACAACATTTCCCATTTTCAAACTGGAAAATGTGGAATATTTCCATTTCCAAGCTGAGTTTTAATCTGGACTTTAATAACCATTTCAGACTCAAACCACTGAGCTTCTTGTCTCTAAATGTGAATGACCAGCATTACCAAGACATGCTCCCAGTTCTGCATCAGGTAAATGTCAGCTTGATCAATGATGAGAAGCTCAATAGAAGACAGAAAGTCAAAATCTCTCTTCTTCTCTCCTTCTCCACCAATGATGGTCCTCAAGCCCAGAGGGGAGGCAATGAGGATGTCTGATGAATAGAAGGGGGCATAAAGTCGGATGCTTCTCTGCAGTATTGCCACTCCTATACACAAAACAGCCAAGCATACATCAGTTCATGAGTCACCACCAAGCCATCAGCTTCCACCGTCTCAAACTGCAGCCTCCCCTTGTACCTTCCACATCTTCCCCTTTGCATATAATTGTGCTCAAACTGCTTTAATTATTAAAATCATCATCATCATCATCCCTCCTTTGCATCTACGGTCCCTTCTAGCTCCCATCCTCTTCTTTTCCTTCACCAGCAAACCTTCCAGAAAATTGTCTCTGCTTTAAAACCTCCCACTCACTCCTTAATGCACTGCAATCTGCCTCTGAGTCTCAGGACACCACTGAAATGACTCTTGCTAAGGTCACCAACAGCTCTCAGTTACCAATTCAACGGCACTTTAGTGTTTCTTGTCACGAATGCATAAGCACTCCCTCCTTGAAATGTTCTTCTCCTTACCGGTGGTTTCCACAACTTTAACACTTACTTCTCCTACTACTGACCTGGTCCTTATCTATTTTTCCATATTCAAAGAGCTCTTCTACAAATCCCTGGATTCACCCACAAGTTCTCTTTCACTCTACATAAAGCTTTGGATAAATATATTCACTAATTATGGCTTCAACATTATCATCACAAAAATTTGTATTTCCTGCCCACATCTCTTTCCTAAGCAATAAGTAGCAGTTTGTAAAGAGCCCAGATCATATGTGAAGGAGATTCACTCGCTAATCTTAAAGCATCTACCAGAGGGGCAGAAGTTGGCTGGGACTCTCTCTGGGGACAGAATGCTGGCAGATACCATTTTTACCAATTCCCTCTACCTTGATGGCACTGGTGGGTGCCATTTTTTGCACTCTCACCCTAAGTTGCTAACAGTGGTGGCGGGTGAGTCCCCCTACCCCACTGCCCTGCGCTGCCTGTGTGCAGCACTGACAGACATGCACAACGAGCAGCCGCGCCTACCCCACCTCATGCCACGCGCAGGACACGACCGGAGGCCACAGTTGCATGCAGCCCACACAGGGGACACTCCTTGAGCGCCAGGCTCAGGCAGATAGGGGTGGGACTGCATTTCTAGACTCCATGGGAGTGAAACAAACAGAGAGAGGGAGTTTATAAGACAACCAAGAACTAGGAAAAAGTTAAAAATACAGTTCATCTCCCACACAGGGCCACTCCTTCAAGACAGGGGGCAAAAACTGTTTTGCATAATACACAGAAACAAACACAGAGAGTCAAGCAAAATGAGGAAGCAGAGGAACATGTTCCAAATGAAGGAACAAGATAAAACCCCAGAAAAAATATTTAATGAAACAGATGTAAGTGATTTATCTGATAAAGAATTCAAAGTCATAGTCATAAAGATGCTCACCAAACTTGGGAGATGAATGAACGAACACAGTGAGAAACTCAAGAAAGAGACAGAAAATATATGAAAGTTCTAAACAGAACTCACACAGCTGAAGAATATAATAACTGAACTGAAAAATACACTAGAGGGAATCAACAGCAGACTAGATGGTAGAAAAGAACAGATCAGTGACCTGGAAGACAAGGTAGTAGAAATCACCCCAACAAAACAGCAAAGAGAAAAACTATGTTTAAAATATGAGGACAGTTTAAGGGAACTGTGGGACAACATCAAGTGTACTATCATCAGTGTTAAGGGGTCACAGAAGAGAGAGAATGGGGCACTAACATCCTCATTATAGGGGTCCAAGAAGGAGGACAGAGAGAAAGAAAGGGGCAGAAAACTTATCTGAAGAAATAATGGCTAAAAATGTCCCTAACCTGGTGAAGGAAACAGACATTCAGGTCCAGCAAGCACAAAGAGTCCCAAACAAAATGAACCCAAGGAGATTCATGCCAAGACACATTATAATTAAAATGTCAAAAGTCAAAGGTAAAGAGGGAATCTTAAGCAGCAAGAGAAAAACAACTAATTACAGACAAGGGAATCCCCATAAGAATATCAGCTGATTTTTCAGCAGAAACTTTGTGGTCCAGAAGGAAATGGCATGATATGTTCAAATATGCTGAAAGGAAAAAACTTCCAACAAAGAAGGAAGGAAATAATAAAAGTCAGATGAGAAATACTGAATAAATGAAATGGAGAAAAAAACAAAAAAGATCAATGAAACTGAGAGCTGGTTCCGTGAAAAGATAAACAAAAATAACAAACTTTTAGCCAGACTCAATGAGAAAAAAAGAGAAGGGGCCCAAATAAAATCAGAAATGAAAGAGAAGTTATAACTGACACTACAGAAATACAAAGTATCATAAGAGACTACTACGAACAATTATACACCAACAAGTTAGATAACCTAGAAGAAATACATAAATTCCTAGAAACACACAATCTTCTAAAACTGAATCATGAAGAAACAGAAAATGTGAATAGATCAATTACTAGTAATGTGATTGAATCAGTAATCAAAAAACTCCCCAAAAACAAAAGACCAGGACCAGAGAGCTTCACTGGTAAATTCTACAAAATATTTAAAGAAGATTTAATACCTATCCTTCTCAAACATATTCCAAAAAACTGAAGAGGCGGAAACACTTCCAAACTCATTTTATGAGGCCAGCATAACCTTGATACTGAAACCAGACAGAAACACCACAAAAAAAGAAATGTACAGGCTAATATGCCTGATAAACACAGACGCAAAAATCCTTGACAAATTATTAGTAAACTGAATCCAACAATATATTAAAAGGACCATACACTATAATCAAGTAGAATTTATTCCAGGGATGCAAGGATGGGTTGACAAAGTGGGTATAGAGGGAATGTATCTCAACATAACAAAGGCACATACAATAAACCCACAGCTAACATCATATTCAGTGGTGAAAAGCTGAAAGCATTTCCTCTAAAATCAGGAACAAGACAAGGATGCACACTTCTGCCACTTTTATTCAACATAGTATTGGAAATCCTAGCCACAGCAACTAGGCAAGAAAAAGAAATAAAAGATACCCAAATTGGAAAGGAGGAAGTAAAACTGACTATTTGCAGATGACATGATACTTTATGGAGAAAACCCTAAAGACTCCACCAAAAAACTGTCAGAACTAATAAATGAATTTAGTAATGTTGAAGGATACAAAATTAACAAAAATCTGTTGCGTTTATATACATTAATAATGAACTATTAGAAAGAGAAATTAAGAAAACAATCCATTTACAATAGCATCAAAAAGAATAAAATACCTAGAAAAAATCTAACCAAGAAGGTAAAAAACTTGTACTTGGAAAACTACAAGGTATTGATGAAAGAAATTAAAGATGACACAAACATGCAAAAATAAACCATGCTCATAGACTGGAAGATTTAGTATTGTTAAAATGTCCATATTGGACAACAAGGAGGGAAAGTGGTGGTGGTGGTGGTGGTGTGATGAATTGGGAGATTGGGATTGACATGTATACACTAATATGTATTAAATGGTCAACTAATTAGAACCTGCTGTATAAAAAAATAAATAAAATTAAAAAATTAAAAAAAAAAATGTCCATACTACCCAAAGAAATCTACAGATTCAATGCAATCCTTATCAAAATACCCATGACATTTTTCATAAAACTAGAATAATCCTAAAATTTGTACAGAGCTGCAAAGGACCCTGAATAGCCAAACTGATTAGGCGAAAGAAGAACAAAGCTGAAGGTATAACACTCCCTGATTTTAAACTACACTACAAGTCTACAGTAATCAAAATTGTATGGTAATAGCACGAAAAGAGACACAGATCAAGAGAACAGAACAGAGAGCCCAAAATAAATCCATATTTATATGGTCAATTAATCTATGACAAAGGAGGCAAGAATATACAATGCGGAAAAGACAGTCTCATCAACAAATGGTGCTGGGAAAACTAGACAGCTACATGCAAAAGAATGAAACTGGACCACTAGCTTACATCATCTACAAAAATCAACTCAAAATGGATTAAAGACTTGAACATAAGACCTGAAAACCACAAAACTCCTAGAAGAAAACATAGGCAGTAACTTCCCTGACAACAGTCTTAGCAATATTTTTTTGGATCTGACTCCACAGGCAAGGGCAATGAAACCAAAAATAAACAAATGGGACTACATCAAACTAAAAAGCTTCTGCACAGCGATAGAAACCATCAATGAAACAAAAAGGCAATCTACCGAATGGGAGAGGATATTTGTAAATCTAGTAAGGGGTTAATATCCAAAATATATAAAGAACTCATGTAACTCATTATCAAAAAACCCCAAACAATCCAATTAAAAATTAGCAGAGGACCTGAACAGACATTTTTCCAAAGAAGTCGTACTGACAGCCAACAGTCAAATGTAGAGATGCTCAACATCACTAATCATCAGGGACATGCAAATCAAAATCACAATGAGAAATCAAAACTACAATGAGGTACCATCTCACACTGGTCAGAATGGCCATCATTAAAAAGTCTACAAATAACAAATGCTGGAGAGGGTGTGGAGAGAAGGGAACCCTTCTACACTGTTGGTGGGAATGTAAGTTGGTGCAGTCACTATGGAAAACAGTATGGAGGTTCCTCGGAAAACTAAAAATAGAATTACCATATGATCCAGCAATCCCACTCCTGGGCATATACCTGAACAAAATTATAATTCAAAAAGATACATGCACCCCTATGTTCATAGCAGCACTATTCACAATAGCCAAGACATGGAAACAACCTAAATGTCCATTGACAGATGAATGGATAAAGATGTGATACATATATACAATGGAATACTACTCAGCCATAAAAAAGAACAAAATAATGCCATTTGGCAGCAACATGGATGCAACTACAGATTATCATACTAAGAGGAGTCAGTCAGAAAGAGAATGACAAATACCATATGATATCACTTGTATATGAAATCTAAAATATGGCACAAATGAACCTATCTACAAAACAGAAACAGACTCACAGACCTGTGGTTGCCAAGGTTGGGGGTGGGGAGAGGGATGGACTGGGAGTTTGGGGTTAGTTGATGCAAACTATTACATTTAGAATAGATAAACAACAAGGTCCTACTGTATAGCACAGGGAACTATATCCAATCTCCTGGGGTATGCCATAATGCAAAAGATTATAAAAAAGGGTATATATGTGTATAACTGAGTCACTGCCGTACAGCAGAAATTAGCACAACATTGTAAATCAACTATACCTACTCCAATTAAAAAGAAAAAGAAGAAGAATGTATCAGGTGGCTAGTAAGTGCTGTGATCAAAATGAAATAATATAAAATGATAGGCTGTGATTTTGGAGTTATAAATTCTTACAGCCACCATGTATTATAAGTTGCTATTAACCAAAGCATAGAGAGAAAAAAAACCACAATGAGATATCACCTCAAACCTGTCAGAATAGGTCTTATCAAAAAGACAAGAAATAACAAATGCTGGCAAAGATGTGGAGAAAAGGGAACCCTTGTGCATTGTTAGTGGAAATGTAAATTGGTGCAGCCACTATGGAAAACAGTATGGATGTTCTTCAAAAATTAAAAATAGAACCACCATACAATTGAGCAATTCAACTTCTGGGTGTTTATCCAAAGAAAAAAAAAACACTAATTCAAAAAGATATATGCACTCCTACGTTCACTGCAACATTTATAATAGCCAAGATATGGAATATGGAAGCAGCCTAAGTGTCCATAGATGATGAATGGATAAAGATGTGGTGTGCATACACACACACACACACACACAATGGAATATTACTCAGCCATAAATGAATGAAATCTTGCCATCTGCGAGAAGGATGGACCTTGTTGAGGGTATCACAGTAAGTGAAATAAGTCAGACAAAGACAAATATCAATAGCATGTGATTTCACTTAGATGTGGAATCTAAAAAACAAAACAAACAAAAAACCAGACTGACAGATACAGAGAACAGACTGGTGGTTGCCAGAAGGGAGGGCGGGGTTGGAGGGTGGGCAAAATGGATGGGGGAGATCAGGAGGTATAAAACTTCCAGTTATAAAGTGAACAGGTCACAGGGATCCAATGTATGCCATGGGGAATATAGTCAATAATATTGCATTAACTTTGTATGGTGACAAATGGTAACTACACTTATTATTGTGATAAGTTTGTAAGGTATATGGACATTGAATCACTATGTTGTACACCTGAAACTAATACGTCAATTATATATCAATTAAACAAAAGACTGATTTATCAGCTGCTTGTTGGCCACCTGCATATGTTTAAAACTAACCATAAGCTCTCATCCCTTTGCACTGCACACTCCAGCCATGCTAAAGCCTCTGAATCTTAGGTCATGTCGGTTTATTCACCCTGATGCCTCCACACATGCAGTTTCCTGTCTGAAACTTTTTCTTCCACTCTCATCACCCCACTTTGTACCTGGCTAAATCCTACTCAGGTTTCAATTTAGTATGGATGGTACCTCCAACAGAAGGCCTTCCCTAACAGTCCTGTGCCCATTTTGAGTAAGGATATTTGCTTTAAATACTTTAAATAGAACACCCACTGTCCTCTAACCATAACACATCTCATCCCATACTGTCTGATCTGTCTTAAGGCTGGACTTCCTTAACAGTAACTTTTAATTCCATATCTCCAGCTTCTTAACAGTGCCTGGCACATAGTAGATGCTTAGTAATTGGTAAATGGGCATATGTGACTAATAAATATTTTCCAGGAACTTTTTCAATGTACAACCAACCAAGTACATGGGAGCTGAATGAGAGACAAGCAAAAATGTGCAAAGCTGGGTGGGAGTCAGTAAGTCCAGAGTGGAGATAATTCAGGTGTGGACACTCCACACGGCAGGCAGGAGGGAAGTCCATTATGTACAGATGCTCTAGTTTATTCATCTTCCCCAGACTGACCCACCCAGCCCCATCACCTCCAATTCCCCCAGGAACCCCTGTAGCATTGACTGTGAGCTACCAGCTATAGGCATGCTGAGACATTTGTTATAAACATGCATGTGCCTTTCATACATGCCTTCACAGACACTCCATACCATTAGCCAAGGCAAGACTCTCCCCTGGCAGACGAGACGTCTCAAATGCATCCTGGTTCTGCCAGGAGGCTGAGTCAGTGACCCTCTGAAAGAATGCCAAATTCCAGGCTTCTAGCTTCCAGCTATGTGCACCTCACACCTCAGGTCCCTCAGGGTCTCAGTTTTGACAAGGAGGAATTACCAGTCCTGAAGTGGTCATCGATGTTGCCGACAAATACAGCTTCATAATCCTCAGGCCTCTTCAGGTTGGGTGGTCTCTCCTCGGGATCTGAGCCATACTCTCCATTAAACCTCTTTTTGTTGCTCACAATTATTTTCTTCTTGCTGTCGCCCTCAAGAAGACTGATGAAGAGCTGTACCACCCGCAAAGCAGCTTCCCGGAATGGCACCACTATCAGCACCTGCGGAGGGAGTGATGGGCAGCCTTGGAGGGGCAAGGGGAAGGAAGGACAGCTCGAGGTGAGCCTGCTGAGGACCTCAGGAGCCCTCTGTTCCGCAGCCCCTGGCCAAGCACCACATCCGTGTCACCCCCTTTACACAGGACCTGGCTCAGTACTGAAGGCTGAGCATCTTTCCGACTCACAGCACCATGTCCTATGGACTTCAATCTCATGGCTCCTTGGGGGGCAATTCTTAAGCAGAACATAGAAATACCTTTTGAGGTAAGTCAATGCCGTTAACAGAGGTGTCCATTAGCAAAAACCCAAGGGCACAAACACACAAAGCTCTTTGAGGACAAGAAATGTTACTCATTTCGGTCTCCCACAGAACTTAGTTCAGTATTTTGATCCGTAAGACCCAAGGAATATGCTGAACAAATGAATTAGATGTATTAAGTAGAGAATAAAGCTAGTAAGGAAAGGACTAAAGCATCATTACTTTTCTAGTACATTTCCTAGTACATTTTTCAGAAATGATAGTAAAGGATTTCTGAAATAAGATCATATTTCAATGGGAAATATAGGATTCAGTTTTCCAAACATTTCCAAAAGTGCTTAATGTTAACTGTTGAGGAAAAAAACCAGAAGATGCTTAACAAATGATTAACTTCTAACTACCCTTGTGTAAACAGTACAATCAATGGATATAACCCCAGTCAGATCAGGCAATTCACCAAATTCTGAATGTGATTCATGGGTAATCTACCTCATATTCTATTTTGCAATTCTAAATGGAAACAGATAATCTTATTACCCTGATGTTCAAGATTCTGAGGTAGTTTCCCAGAAAGGCAACCAGCACAGCCAGAGGGGTGTAGTGCTTTAGTTTGGTACAGTGCAGGGATGATGGATCAGTTTCGAAGAGGGCCAAGTTACTGTCCCGGCTGTCACACTAAGTAAGTGTCTAGGCTTTGGTTTCCCCAGCTATCAAACAAGAGGGCTGGACTAAGAAATCTCTAAGAGCCATATCAGTATTAAAATCCTAAAATCCTATTAAGCTCAATGAGAAGAATCTAAGAAGATGAGGCTTCTTCAATACAGACATAGAGGCTAAGGGGTAAGGGGGTATGCGAGGCACAGTATCTAGCTCCAGGACATCATGAAAAATGTAGACAGAATTAAAAGATGGAAGCCCCCAATCCACTGGAGCTTAGGCTTATGAGCCCACATAAATGTAATCATCACTTTAAGCAGCAATAATGATACAATGCAAAAATAGGGATTTTGTTTTCCAAGGTTTACTTATTTATGTGGCTTAGTGAGGAGAATCCTTGGTTCTAGGCCTGTCTCTGCTATTTTTTCCCTGGTTCTCTTTAGCAAGGTCCTCTACGAATCTGGGTCTCTGTCCACAGGTGAAATATGTAGGGATTGAATAAAAGGCTCCTTACGGTCCCATCCAGCTCTGACAATCACAAATTAGAGATTTATAGTGGAGTGCTACTTATGTAGGATCAGGGTTTATCTTTAAGGAGAGAATTATCATGGAGGTACCTCCTACTCAAGTTTCCAGTTAGATCTGCTGTTAGAGACAGTCCACTGAGCTGTCTGCAGCACTGCTCTGACATTACCTGGCCCATCTAATATGCTCATTCTTGGACTCATTCATTATTCCAATCATTAAAACATCTGAGAACATGCTAAGTGCCAGGACCTACACGCTAGTGCCTTACAGCCTCCTTGAGGGCAAAGTTCTGCTGCTGCCACTCACCTTGGGCCTTGTTAGCCCTTGGTCCCTGAAGTCATCATCATCACCCACCCCAAGTTTCTGGCTTCGGCATCTGCTGTTGTTGGCAAGCACCTGGGCATTGGCTTTGAGGACGTGATTTATCACATGCAGGCAGTACACGTGGCGGATCTCTTCCCCATTCTTCAGGGCAGTCCTTTCTGGGTAGAACAGGTCTCGGTAAGAATTCATAATTAAGAAGAGCTCTTTCTGGAGGGGTGTGAAGGGGCTACTTGATTTTGGGGGACCAGAGAGGAACTGGCTGTTGGTCTTGATCCAGGTGGATTCCAGAGGCTTCTGGAGATGAAGTGACTTTAAGTCAATGTCCTTTGGGGGTTTAAAGGTTTCCAACCGTTGAAACCTGGATGAAACGACAAGCTGGCCCAGGATGGGCCACTGTGGGAGAAATGATCAAGAACTAAGTTAGAAATGAATTACAGTACCTTACATTCATATAGTGCTTTATAATTTACCAAGGCCTTTCACAACTTACAGATCCTCTCACTTTATCCTCACAACAACCTTACAAGGTAAACACTATAATGCTCTTCTTGAAATTTAGGAAATGCTGAGATTCAGAGGTTACAGGATTCAGACAAACAGGGGAGAACAGAGCTAAGGGTTAGAGCCCAAGGCTTCTGACTTTAGAAACCTTGTGAGCTCTTCACTACATCAGTGGGTCACAAACTGTCCTGTGGACCACACTGTAGGAAGTCAAAATTTACTCTAGACAAAAAAAAAGGGGGCCCGATGGTCAAATAACTTTGGTAAACACCACAAAACCTAATCCCCCTCAGGGAGAGTCACATGCAGATTAGACACTAAAGGTTCTGCTGAGTCCTGTAACAGGGACTCTGTTCCACTTCGTTTGACCCAGAGTTTTCCAAATTTACTTGGACATGGAACAAGGTTTTGTTGTTTTGGGTTTTTTTTTTGGAGACATATATTAGAATCGTAAAGAATAATATTTTGTGGAATACCAGTTTGGGAATCTTTGCACTGTAACAAAACTGATCTTAGCAATAAAGAAAGGATGACCTCTGCAATAAAAAAGAATTAACTATTGATATATGCCAACAACTGGGATGAATCTCCAGGGAATTATGCTGCGTGAAAAAAGCCAACCTGTATGATTTTATTTATATAACGCTTTTGAAATAACAAAATTATAGAAATGGAGAACAGATTAGTGGTTACCAAGGGTTAGGAATGGGGGAAGGGAGGTGGGTGTGGTTGTAAAATGGCACCAGGGAAGAGGAGGGATCTTTATGGTGCTGGAAATGCTCTGTATGTTGACTGTGGTGGTGGCCAGGGCAACCTACACGTGATAAAACAGTACAGAACTAAATAACACAAAGGAGCAGGAGTAAAACTGAGGAAATCTGAATAAGATAGGTAGATTGTATCAATGGAAATTTCCTACTTGTGATATTGTACTATAGTTTTGTAAGATGTTACCATGGGGGGAAACTGGGCAAAGGGCACATGGGATATCTTTGTATTATTTCTTACAGCTGCATCTATAATTATTATCTCAATAAAAATTTCAATGAAACAAGGATGACCAATTCTTATGAATAGCATCAGTGGTGAAAAAAAAAATCACCAAAAAAAGAAGCAAAAACTGCTCCATACTGAATAATTTAGGTGTGAACCTATCTCAGATATTTCAAACAAATGAACAGCAGTAGCTACTGTTTGACTGAACACTTTCTACATATCTTCCAGCAAACTAAATCACTTTATTTTGATGCAGGCATTACTGTCCCCCTCTAACAGATGAGAATAGTGAAGATTAAAAAGGTAGATTGGGCTTCCCTGGTGGCGCAGTGGTTGAGAATCTGCCTGCTAGTGCAGGGGACACGGGTTCGAGCCCTGGTCTGGGAGGATCCCACATGCCGCGGAGCAACTGGGCCCGTGAGCCACAGCTGCTGAGCCTGCGCGTCTGGAGCCTGTGCTCCGAAACAAGAGAGGCCGCGAGAGTGAAGAGGCCCGCGCACCGCGATGATGAGTGGCCCCCGCTTGCCGCAACTGGAGAGGGCCCTCGCACAGAAGCGAGGACCCAACACAGCCAAAAATAAATATAAAAATAAATAAATAAAAAGGTAGATTAACTTGCCTTAGGTCATGAGATAGCCCCTTGCAGATGTTGGTCTAAACCCTGGTGTACCTGTCTCCAAAGCATTCTTATCTTATTGGTCCCCACCTTCTAGCTTCCCAGTGCCTTTTCTAGCTATGCCTGTGCCTTACTGGGCTCTTCCAGTCTTCCTCTGTCTTGCTCCCTATCAAGCCATCTGCCACGGGTGTGTATCATACATTCAGGGAGACCACTAAAACCCAAGACCACTGCTTCTCTCCATTTGTGACTGTGATGATGGAACAATGCTTACTTTTAGCTGGTGGGTAGTTTTGGGATTTGTGGCAACAGCCTGGATTTCTTTTTCTTTCAGTTCTTTGTTTACATGTTGTGCAAATGGATCTAATTCAGAAATAAAGAATATTAGAACACTTAGAGCAAATGACAGGGATTTTTCAGTCTTCCCCTGTGAATGACATCCTGTTCTTCATGATGTTAACTCATCTTTTTTCCCATCAACGTTTCCCATCGTTTATCCCAGTCCAGAGCTTAAAAGTTTCTGACAGGTTCATCTCCCTAAAGCATTTCTTTAATCACATTATTCCCCAGCTCAAAAACCTTTGAAGAAATTTCTCGGTCTGAAATTCAACATACACCTCTAACCTACCTCTCTAATGTAATTTTTGAATTACATGGCTCTCAAATTCTTCTGCCACTGTGGCTTTCCTTCCTTGAACTGAAAATTCTATCCTCTCCTTCACCGCATTTCTATATATCCAAACAGTATCAGTTGAATGTTACCCCCTGACTCACAATAAATAACTACTTCCCAGGAGCCTACTGTGTCAGGCACAGTTCTGGCTCCACTAAGAAGCCATCTCTGGTCCCCTATAGACAGTCATCACTTTCTCTCAAGTGCCCCACCCTGCCCTCAGTTATCCACACCAACACATATATATGCATGTCCTACCTCACCTAACTAGACTGCAAGTTCCCTGAGGGTAGGTTCCATGTCTGATTTAACCTGCATTGGAAGACAAATATAAATGCTCAACACTCAGCGAGGTGAACAAATGATCGAAATGGTAGGGTCCCTGCTCAGGGTCAGTGCTCTGCGCTGGCCACTCAATCTTCTCTTCCAGTCCCACTCATTTAAGAAGCAAAGTTAAATGACCCATTCAAGGACCCAGGTAGTAAAACTTCAAATGCAATGCACCTTATATTAAGACCTAAGATAAAGGTGAACACTAGGAAGTAAGAATTCTAGGTGATAATTTATCAGTACAGACCAAACAACCAGAGAAACTTTAGGATAGTCAAGCCTCCTAATGTTTCCTCCAGGGTTTTTTTTTTAAGTTCTTTTGAGTTCAGAATGGGGTTTGTGCCCAAATTCTACCTGCTACTTCTTCCTCTTGTCTAGAATAGCTAACAGAACCAAATGAGGATTAAAATTTCAACTTCAATGGCACAACTGGTTGAAGAATGGCACTGGGACCAAAAAAGGCAGTCAGGACAAAGAATGAGACCAACCTGACTTGCCTACCCAGGCACAGGCTACGACACAGGACCTGAGAGACAGCAGAGCCCTGCCTCAGCCTACCACAGGCTTGTCTAAGTGACAGTCACGGGGACAGAGGCATGGCCCAGAGTGTTCTGTATCTTGACTTTGGCGGAGACAATATAGATATACACATTTGTCAAAACTTATCGAATTACATACTTAAAATGGGTACACCTTGTTGAATGTAATTCATACCTCAATAAAGTTGATTTTAAAGTTAAATTAAAAAGTCACCTATGGGGACTTCCCCAGTGGCACAGTGGTTAAGAATCCGCCTGCCAATGCAGGTGACACGGGTTCGAGCCCTAGTCTGGGAAGATCCCACATGCTGCGGAGCAACTAAGCCCATGCGCCACAACTACACAGCCTGCGCTCTAGAGCCCGCGAGCCACAACTACTGAGCCCGCGTGTCACAACTGCTGAAGCCCGCGTGCCTAGAGCCTGTGCTCCGCCACAAGAGAAGCCACCACAGTGAGAAGCCCGCGCACTGCCACAAAGACCCAATGCAGCCAAAAATAAAGAGAGAGACTGGGGAGACAGGGTGGAGCTTTCTGGCTTCTGAGGTGCTTCCTGGTAATAAGGACCAATCAGATTAGCCACTGCCAGGTCTCACAAATCTGGAAAATTACTGCTCCAACAAGGAAGAGCAAGTGAAGGATAGAGAGAAAAATGCAAAGTACTTTTCTCCTCTTTCTCTTCCTTCCCTGCTTGGGGAAAAAAATCAGAAGTCTTCCCCTGACCCCAGCTGTGGATCGTGAGCTTTGGGGAGCTGGCCTTCCCTGTTATCATTCTTCAACTGTTTGTTCTCCTGAACAGCCACGCCCACTCCCAACACTCCCTAACCCTGAAAAACACAAAAGATCTTGGAGAAGCATTTCTTTCCAGCTCTACATCTAGCTGCTAAACTATCTGTTTCTATTGCTGCTCCTTCCAATAACAGGAGATTTAACAGGTATTAGACCACAACCACCCATACTAAGCACCAGCTGAATTCAAACAACATGCGCTGTGCTCTGACCCTGTGACGCGTTCAGAGGACAGTTGCCTCCTCTTTCCTCTTCGAGAAAGTTGGTTTCTAGGCTGAAGAGTGACTCATGTTTTGCATCTGTAAACTCCTCTGGGGATTCCTCTGATGTGCCAGGTGGCCCGTGCCCATCTTTTCCCTTAGGGTCAGCAGGTAAGGCCGCATCTGAAGTTTTGATAAACATTTTGTGAAATTATTTACGACTCATAAATATAATTACACTTCTGTTGACAAATGAAATCTAATTCCTTAGACTATCATTTACTTTTAAGCAAATTCAGGTAGAAGACATAAGTTTCAAAATTGAGCTTGACTGCTGACCCGGTACATGTAAAGATGTTCAAATCAGCGTTGATTATAACAAATAACTAGAAAAAATGATTTCGTCATTTCTATCGATGGGGTACTAATTAAATTACCACATATTATTTACAATGGAATTCTATGTGATTAAGCTAATGTGAAACCACAGTTATACACGTTATATTATTAAAGAAAAAAAGTAAGTTACAGAAATGTATGAGACCATTATGCACATACACACAAATATATGTATATACTTGTATTCACTCATCTACCCATAAAAAAGTAGTCTGGAAGGTTCTATAAAATGTTAAAGGTGTTCATCTCAGGGTGGAGGAGATATACGTTAACTATATTACCCTCTTAAATTTTTACAGTAAATATATATTACTTTTATAATTAAAAAAACCAAACTTTTCATTTTTAAAAACCCAAAACATGAAAGAAAACTGGAAAACCAACAAAATTAAACAAAAAAATCCCTAAGTCTGAGGCAACGATTTTTTTATCCCAGTACAAGTGATGAATTAAAATACTAAGAATGGTGTGTGACACCTTAAAGTATAGAAAAAAATACAGTAAGGCAAATAGGCATTAAGATAATAGGATATAAAAAGTTACCCAGATATATTCAGACAATGGACTACTATTCCAGTAATAAAAAGAAATGAATTACTAATATGAACTACACGGATGAGTCACAAAAACATGAGGAGCCAAAGAAGCCACACACAAAAGGGTACTTATTGTATGCTTCCATTCATATGAGTTTCTAGAATAGGAAAAACTAATATATAGTGAAAGAAAGCATGTCAGTGGTTGCCTGATGCCAGGCCTGGGAAACTGACTGTAAAAGGAAAAGAAGAAACTTTTTGTAGGTATTGGAAGTGTTCTGTATCTTGACTTTGGCGGGGACAATATAGATATACACATTTGTCAAAACTTATCGAATTACATACTTAAAATGGGTACACCTTGTTGAATGTAATTCATACCTCAATAAAGTTGATTTTAAAGTTAAATTAAAAAGTCACCTATAGGGACTTCCCTGGTGGCACAGTGGTTAAGAATTCGCCTGCCAATGCAGGGGATATGGGTTCGAGCCCTAGTCTGGGAAGATCCCACATGCCGCGGAGCAACTAAGCCCATGCGCCACAACTACAGAGCCTGCGCTCTAGAGCCCGCGAGCTACAACTACTGAGCCCACGTGCCACAACTACTGAAGCCCACGTGCCTAGAGCCCATGGTCCACAACAAGAGAAGCCACCACAGTGAGAAGCCGGCGCACTGCAACAAAGACCCAATGCAGCCAAAAATAAATAAATTAAAAAAAAAAAAATAGTCATCTAGATGTCTGAGTGAGACAGAGTTCCTTTAAGCTTTCAATCCCAGCTCTTCTCTGAAGCCTCCCCTCATTTACCCTGGCAGCATGTGACCACTTTGCATCTCTTTAACACCTTATATTTATCGGTTCCATTCAAATTTGATGCTTGAAAAGTTTTGTATATTTTATTTCTATCTTCCATTAAACTTGGTTCCTCTAAGGGAGGAACAAAAATCTCTTTCATAAATTGAGACCATTACAAAAACAGAATTATGTTCCCTTTCCTCTCAATCAGGGGAATTTTAACTAGGATTGATGAAATCCTGGAAATCATAAGCAAAAATGTCATTTCTGCATTTTTATGGCCAGAGGGTCCTGTGTTTTCATCAGATTCTTGAAGATATCACAGAGCTCAACAAGGTTAAGAATCTCTGCTTTGAATCCATGTGCTTTCACCCAGCTCATACAGTACAAGGCACCATGTCCCTGGGGCAATCTGTCTGTGGTCCTTGCAAAGATGATAAACCCACATCAAAGACACTTACTCTTCTGCATGTCAGTAGACTCTACTGCCGTCTCTTCCTCCACACTGATGTCACTATCACCATCTTCAAGATTCATTTCTGTCTCATCTATAACACTGTCTTCTTCCTCTTCCTCCTCCTCATCTTCCTTGGAAACATCCTTTAATGTGGCAAGTAGTCTGCTGTAACCAGAAACTTGTTCTGGTTCACTCTCTGCTTCACTTTCAGAACTTGAAGTATCTAAACTCTCTGACTAAAAGGAAAATGGGGATTTTAAAAACAAAAATTATATTGTTCTTGTTGCTACCCCACAACTATCATCAGGCCCACAGCGGAACCAAGTTCAGACTTTTCTAAATAAAAACTAGCTTTTCTGCAAATATGCAATCCTATCTATTCAACCAAACCTAGCACCAAATTTGTTTAAAACAGCTAATCTAGCTATGATTCTAGAAGCTCTTCCTCTTCTTTGAACTGCTAATATTCCACACGGGAAGACAGCGGACTAAAAACATGGAGCTTTAGGTTATAAGGCGATCTAACCTATGTGTCAGACATTTGGCACCTTTAAAGGAGCAACAGGAAAACTTACAACAAAAAAGTGTAGTTTATTTTTGAGTCTGTGATAATTAAATAAGACCTCTGATGATTTTTCACTCTATTTTATGTTAAGCAAACAAGACATTCCCTCTTAGGATTCACCAAGAGCCCTCTGGTAAGCCTCCTTAACAGGTTCTAACAGGCTAATCTCTCAGGACAGTTTCATACTCTGTACTATATTAGTTATCACAATGGCATTTTAACAGACATCTGCACTTAAAACTAAGCAATATTACTAAAATATAGCTTACATCTAAAATCAAAAAGAGTGGAAATGTAGCCAAACTTTATTACCATATATAATCTTAAAAGTAACAGCCCAGAATCAACTATCATAAAGAAGGTATAAAGCATTACCAGTTGACAAGTCTGTGGTTTTGCTTCCTTTCTGGAAACCCTGAAAAGAAACAGGTAATGTTAAACTTTAACTACTAGTATGTAGCAATTAGGAAAAGTCTAATGATACAACTTTAAATGAACATGGCAAACTATACCGTTATAAAGACATTATATCTGTTGTCAAGTAAAAACTCCACATGCATTTGGACAGGTTTTGTAAGAATATGCCAAATAGATAATAATAGACAAATGAAAAAGTCTAACAAGACCACATGACAAATACTACAGTCACACAGTAACTGGCTCTCATCCAAAAGATGGGAAATTTTGGCAAATAAAAGCCCTCGGGGTTCACCTTTTCTAGCAAATTTCTTAAGTAGACTATCCTTCTAACTGTTGATAAAGCAGCCCAAAGTGGCGGGATGAGCGCTAAGGTCATAACTGAGAGTCTGGACACTTACAGAGGAACCCACAACTACCCAAACATTAGTTTCCTCATTGTCATTGAATAGATCGGTGATGTCGAGGGTCCCAAGCAATTCTTTTTTTTTTTTAAACTTATTTAATTTATTTATTTTTGACTGCTATGGGTCTTCGTTGCTGCGCCCGGGCTTTCTCTAGTTGCGGCGAGTGGGGGTTACTCTTTGCTGCGGTGCGCGGGCTTCTCGTTGCGGGGGCTTCTCTTGTTGCGGAGCAGGGGCTCTAGGCTCGCGGGCATCAGTAGTTGCAGCACGCTGGCTCAGCAGTTGTGGCTCGCGGGCTCTAGAGTGCAGGCTCAATAGTTGTGGCGCACGGGCTTAGTTGCTCCGCGGCATGTGGGATCTTCCCGGACCAGGGCTCGAACCCCTGTCCCCTGAGTTGGCAGGCGGATTCTTAACCACTGCGCCACCAGGGAAGCCCCCAAGCAATTCTTTAAAAACATATAAAACGAAAACAAGCTTATAAAATCTCTGCCCAGTCGCCACACAGGAGGCGTCTAGCATAAAGCTACCGGCTCAACAAAAGGTAGAAAGACCGGTGAAGAACCCCATCTCAGGCGGGAAGCCGCCAGAATCCCCGGTCGAGCTAGGCCGGCGCCGGGGCAGCGTGGGACGCGGCGGGAGCTGCCCTGTCACTATGCCCGGGGCACCGGCGGACCAAACGTGGGGACACGCGGGCTCCCACCGGGAAAGGACGCCGGCAGCGCCGCTCCCAGCCTTGCCTTTCCATACCTGTCATAGAAGGGATGCTCCTCGCCGAAATCCCTTAGATGCTTCTTCTGCTTTTTAGTTAGGGAGTTGAGCAGCTGGCTCTGGCTCCGACTCCTGCGTTTGCCCATGGGGAAGACGTCAAGTCAACCAACCTCCAAGAATCGCGTTTTTCACCTGGAAGTAGTCTCGTCAACTCGCTCACGCGGGATTGCCGACGGCGCTTTACGGCGGAAGCAGGGTGCCATAAAGCAGACCCGCTTTACGTCGCGCTTGTACGACAGGCGTTAGAACTTCCTGTTTCCCATTCCGCCTCCTAGCGAGGCTCTTTGGAAGCACATGCACGCGTGCGCAGCTTTTCTCTGAGCCCTGTTAAGGAAGGCAGGCCGGCAGGCTTCGGGCTTCCCCAGGTGGGTAAATGGGTGGGAAAATGGGTGGGCGTACTTTGTGCGTCTGTTTTGGTTGTGAGAATCAGCCTGCATAAACATGTAGTAACCGAGATTGGTTGAAGGCAGTGCCTTTATATTATGCCATAATATAAATACCAACTAACATTTAATTGGTATTTATATACCAACATAATATAAATACCAACTAACATGTGCCGGCGCATCTCAATTCATCCTCACAACAGTAAACAAATAAACCTTGTTAATAAGCCTGATATTGGAGATGAGAAAGCTGACGCTTACAAAAGGTTACATACACACTAGCAAGAGAGGAGATGGAAACCTAATTCTCTCTGATGCGACCACAGGCTTTTCCCACTAGGATCTGCCACATGCGTGTGCTATGTGAAGAATGGGGACGCAAGGCTGATATTCCCACCCTTACCCTACCCCCTCATTTTCTGAAAGTATTGCAAGGGCCCCTGGTAACAAATCTGTTCTGACATTTTTCATGTTATAAAAGCAAAAAACACATCCAGAGAGGTAAAGTGACTTTCCTAAATCACCCGGAGAGTCGATGTTAGAGAAAGCAGTAAAACTCAGTAAAGTGTCTCAAAACTGAATTGGGGCAAATTGGGATGGAAAACTTTTAAAGGGTAAGTAACTTTTCTATATCTGGATCGTAGTGGTGGTTACACCTTGTATACAATTACCAAAATTAATCAAACTGTACCTTTAAAATTGGTACATTTTAATGCAAGTAAGTAATAATCTCAATAAACAAAGGGGAAAAAACAACGCAACTGGACTTAATACTCTAGAGACAGGCAGAGTGTGCAGGGATACTTAAAAACCACAGGATAAACACAGAGACACTTTTCTTCTAATAGTAACTTACAATGTCAATCATAAACCACAGAATTCACCTGAATATTTAAGGTAAAATAGGAGCCGTCAAAGACTGTTCACTGGCTCTGCTATTAGAGGATTGTCTGTGAGAGAATTTGAGCTTTGTCCAATACCATGTCACACCTATAGAAGTCGCACTATAACTATTAAAATCCTATTTTTGTGGTTCTGGAGACCATCTACTCCTAATTAGATTCTGGGAGGTTAGGGTGAGGTAGGGAGGCGAGGGGAGGGAGTATCAAGAAAATATGCAAACAGCAGGTAGTGCCAGCAGATGGCCCAGCCAAGGAACCCATAAACAAACAGACATCTGTCTTCTGTCTAATTTCAAGATAAAAAGTACAGTCACTTACATAAACAAAAGGCTGTTTGCAAATGTCATCATACATACTAAGGCACTAACCACAGTATAACCTGGCTATGACAAAAAAGTCATACAATGTTTTTTCTCCTCCCACCCTATTTCAAGTGCCCCAGCTTCCCTCCCCAGAGGCAACCAGTTTCTTGGTGTTCTTCCAGAGACCTGCTATAAAAAGCTGTACTCTTGAGCACTTGATGTGACTCTTTACTCTCTCCTGGTTTCCACGTCATTGTAGTCCTATGGACAGGTCTAGACTGCTCCCTGGTTCAGACAGAACTGTGCCCTAGCTCCACCCAAGTGGTCTCATCATTGGCTCACTGAGCCCGCTTCTGAAAATATTTATATTAGCCTTTGACAACATAAAAGGGTATGCTTTGTGAAATTTTAACCTGAGAGTTCGGAATTTAAACATTTTTTTCATGCCTCCAGTGAAAGTTCTCTTAGTAAAACCCACACAAAGAAGATGCATGTGCCAACTAGTGAAGGCCCTGGGAAAATTGTAATAAAGGCAAAATTTGTTCTTCCCTTTCTTCTTCCCACACTCAGCCCTTCCTTTTCCCTCCTGCAGGGTTTTCTTTGACCTTGGCCCTCAGGGACTCAGTATTTTCAGGGGTAAAATCAGTCCAGGAAATAATCTTTTATACTAGTTTGTAAAGAGAGGCTGATGAATTAATGTTACTTGGGTATTTTCAATTCGGGGAGACTCCCTAGGATAACGATCTCAAGGGGTGGGAGGGGGGTGGCTGTCCCTTAGGACAAGATGGTCAGAATATTCAGAAAAGTGTTAGTTTTTCTTTATTAAAAACTTTTTCTTTGGAAAACTTCAAGTATATACAAAAGTAGACAAAACAGTATAATACACTCCCATGTTCCCATCCCTCGGCTTCAATGCAAGGCCATCTTGTTTCATATATATGCCCACCCACTACCCCTAACTCCCGCCCCCGTATTATTTTTGAAGCAAATCCCAGACATTGTATTATTTTATCTGTAAATATATTTTTTAAAATATCTAAAAGATAAGGGTTCTTTCTTTAACATAGTCACAATGGCACTATTTCACCTAAAAAAAAAGGTGATAACAATTTTTTAATATCATCATGTAACCAGTCAGTATTCAGATTTCTGATTGTCTCATAAATGTCGTCTTTTTTTTTTTTTTTTTACACTGTTAGTTGAACATGTTCTGCTGTTCTCTGTGTTTCTCGTGAATACATTGTGGGATTTAGAACTTTGATCAGATTTCATTATAGCTGATATTTTATACTTCCATCAGGAGGCGTATACCATCTGGTTGCCTTTCATTCTGTGATGTTACCAGTCATTGGTAGTCAATGTCTAAATTTGTTAATTCATTAGAGGTCACATTCTAATTCTATCATGAGGTGATATTCTAATTCGATCATTTCTTCTTCACTTACTTGCTGGACTATTTCTATGAAAGCAAGCTTTTCCTTCTCCTAAATTTTGCTTACCCAGTGGTACTGTTTGTGTAGGAAAAGCAGAAGAAATGCTTGATTTTCTCCCTTCATTTACTAATTTTCAACACAAGGAGTCAATTCACTAGATCTTCTAATGTTGACCAATCAAGTTTTTTTTTTTTAATTTTTAGTGTCATTATGAACTCATGGAATTATACAAATTGATGTGTTTTAATCCCTTGCAAATATTATGGTGTACATGATTTGAAAGAGCTTATTTGACATATAGTGATGTATTTGAAAAGACAAACTACGTCCTAATACAAACCACAGAAAGTAAACAGGAGTCTATCTGAGATTCTCAACAGAGCAGGAATGGGAAGGTGGGGAAGGAGCACAGTTTGAGGATACAGATCAGATGCTGGGGAAGTTTGAGTTTTGAAATTTATGTGATAATATAAGTGATAACAAGGGCACATGTGTTCAAGATATGTTGACAGGGAGCCATAAATAATCCAAAGGTATGACTCTCTAATGATGAAAGCTCCGACACCTCAGCTACTGATTTGAGAAGATTCTGGGGAAGGTGTGTGTGCACCCACACATCTGTCTCCTCCTAAATGCCTCAAATTAGACAGTCTCCTCCACCACATGTATGCATACATGTCTGTATACACCCCAAAGCCATCCAGCCTCATCCTGAGAGTGCTGGCAGAAATCAGTCTCTTGCTACCCGTATAATGAAATGAGCTTGTTTATTCATTAAAAAAAAATGTACTAAACACCATGTGCCAGGTGCTGTGCTAGCAGCTGAGGCTGGGGGAAAGAATAAGATCCATTCCAGCCTCTTCAAGGAGCTCTCAGCCTCATCCAGGTATGGATAAGTGTGCAGACTATTACGATACACTGTGATAAATGCTAAACTGATAGATGCTGGGTGCTAAGGAAGCAGCTCGGTCGGGGTTTTGGGGCTGCCGGGGGTTGGGGGCCGGGGGGGAGGGTCATCTGCTGCTTTTGAGCGTTTGTCAGTCTGTCACGTTCATTGAACATCGGTATTGAACTTGAGATTAATCTAGATTGTAGATTTTAGGCTGTATGAGTTGTTTCAGCTGACTTCATGAACAGCATGTGTGTGTGTTCAAGACAGGATATGAGGGATATAGGGCAACAGGAAATTAGAAAGCTGGGTAGTCATCGGATTCCACAGCGTTTATTGTGTAAGGAGCAATGAGCTTTCTAGGTGGAGCATATTTTAGATAACAAGATTATGTCTGAAAAGAGAAAAGCTTTGTAATGCATTTCAATGAACTCTACATAACTTGAAAATGTAAAACACTATTATATGTAGTACCTACCCTTTCTATTCATCTGTACCCAGAAGAACTACCCATTGTCAAACCCAGAGCCTGGCATAGAGTGACCTGTAATAATTATGTTTCCTCAAGCTTATCAGAGGTTGGTTTATATTAGGCCTAGCCTAAAACTGAAATATTTTATCAGATTATATTCATCTGACTGAGAACAAGGCTAAAATGCTACACTAGAGGGGATAAAGTTTTACATCCCTCCCTCTAGTGGAATGTTGGTGTAACTACATTCTGTTTTTCACATTTTTCTGGCAGAGGCTTAGCAGGCAAACCTTCATTCATTTATCAAACATTTTCTAAACAGTTACCATGTTCCTGTCATAATGTTAGGCATTAAGGATTTAAAAAGCTCAGACCTCAGGCTTTCCCCTTGAAGACCTCATAGTCTAGTTGGGGAGACAAAGCAATTAACAAATAATTATTTTGTCATGGGCTAGATTATAAGGATGTCTACAAAGGGTTTTAGGAACCCAGAAGATAAAGAAGCTCCTCTTGCTGTGGAGGAGAGAGGAAAGGTCATGGGGAGTTGCACAGAGGATGCACTGAGTCAGGGTTTCCTGGGAAAGAAGGTTCCAGGGACAGGGAATAGCATGAGCAAGGTGGAAAGATGTGTTTGGAAAACTGTCTGTGGTCCCTGTTGCTGAGGTGGGTGGGTGGGAGTAGAGAGGTTGGAGAGACGGACAGGTGAGGAGTCAGCCCACTAAAGGCCTTGCATGCCTTGCTGGGGCATTGAGGCCCAATCCCATATAAGGTGAGGAGCCCTTAAAGGATTTCAAGCAAGGGGGTTATGTGAACCGATTTGGACTTTAGCGAAATCACGGTGATGTCTGTATGGGTGACAAGGACATTAAATCTTCCTTTCTGACGCCTTCCTGGAGCAGCCGATTCACTATTGATGCTGCCCACCTCCAAAAGACTTTGGAGACTTTTTCATGTTTTTACCAAAGGCTTCCTCCCACTTCTCAACATTTCTTGAAACTAGTATTTCAAGTCTCTCCTGATAGAGTTTTCCTCAGTTGAGACTGTAGTGAATTCAGTTTGTGAAATCCACGCCATCCATGCTAGTTCCTGTGTGGGGCATAGATACAACATGAGGGGGTCATATGGGCCAAGCTAATGGGCCCTGCTCCCCACCTCTGTTAACTGCTTCTGTTCTCCCTCTGTTCCTGTGGCTCAGAGACCCTTATATCCATCTTGACAGATACTAAATGATCATCTGGGTCAATATTGCCTTAATGAGAACATTTGTGCATTCTCACAAGGTAAAGTTTCCTTCCCCGTCATTTTGGTGACTGATAATACTACTGTAAATGTATTTGGTTTTTTGAAGCTCATAGGGTATTAATATGTTGGAGCACTATGTAAACTTAAAGAAGTCATAAACAGCATTTATTACTTTGGTATATCAAAAAAAAGAATGTCAAGATCATTCAAATCACACATTAAATTTGAGGTTTCTATTAGACATCTAAGTGAAGAGGTCCAGGAGGTAGTCAAATATGCATGCACATCTGGGATTCAGGGGAGAGTCCAGGATGCCAGGATGCCCAAATGGGAGTGGTCAGCATATGAATGAGACTGAGTGAGATCACGACGTGTAAATACAGAGAAGGAGCCTGAGAACTGAACCCTGGGGCCTTGTAAATTTCAGGGGCTGGGGGGATGAGGAAGAACCAGCAAGGTGATGGAGAAGGAGCAGCCATTTGGGGAGCAGGAAAGCTGATATCGTCTCCCATTTACTGATCAATCCGTCTCAGGAAAGGCAGGTTTACAAAGGGGTTAAGACCGAGGGTATTGGACTCAGTTGGATCTGGATTCAAATCTCCGTCACATAGTAAGTACAAAATGAGTTTACACTTCATATATGCCACTGAAACTAGTATAGGACCTGGAGGGTATTTGTTCAGTAATCACTGATTGCACATTACTGTACACTGGGCATATATTGAGTGGCAAGGGAGTTTATGAGAAAGAATAAAACAGAGGCCCTGGCCTCAGGGAGCTCAGAGTTCTGAGGGAAGGAGCAGTCCTAGAAGCCGATGATTGTCCATGACATCACAACATGATAAATTCTTGAATGAAAGTATGAGCCATGCACTGAGAGAACAGAGGAGGAGTGATTAATCCAGCCTGCGATGGCCTGACTTAAATGTGATGCTTTTTTTTTCTCATTCACCTTTTACATGCCATTTCACCCATAAAATTCATGACTCTTCTGAGCACCACCAGTTAACCTACATGACAGTTTATGAGAATGCTTTTCTTTAGGAGAAAAGAAGTGGGGAAAAAATCCTCAGGATATAGACTACGGTCCTACATTTAAAAAAATGAAGTTAAGAATTACCATCTTGAATGAAATTGAATCTATAATTGCCTTTTAGCCCAAATTGACAGCAGCTGCTATGTTCTCCCACTTTTGACTGTTAGCAAATCACTCCACAGTGTGGTTCTCCCATCACAGGCTTAACTGCCCAGCCTGTTACATCTGGTGTGGGAGGCTTCAGTGATCTTAATCTTTTTCCTTGGGCGCTGATTTACCTTCCATTTTGGGGGCAGCTTTTCTTGTTCAGATAGTGAAGCCCCAAGAATGTCAGCCTTTCCCATATTGAACAACCATACATTTCTCATGAAGAAAATTTCTAGCATCTTCTTGTGGTTTTTATTTCTCCTTGTTTTCCTCTCTGTGCATTTATTCTGGCTAGAACTAAAAATTTTAGAAATAAAGTTTGCAGCTAAAGATGTCCTTCATGAGTTTACCATAAATTCTTGCACTGAAAGTTCCACAAAGGCAGATTGCAAAGCTGCTTGTAAGTCAGTGTTGAAGGCGGACTACCTTCATTCTGCAGACTTAGATCTCCTCCAGCTCTGCCTGAAGAGGGGATTTTGGAGCCAGATGAATGTTTGGATCATTGTGTCCTCCAATCCTAAAGTAACTGTAACTGTAGTCCCTTTGATGGCTGGGGTGGATGACAGTGAATGTATCTGGGACAAGGCAGGAAAAGAGATGAGGGCAGCATGGGTAAGTGTTGAGCATTGTCAGCTGGGATCCAAGGAGGACATTCTCTTCAACCAGCCAGGAATATACCCAGGAACCAGTGTTTGTTCTTCCAAAAACAAAAAGACCATGAAGAATCATTAAAAGAAAATAAAATTAGACAATTGTGTAGCCCTGATTTAAAAATGAAGAAAACACTAGCCTTTTCTCTTAGAAAAGATAGTTAAGGTTTATTTCCTACAAAGGTTATATATTATTTGAAGAATAACTGCTCTTCAGAGTTGTCCCTGTACTTCAGCCTTTAACTAAAGGGACCAAGTCTCCTTTAAAGTAGGAATCCCAACGACACTGAGTACAATGGACTGAATATTTGTGTCCCCGCGCCCCATTGCCAAATTCATATGTCGAAATCCTAACCCCCAATGTGATAGTAGCAGGAGCTGGGGCCTCTGGAAGGTGATTCGGTCATGAGGGTGGAGCCCTCATGAATGGGATTAGTGCCCTTATGAAAAGGACTCCAGAGAGCAACCTTGTCTCTTCCACCATGGGAGGACACAGCAAGAAGATGGCCTTCTAAGAACTTAGAAGTTGGTCTTCACCAGGCACCAAATCTTCTTGGACTTCCCAGCCTCCATAACTGTGAGAAATAAATATCTGTTGTTTATAAGCCACCCAGTCTATGGTATTTTGTTATAGCAGCCCAAATGGACTAAGACACCAAGTTTCTCCATGAGTAGATTAGCAAGGTGTTTAGTCTTCCCTCTGGTTTGGCCAAGTCTCTCAATGATGCTGACCCAGTCCAAAGGGTCAGTCCTGGTTACATTCATCAGCAGTCACTGCTGAAGCCTGGCTGTGCTCCAGGGGGCAAGAGGAGACATTCTCCCCAGCCCTCCCTGTGCCCTCCCCCAGCTCCCCCCAATTTGTTATACTCAGTCTCAGGCATGCCACTAGCTCCCAGTGGTATAGCTCTTTAGGGTCCGAGTTCTTCACTTGATGGGTGCATGGCCATTTCCCTTGGCAAACCCATAGTGTCAAGGTAGGTGGGCTGGAAGGAGGCTTCAGCATCAGCCTCATGCCGTTCCCAGAGCCAACTCACCCCATGATGGGCTCCAGGCCCTAGGTCACTACTGTCTTACGGTGAAGGTCATTTCAGTGGCCTTGTCACAACTGTCTGTCATTGAGCCTTGTCAGGGCCCCTCTAGTTCATCTGACATGTTCTGGTGACTCTGAATCTCAAAGAGACTAGATCTACAAAGCTCAATATGAGCCATTACTGTTGTTGAGCATCATTTGCTGTCTAAGCATAAGTTCCTATTAAATTAAACTGAATGAAGTAGGAAGGGTGGGGAGGAGTTGGCTCTGCCACTCGCAGATGAGTGTGTGTTTGTGTGTGTGTGTATGTTGTGGGGAGAAGAACAGGCTATAAAGACCTGAGAGCGCATTCTACTGAGGTCCAGGACTCTAATTTTCTTTCTCGTGATTTCCTAAGAGAGTCTAGGGTAGGGCAAATACCAAGGTGTTGAAGACAGATTTGGGGTGACAGGGAAATTTTATAACCTCTAGCTAATTTGCCGTCATCAGAGTCAACTGTCTAAAATTCTTGAACCTTCAGCCAGTTTGGGCAGAGGCCTTGCACTGCCAATAGTAACAACATAGAACACTTCTGTAAGTTTTTACAATCACATAACAGGCCAGATAAAAATCATACGGTAGGTATGCCAGGAAACCCAGAGAGAGCTGCTAAGAGCCCTGGGAATCCAGAGAGAGGCAGACATGCTTCTTTGGTCTATCACAAACATCAATTTTTCACAACCCAATTAGTAATGCTGAGTATCTCCTCTATGCTACACCTTTAGGGAATGAAATGCTCTGGCTCTTCCTGTGCAAGAGTTGATCACCTCCGTGGGGAAAGCAAAAGGATGCACTCCTAGAAATAAATAATTAAGACAATAGACTCTGGACAAGGCCTCTGGGCATGACCTTTAGCTGCCCTGGTTAGCATTGTGTGACCAGCTACCTTCAGAAGGAAATGCTTATATACCTCCCACATGGCCACTCTACATAGCAACAACCTGATTCCTGGCATTAAGGAAGAGTTTGCTCCTAGTGGTCAGGGCATTTGGGTTGAGAAGTGAGATGGCAGCAGCTGGCACCCCTTCTGTCCGTTCCAGAGCTAGGGTAGACCAGACGGAAGGCTTTTTACCATTTACCAAAAGGCTTTACTCCAGGCTTTACCATTCATCAAGAAGGCACACACATCTCCCAGGAGAGGGTGGCTACTGTGCTTGGAGAGCCGGGTGCCTTGTTGTAGTGAAAAACCATCTGAACAAGTAAAAAGACAAGGCTAAATCAGGGTAGGTGGGAGCAGGGACTGGGGCTGGCAGGGACATCTACCCTCGTATTGGATTAGAAGAGGTTGGCCATCTCCTGGGAGAGTGAGGTAGGTATTTCTTACAAAAAGCAAAGTCCCCCAGTTTCCTACAGGGCTATGAGCAAAAGTGCTGTTAATTATGTTAACTACAATAACAGAGCACTTCAGTTCTCAGGAGAGCTTTTCATCTTCAAAGGGACACCAGGATGGAGCATTACCGGTTGACATGAAAGTCTCTGGAGTTTCAGAACTGAAGTCTGAAGTCCGAGGGGCCCTAGCTGTGTGGGACAGGCAATGCCCAAGGAATTCTCTTGCTTCAGGGTGGGGAGCAGGTCAAGGCAGGGTTATGTGTCCAGAAACTGGCCCTTGCCTCCCTGAAATTGGAGAGGCAGGGGGATGGAGTGTCAGCCTCAGTCCAGTTCAACGGAGTCCTGCCCCCTATATCGGGGTTGCCAGATAGGTACAGGACACTCAGTTAAATCTGAATTTCAGATAAGCAAAAAGCACACGGATGCAGTAAACAATTATTTGTTGCACACACACACACACACACACACATACACACACACACACCACACACAAACACACACAGCTCCTGCGCAATCAGAGGCTGGGCTTCCTACCCAGAGACTCTGACCTGAGAGCTCAGCAAGTCGGGGCGTGTTCCCCCAAGGCCACAGGGAACAGGTGCTCTCCAGACCTGCCCAGACCCAGCCTCTTTCCCGCCCTCCTGTGGGAATGCGAGAAAGTCCTCCTTTCAGGGACTCAGGACTGGGCTGCTGGGCAGACAATCCAGCCTTCCCAACTCCCTTATTTGCCTTGGATTTGGGGATGAAACAACCTCAGGGATGGAATGTCTCAAGCTTCCCTTCCCTCCCCTCTTTCCTTCTCTACACCCTGATATCCACCCCACCACTCTGTAGCTTAAGGGAGAAGAAGCCTGTGGCCACCCACCCACCCCCATCGCCCTGAACTGCTGGAATAGAAATTCCTCTGTGACAAAACCCAGGGAGAAATGGTCCCTGGGCTGAGATGAGCTTTCTGCCTAGGCGGTGGAATCCAGGCCACCAGGACGGGTCTGGGCCTGAGCTAGAAATGCCTCCGGTTTCCCAGGCTGGGCAGGAAGGGAAGACAAGCTGGCACTTGCCACAGCGCAGAATAGCAACTGGGAGGTGGCCATGCCTGCTCTGAAACAGCGAAACTCTTGGGGCCTCCAGACATTGAAGCACTTAGAGAGAGGTTCCCAGGCCCCTAAACCTCCAGATCCAGCCCCTGGGTTCAGTCAGTCAGGGTCAAGGACAGAGCATCTTGCCTTCTTCACGCCCCCAGGACAGACAGATGGTCATGCACATTCACATCCTGGGATATTACTTCAGGCCTGTGGGCAAGATTAACATTCCAAAGCTTGGGTTCCCCTCCATGACCTAATGCAAAGGACACGGAGCCAGGCAGATCGGGCCTGGCCAGCTTCCTACTCACCATTTATCAGCTGGTAATTTATCCAT
Organism: Eubalaena glacialis; assembly: GCF_028564815.1. Classification (NCBI taxonomy): domain Eukaryota; kingdom Metazoa; phylum Chordata; class Mammalia; order Artiodactyla; family Balaenidae; genus Eubalaena; species Eubalaena glacialis. Next base: position 41,604,396 of record NC_083718.1, on the reverse strand, counting down.
TTACCTTGGATAAGACTCTTTTAAAGATTAAATTTAAGAAAAATCCCCCGATGGACTTGAAAATAAATCCATTTAAGGAAAATGAATGTGTGCAAGATGAACTGACTGGCCAGCAATGCAGTGCATGGGGTTCTGGTACAGAAAGCGGAGCACTGAGCCGTGACTGTGCCTTCAAAGACAAGATTCTGGAAAGAGTCCAGAAATTGGTAAATGACTCTCAGAATTGTATAGAGGAACAACAGCTTTCCCCTGCGAATTGTCATAGTTGGCAAAACATGCTAGTGTTTCCTTCTCTCCTTATCCTTTCTTAATAAATTGAAAGTATATGAATATATGAATAAAATGTGACACAGTTCATGGGCATCATTCAAATCATTACCTGCCAATTATGGGTGTCTGTTGAACACTGAACAACAAATGTTTCTTGACTGACTAAACTACTGTCTGATTTGATGAAGGGAGGAAGAGAGGAAGAAAGAGGGGAAGGAAGGAAGGATTGATTTTATGTCAACTGAGTAGATCTTAGCAGAAATCCTGACTCTGATTTTAGAAGCCTCAAACACTGATATTCTATTTCCCCAAATCCCCCTTCACTGGCTCTATTGTTTTCCCACCTCCTTTCATTTCTTTCTTTTTTTTTAAATTAATTTTTATTGGAGTATAGTTGCTTCACAATGTTGTGTTAGTTTCTACTGTACAGCCCACCTCCTTTCATTTCTATGTATGCAGCAGCCATGAGCAGCTCTGCTAATAATGTTTGTAAAAGAGTGAACTAGATCAGAAAAAGCCTTGTAGCTACCTGGTACCCCTAGGGATTTAGTCATCCAGGATCCTGGCCAGCAAGATCTGGTGGGTCCTTGTTTGGATTTGAAAGACCCAGAAGAAACTGCTACTGCTAGCAACTCAACGTTTTACAGATGTCACTGTGCTGGGGAGGGACAGGTGGTGAGTGGGCTGACTCATCTCTGATTCCTAGGTCTGAACAAGATAAGAGAGGGAAAACAGTCCTAGAGAACGGGATCAGAAGTTTCCCAGGGGGGTTAAAATCAAGTGGAGCCACACACAGGACATCTGAGCTGTCCCCACATCCTGGATGGGGGATAGGGGGTGGTGTAAGGGTCTGACAAAGAGCTGTTTCTACTCTTCGACTCTTAGTCTATCTTAATCCATCTCTCTTGCAAGACATTTTGTCTATTTCCAAGTTCAGAGATTTGAACTTGAACCTGAGTGTGGCCACTTCCCGTGTCATCTGTTATCCTCCATGAGCCTCAGTTTCCTCAAGCGTACAATACAAATACTAATAACTAACACATACATATACATTTAGCAAACATGTTTGAACACCTACTGTGTGCCAGGCTCTGTGGCAAGCACTGAGAGCACAGTGGAAATAAGACAAAGTCCCTGTCCTCCTGGAGCTTACTTACACTCCAGGCAGAAGCCCCCAGAGGGCAGCTCCTATGGGGGGTTTTATATACAATTAAAATTTTATACGTAATCAAAATTTTTAAAAAACTTGTTGCAAACATATAAAAAATTGGAAGATTTTATATAAAAATCTAGATTTCCCAGTGGCAAAACTGGTCCTGTCTTTCTGTACAGCAACCATCAGCCAGAACTCTGGCTGCTTCCTTTAAAAGGAACACATGCTTTCCAAGTAGACACAGTCCCCAACATTCCCAGACACTCTTACCTTGTTCAAACTTCAACAATATTTTTGTTTATTTGTTTGTTTACCTAAAACCCTTCAATGTTCCCTCACTGTAAATAGGAGAAAGTCTAGCTCTTTGATATGACATTCCATTCAAGGCCTTCCAGATCTGTTTCCTGCCTAATGCATCCCTATAAATGCTACACACCAGTAAACTGCAGTTTCCTGACCATCCCATGTGGTACCTCTGAACCTGTGCAGTGCTATTTTCTTTCCCTAAAATGTCTTTTGCTTCTGTTTTTCTATCCAGATAATTAATATTGACATTTAAGGGTCATCTTAAACATCTCCCTCTCCCTTTGTGCAGGCTTCCTGTGAGGAAATGCCCAGAGAGTCACATGGTCTGGAGACCCTCAAAGATGCAAATGGTCCACTTGAGACCAAAGGGGAATCAATTGTTCTTTATCTTATGGTTGGGCCCAGGGACCTTCCAATTGGTGGCAACTTGTAAAAAGCCTCAGCTTTCCAAATAAGTGGGGACAAAATATAAACATTAAATGAAATAATGTCTGTAAGTGAAATTAGACAATACTTTTTAAAATATTGAATGGAATTATTGATGCTGGATAAGCAGCAGCTATTATTCCAGTTGTTATTATTATTCGAAGTGGAGGCCACTTCATCAAGGATGATAGGTCAGCAGCTGCAAAGTGTGTTCAGAGAAGAAGAGTCTGTTAGGGCTGCAGGGTAGCGGAATAGTAAGAGATGTGATTGGACAAACAGAAGAGGGCCAGCAAGGGGCCTTCCAACTCATCTCCCTGCTTGGCCATTTTCTCCTTTCTCTTTATTTTAAACACAGCAGCCAGAGTGATCCTGCAAAACAAGTCACCCCATGTCACTTTTCTGCTCAAAACCCCTAGTGGCCCCCTATCTCTATCAGAGTAAAAGCTGCAGCTATTAGGTCTCAGATCTCACATCCCAACCGTCTCCCCTCTCTCCTCACTCTGCCAGACACTGGGCCTCATTCTGACCTCCCTGCTCATCCTTTAAAGTGTGCTCTTACCTCAGGGCCTCTGCACTTGCCAGCCTCTCTTTCTGGACCCATATTCCCTCTGCTATCCCCAGGGTTCCCTCCTTCATTTTCTTAGATCTTTACTTAGATGTCTTCTTCTTGCTGGTTAGTCTATCTAAAATTTTACTTCTCCCTCGCCCCCTCCACTTCCTGACCTGTTGCCTTATTGTTCTTAGAACTTATCACCAACTAACATGCTTTACTTATCGTACTTGTTTATCTTGGTTATTGTCTATCTATCTCCCCCACTAGAATATAAGCACTATGAGAGCAGAAGTTTTTATCTGTTTCTCTTGCTCACTGCTGTATCCCCAGCACCTAGAACAGAACCTGACACATAGTAGATACACAATAAACATTTGTTGGATGAGTGAATCAAGTTTCTTGATTCAATAAACATTGGGAAATCACAGAATGTTTTTGACCAGAAGAGTAAACCCATCAGAGCTCACAAAGGGGCTTAGGATAGATTAGGGTAGGGGATAGGATGGGGCCACAATAGTAGAAGGATACACATGTGAAGGTTTTAACAGAGGGCTTCAGTAGGAATAAAAGAAAACAATAGGAGGCAGTAAGTTTCATGAGGGCAGGGATTTTGTCTGGCATATAAGAGGCGCTGAATAAATATTTACTGAAGGATGAATGAAGGACTGATGCTTGTGTCTCATGTGGGATGGACCCAGGGCTCTGGTTTGGGTCTGTCTTAGAAAAGATATAAATCCTTTTTGATCTTGACTCGGATGTTCTCGTGGTCAGGGGTTACACAAGATCAACACTGAACTCTTATAACTGTATGTACATCTTCCCTTTCTTCCTGGATTGGGCTAACCCTCCATGGCATTTAGTCACCTTGTAGGCCTCAGTTCAACTCAGACAAATTGGGATTCAGACTGTGGGAATTGAGGAGGGGGGTCGAGCTGTAGATGTCTAAGAGCAGCATCCAGATCGAATGACCTTTTTGAATGCTATACAACCAAAGTTTTAAGTGATGTGGAGAAATTAGTGTGGAAGGCAGCCCATAGTGTGGAAAATCAGTGTGCCAGTCCAGAGCCCTTCAAGAGAGAGGAAATCCCTGTGGACACCATCTTTACCTTTTCTGCAGAACGATAGGTAATGGAATAGGAGGCTAATCTAGGTTGAGGTTGTGTATGTGGACTCTGTTAAGAGAAAGTTCCCACAGTGGAGGGGTGGAGGGATGGAGGGGTGGAGGTGGGGCTGGTACTTGGTCAAAGAACCTCTCATTCATGCCCTCCCTTGTCTGCCCTTTAGTTAGCTACATCTCCTCAAAGGAATTATTCACTAGGCTCTGATATCCACACTTGGACCTTGCCCCTAATACAATCAACAGAAATGAGGTGCTTCACATTCTCCCTGCCCCAAGAATAAATATACAGTAACTCATTTCTGAACTCTTCAGGTTTTAATTAAACCAATGCCTGGTGCCCAGAACTGTGCCAGATCCTTGCCTAAATATGGGAGGTGCAGCAGTGGAGAAAACATACATTTGCTGCTTTACTTATTTGTTGCTTTACTTATTTCATTTAATCCTTTTGTCAGTCCTGAGAAATAGGCAGTATCCTCATGCATGAGTTGAGTAAACTGAGGCCCAGCCAGCTCACACAGCGAGGAATTGAAAGAGGAGAAATCTGAGACAAATTTTGACTAATTCCAAAGCACAGGTTGTTTTTCTGAGGACGTCAGTGCTGCCTCTATAATTTACTTGTAGAACTAGGAACTGTTAGAACTAGAAGGTGATTGTGGGATTTGTTCAGCTCCTTCAGATAAAGGGGCTCAGGCTCAGACAGCAACGGTGACAAGCTCTGCTGTCACCAAGTACCAAAGAAAGATCTGACACCCAGGTGTCTCCTGATTCCCAGGTGCTCTTTCTTCTTTCTTTAAAAAAAAATACTAATAATACTATTTTTCTTAAATTTTATATATATCTGCTTTAAAAATTAAATAGTACTGAAAGCTTTAAAATCAAAATATCAGCCCTCCCCACTCCTTATTTTTGTTGATGTAATATTTCATCTCCTAATATTTTCTGTTGAAATCTTTCGTCCATCTTATCTCCCCGCCTGTGCTTTTGTCCTCTCTTAACCTTATGGGTTAATATCTTTTTTTTTTTTATTCCTTCCTTGTTATTTTACTGGAATGGCCTGGGGAGGGAGACAAGATAAAACACATTTGGTCAATCAGTCTTATTGAACAGAAGTCCAGTTTTTCATCTCACTGACCCCCAATGATCCTGTATCCCCAGATAACTCATTTTTCTGAAGTCAACACATTCTCCGCTGCTCATGGAGATCACCCTGCCCCTAGCCCTGTGCCAGGAACTCCTGACTTACAGGAGTTCCTGTCTGCCCTCAAGGACTTGACTGAGGCCTGGAGAGAATGATTTACAGGAGGAAACAAAAAGCAGATAATAGCAGTGAGAAGCTCTCCCATCCACACAGCACTTGTCCAATTTCAGAGAGCTTTCATATCCACGATCTCATTTCATAGCCATAGATAATCACAGGATAGGTAGTTTGGTGCTGACCAAAGTCAAAATCAGGACACTGCTCTGTCCCAACAGGGAAACATATTTGAAATCAGGACTATGAACCCTCACGTTCATGGTACTTGTAACGTCTTGTTTGGCTCTTTTATCTGCAGGTCCAGTGACAACTTTCTTTGCCAGGGGAGATGGAAGTGGACTGTTAGATTGGCGCTGAAGGGAAGAAGTTTGGAGGGAGGGCCCCAGGTGGGCAGCGTACTTCCAAGGGAGTTACAGAGCCTTCTTTTTCCTCCTCCTCCTCTTATACAGATCCAAGTTTGGAATAAAGAAAGCTGCTTCTCTGAGAACACTTAACCAGTGCTCAGCTTGGTCCAAGGATAAGAAGAGAGTCAGAAACAAATAATTCTGAACACTTTAGTGGAGAATTCTCCTAAAGTCCCAAGCCAAAGTCTGTTTCATTGTCTGGGTTGGAAAGTCAGATTCATTTATAGATTTCTGCTGCAGCTTCCGTTGCAGAAATCTCAGTGATTCTAGGATTTGGATTGCATTCTGGGATGCAGTCTATGGAGGGTAAGGGGACAGAGGAAGGGGCAACACCAATGTGCACTACAATTTAGGTTGTTGTTCAGGCAATGTGTTAGGCCCATCTATAGCCCCAGTACCTTGAAACACTTGATGGAGCCAGAGATAAACCAGGGCGTAGAAAGGACTTGGGGTAGACCTGATGGGTTCCAGAATTGCCTTCCAGAGGCTGGCTGGGGTCTGAGTTCCTCTGAGAGAGCACAGAATTGGATTGTTTAGCTTGAAGTCCCTACACCTTCTTCAGCAGCTCCACTGACGTGCAGCCCAGTCTCTGAGATTATTTGCTGTCACTGATTCCAGGAACACTCTCCACTGTACCGAGCCATTAGAAAAGGTTCCAGTTGCCATGCCCTCTACTCTGCAAGGAAGAGGGTGGGATTTGGGTCACCTTTGGGCTTCGGGCTTTATTGTCATATGTTTGATATTGCAGAGGCTAAAGCCACAGGGTGGTGAAAAAGACCCCTCCTCACCAGGTAAGAGTTGCCTGGGAGCCAGAGAGGGAAATTCCCTGATTCCCTGTAGTTGTGAATCACGGCCTCTGTGCTCAAACGTACATCCCACTGCCTGAAACTCAGACTCACAAGTGACTCAGTAATGCCTCACCTGAGCAGGGACGGAGGGCAAAATGCTGGGAACACTGCAGGCTCAAGCCACACTGGGGATGTCTGAATCCTGTGAGAGCTCTTTTGAGAACATAGAAGAACTGATTCCTCTAGAGCCCTTGCAGGGACTCACAAGATGTTCTTATTCCTCAGACCAAGCAGATGAGGTATGTCTCAAGCAAAGGAGACTTCAGGGTGGCCTATTGCCAGCTCTCATCATTTGAAGAGCCAGGAATTTCCTTCTGATCTCTACCTTAATTCCTCCTGCTTTATTCCCTTTTATTGATTCTTCAGTAGAGTGACACAAGAGTTGTTCACCATAGTATCAACAGTGTCTAGATGCATGGGTAACTTTAAAAAAAAAAATTAACGACCAGTGCAGCACAGTCAGAATAGACTCTGGCTGGGGTGCTGAACAGGGTCCAAGCGGGAAGAGCTCTGGGCTTGGGTTCTAGTCTTGGCTTTGTGGCTAATTTGCTATGTGACCTTAAGCAAATCACTTGACCTCCCTGCGCCTCAGTTTTCTCACCTTTAAAAAAGGGATATTTGGACTAGAGGTTGCAAACTCATATGCCTACAGAATCGGGCAATTAAAGTAAATGAGTGAATCCAATATGATGGGGTTGTCCTGACTGCTACCTGTAGACTCCCTCTAAATGGGCAGCTGTTGCCTGTTGGAAATGCTGCCCTAGGCTGTCCAGAGCATTTGACTCTTCAAGAGATGCTAAGGATCTGGATGTTTATGTGAAATCTCCCAATGTTTAAAAAACTGTGTGGGGGACTTGCCTGGTGGCACAGTGGTTGAGAATCCTCCTGCCAATGCAGGGGACACGGGTTCGAGCCCTGGTCCGGGAAGATCCCACATGCCGTGGAGCAACTAAGCCCGTACACCACAACTGAGCCCGCATGCTGCAACTACTGAGCCCATGTGCTGCAACTACTGAAGCCCGTGCACCTAGAGCCCGTGCTCTGCAACAAGAGAAGCCACCGCAATGAGAAGCCCTTACAACGCAACGAAGAGTAGCCCCCGCTCGCCACAACTAGAGAAAGCCCATGCGCAGCAACGAAGACCCAATGTAGCCAATAAATAAAAAAAATCTAAAAAAACAGAAAACATGTGGGTCAAACAAACATCTCTAAGCCAGTTTCATCCCTAGACTAGAGGATTTGAAGGGCCCTCCCAACTCAAATTTTCTGATTCTAAAACATGTGTCTTCCAGGGAATTCCCTGGCGGTCCAGTGGTTAGGACTTGGAGCTTTCACTGCTGTGGCCCCGGGGTTCAATCCCTGGTCAGGGAACTAAGATCCCACAATCCACACAGAGCAGAAGAAAAAAAAAAATGTGTCTTCCAAAGAAGATCACTAAGAAATCACCTTAGTTATGGTAATTTCAACTACTGGAAAAGTGAATGTCCGTGTGTGCACTCATACTTGTATGCCATTGGGCTTTTGGCTCCCCTCAAATGACACTCTCCTGGTGGTCTTCCTCCATCACACACACCTGCAGTGGACTGTTTGCTTGGTCTCAGGGGCCCAGCCCTGGGCCAGATGGAAGATATGGCTTGTCCGGTGAGCTCATCAGCAGTAATAGGCTGGCTGTGCTGACGAGATAGCCCTTCCCTTCCCCTAAGTGAAGGGAAGAGTGGCCACAAGCAGTGACTGAGACAGAGGCTGCTTGAGTCAGGATCTGGGCCTTGCTGCCTTCCCAGGCCTTTGCTGGCTATGTCCCTAGGCTGAATTGGGACTAGGAATCAAGTTCACAGTATTACCAATCTGGAGCTCTCCAACCCATCTGTATTAGTTTGCTAGGGCTACTGCAAAAAAGTAGCACAGACTGGGTGGCTTAAACAACAGAAATTTATTGTCTCACAGTTCTGGAGGCTAGAAGTCCAAATCAAGGTGCCTGTAAGGTTGGTTCCTTCTGAGGACTCTGAGTGAGGGAAGGATCTGTCCCAGGCTTCTCTCCTTGGCTTGCAGGTGGCTGTCTTCTCCCTGTGTCTCTTCACATCATCTTCCCTCAATGCCTATCTGTCTCTGTGTCCAAATTTCCTTTTTTTAGAATGACACCAGTCATATTTGATTAGGGCCCACTCTAATGACTGCATTTCAACTTGCTTACCTCTGTGAAGACTTTATCTCCAAGCACGATCACATTCTGAGATACTGCAGGTTATAGGACCTCAACATCTGAATTTGGGGGGGACACAATTCAGTCATAACACTACTCCATCATGGTCTCTCACTCATTGCTTTAAACTCCAAAACCTAAGTACCCTGCTTATGCCCCTTCTTACCTGTGACAGCCTAGTGCTTCCACATCTCATGTACTAGTACACAGCTCACTGTAAGCATGCACTTTACATGCACTGGAGTTCTCTGCAGTGGGAAAGGTGAGGGAACTTTTATCAAGCACCTGTTAGGGGACATACAGGCCTTGAATTTCAGGTAATAGTAGATGTCTGTTTATTCCACGAGACAATGCCAATATGGTACTTTTTATCCTCACACCAATAAAAATGGTATTTATACTGCACTTGGAAAGTGCCAAATACTGTTCCAAGCACTTTATATGAAGTAATTTTTTGAATGCCCACAACACCCCTTTGAGGTGGGTACTATTATTTACCTCCTTCTACAGATAAGAAACCGAGGCGCAGACAGCTTAAAAAACTTGCCCAAGTCTGTAGTAACTGATGGAGTTGGATTTGAATCTCAGTAGTTGGCTCCAGAGGCCATGCTTTTAATCATTACCTGATAGTATTTGGAAAAGGCAGGACTATTATTCTCATTGAATAGATGAGGAAACTGAAACTGAGCAGCTAAGCAACTCACTCAGGGTCATAGGGGTAAAAGGCAGAGTGAAGGCAGAATTCCTGCCCTGGAAGCCACAGGGCTTCCCTCAGAAGGGACCAAGTGTCCTGAGTCCCTTCCCCATACCCCACTCCACTTATACAGGCCCACAGGTATTAGGGCCAACCCAGATTCTCTAAATCCTTATTTGTAGTTAACCATCTCCATACCGCAGGGTGATTATGGGGCATGAAGGAAGGGAGGCACCTTCTCGACTTAGATCTAAGTCTTTTCGACTTATTTTTCCTCCCAGTCGCTTCCAGTTCAGAAGACCACCAGCCCCAAGGGGTCAGGCCTAGACCCCAGTCCCGGAATTTTCTCAGCCCGGATTAGAAGCGGGGGAGGGCGGTGGGGAAGGGGCTGGGCGGGGCTGGGCCGCCCAGGAACGCATAGTATCATATTTCTCGAATCCCGCCAATCCTGAACGCAGGGGGGCGTGTCCACACCTGGGAGGCGTGGCCGGACGGTGGATGGGTCCGCGGCGTCCCGAGGCGAGGCGCTGACGTGAGCTTGGCTCACCTGGGCGGGGAAGGTGAGGGCCGGTGTGGGACTGGGAGCGGAGCCTGTAGTCCCTACTTGCGCAGAGCCAGGTGTTGCTTGCCCAACCGGCCGAGGATAGCAGTGGCGACGGGTGATCCTGACTGGGGACTTGGTTTGGAGGGACGTTCGCTTCTGGCAGCCGGATTGAAGAAAGGTGGGGACGCCAACGTCTGGAGCCTCGCTTGAGGGAGGGAGGACACGCCCGCCGGTGAAGAAGCGTCCCCTCCAGAGTTTGTGGGGGTGAGGAAAGCTTGCTTAAGGACATCTTTTTGTTTGGGGATACCCTCTGTTTAGGGGTATATTCTGGGCCTCTAGCCATAATTCCCACGCCCTGCCTCCCTGCTTGATTGGGTGCCCATCGCTCTGCTTCAGGTAGCTTTCGGGCGGTCCTAGCCCGGGGACGCTGGGCCCTTACCGACCCCCTACTTCTGTCGACTCCCTTTCCCTCCCGCCCAACTGGAGTGTGCGGCTCTCGGGCCCCTACCCACCAACCGTCGGGGAGCGCTAAGGCTCCTCCACCACGGTGGTCCTCCCAGCTCACTGCTCCGCAGGCCCCTGGATCCCGAAGAGGGGATTTCCCAGGCCGGCCGGCCCTTGATCTTAGTGGGTGTTTTGGGAAATTGCGCGTCGGGGCGGCCAGTCACTTTAGCCAGTTTGTTTCATCTCCAGGGATTTGTTTAGCACAGTCAGGCCCCTGCCCTGGGCCTGAGAGACACCCGTGAATTTCCAAGTAGCTAAGCTACGTGCTGGCGAGGGTGGCGCCGGGCGTGGTTGCTCTGGGGGTGAGGCCCTCTTCGCCTGAAACGGCTGGAGGGCTGGTATAGAGAAGTGGGGAATGTCTTCCAGGCCTGACTGGAAAGCAGGCCCAGGGTGCCACTGTTTACAGGGAGCCTGCTGTGTGGTAAAGGGGTCATCCCTACCCCAACCCTGCTCTCTTGGTGGATGTCAAAAGTGGAAGCCAGGGAAGGGAGAGGAAGAAGGCGTTTGAGTAGGGGTTGGTGAAGGCTGGTGCTGACCCAGGAGAGTAGTTTTCGATGTTTGTATAATGCGTGACAGCAGCACCTGTACCCTGTAGCTCCCTCTCTCCAGCCCCCAACTTCAATCAAGCAGGGAGGCAGGGCGTGGGAATTATGGCTAGAGGCCCAGAATTTACCCCTAAACAGGGCTAAACTAAATGGAGGAAAGACTGGGGAACTTGGAAGATGGCATTTCAGGTCTCTCCAGGAGGAAGGGAAAAAGCAGGACCACTACTGAGGCCTGTCTGCAAGAAATGAGGGGGTGTGTTTTACTCTGAGCAAAACCATTGACGACTGAATCTTGGCTTTGGGGTGGCTGTGTTCCTGGAAACCAGTCTGGGCAGGGGCTGCAGAGGTGGCAGTATGGGTGTTTGTAGGGGACCTGTTCCCTGGAATGGGGGTGTGAGAGAGGATGGTTTATGCCTTGGGGAGGTTAATAGTGTCCCTGCTCAGTGCCCAGTATGAGGGGAGTGGATGGGTTAAATCTTTGTTCTTTGGCTAGTTGAATACCTGTTGGAGACACAGGCCTTGAATTTTGCTGTGGTGGCAGCTAGAGATACCAGAGCTGAGTTAAACTAGGCTGAGCTTGTTCTGTGGGCATTGGGATTTGGGTCTTGAGAGTGTTCTGAAAGAGAACTCTGGTTTAGGTGTGTTTAAGGGTGGGTGTCATGCAGTCTCCTCCCTAACCACTTCGTTGGCCCTCCGTGCTGCTTGGATCTTTGTTGATGTTTTTCATTTACTTTCTTGGTGTATAGAAGAAGGGAGGGACTTAGAAGGCTGGGTGCAGTGGCAGGATATGGTACAGCACACTCTGACTCACAAGTGTTGGGTCCAGGCCCCAGATAAAACACTTTGCTGTGCCTCAGTTAACCCAGCTGTAAAATGGGGATGATAACAATGGGGATGATAATTTCATTATGAGGATGAAATCAGACACGTTAAATAAAAGCGCATGTAAAAAGTGTTAAGCCTATGTAGATAGAGAGGATTGTTATTACCATGGTTTCATTAGCTGAAGGCCATCATCTTTTATATCTCCCAGTGGCCAAGAAATGTCTTAGCTTCCTGTGGTTAAAAAAAATACTACTTGTAGTGTTTTGTTTTTAAATTGTGAATCGAAACATGTCATTGTAGGAAAATGTGAATCATATATAAAAGTACTTAGGCACGTATAAAATTCACCCACAGTCCTATCACCAGGTAACCACTAAGAACTTCTTGTTGCATCGATGTATTACTTCTTTCCCTTTTAAAAATTCTCTGTGCTTATATACACAAGTGCATGTTATGTTACAAGATGGAGATACTACTATACAGTCAATATTGTATGATGCCTTTTCCCCCCTTAAGTACATATTTAAACAGTTTCCCAAATCCAGTAAAAATTCTTCAGATGCCTCGATGTTAATGGCTACTTGATATTGCAGCCTATGAATGTCTAATTAGATATTTTTCTCTGTGATTTTGGTTGCTTCCAAATTTTCCCTCTCTGCCTGTTCTTATAGTCTAAGGTACTGGGTGGCAGGTGGAGGAGATCTTGGTCGACTTTCAGAAGGTGGAGAGGGTTAGCTGTGATGGAGGTGGGGCATGGAGGAGGAGGAGGCTGGGGCAGCGTTGCTCCTGTGTACTGCCATCTTGGGAGAATGCTGAGAACACAGGGCTCTAGATCTTAAGTCATCGACCTCTAAGGGTGGCTGCCTCTCCCTCCCCATCACTCTGTGCAGTTCCTTGTGTTGGCCTGGTTGCCTTAATTTATTTTGATGTGCTGTGGATCAACTAGGATAAGCCCTTTTCTTCAAAGCCCATGATCTGTCAAGAGGTGGATTTCACGTATCTGCCAGACCTCGACACAAGACTGACCAATATTGCAACAGAAATTCTCAAAAGCCCCTCACTAGGTGGACCAGTTTGCTGCCCATTTCCCTGTTCTCTTTGTTCTTCCCTTACCCCATCCCCCTTCCCGCAGGCAAGGACTGAGGAAGAGAAGGCTAGAACTTGCCCTGGGGAGAATATGCATTCCCTCCTCCTTATAAGGTAAATGTTCTCCATGGTTTGATAGCTTGACTTTGCTGACCTACAGAGCAACCTACACCAAGGCCAAGAACATGGGGGTGGGGGGCACTTGAATACCGAGTGCCACCTCACCTGCCCACTGTGAGCTGCTCCCAGGGGGGAAGGTTTCAGTTGCAGAACTCGGTAATTGGGTCAGAAGGCTCAGGTGAGAGCAGGTCCTGCCTTGCTCTTAAAGTGCCAGTGACCGAGCTGGGTTTGAGTTTTCCCATGTGTTGGGAGCCTGGCTGGGGAGAGAAGTGGCCTTAGGACCCACCCCTTAAGCTAAGTTCCTCCAAGGGGGAGCCTTCAGCTGACTCAGCTGGTTTGGTTTCTGAACCGTGATCCAGGTGGGAATCTTTCTGGGTGGGAAGGTGACTTATTTATCTTCCTTTTCTCAGGTCATTGGATGTTTGAGCAATTCCAATGTGGATTTCTTCAGGGAGTCTGATGAGAACATTGTGTTTAGTAACTAATGTCGCCCTTGTCACACAGCAGCTGACGGACAAATATTTGTTGAATGAACGTTCTTTTGCAGGCCTGTCTTTCTCACCTGAAGTAAAAACAAAGAGAAATGAGAACGCCAAAAAATCTAAACACAACACCCCAGGCAAACACTTCTCCGGTAACTGCTTTTTCCTTTAGGCACCCAATCTGGGCAGGCCTTTGTTTCCCGCTGTGAGTGCTGACCGCTGCCACCGAATGTTATCTGCTATGCTATGCCCTTTATGAGAATCAATTGCAGACTTTACCCAGGCTGGCTCCTGCAACCAATCAGTTCAATTCAGCCTCTGTGGGGAGGTAAACAGACCCAGGTGAGGAGGCTATCCTAGCAGTACAGAGCTTGTCTTATGACTGGTTTTAGTACTCTAGGGTTAGGAACTGTGGTATTTGATCATTCTAGGGCATCTTAGCTTTACCAGACTCAGGTACAGGGCAGGGTTCTTACACTTTGTCTCCAGTGCTCCCAAGCCTTGTCCTAGACACTGGATTGTCGGTGGGGATAACCAGCTCAGACACGCCCCCCCCCCCGACATTTTTTTTTTTGGTGCAGAACCTTTGGGTGGCCCAGAGAAAGGAAAACTGACTTGAGGCCCAGCTCTCAGATTCCTGTGGATACAACTGCCTGCTCACCTATGTAAGTGAGGACTTTGGAACCAGGGACCATCCCTCGCCTTCTTCTCTCTCTTCACGATGCTGTCATTTCTTATTAAAATATTCCCATTCACCTTAGTTGTCTAAAAAGAGAGCATGCTTCAAGTTCTTGCCTATATACTTGCTGTTTCCATAACTTTTTTCTTCCTTCTCCCGAGATGAGATTGAAAAGAACAGTTTCTCTCCTCTTCCCTTGGTACTTGCGGAAGGACTGTTTTCCAGCAGGGATGACATCATCTTTTTATTTTTCTGCCTTAGGATTTAAATAGAAGAAATGTGATCTACTTACCTGATAAGTCTGATTTGGCTAGAGCATGAAAAATAAATGGCTTTGGAATAAGAATCAAAAGAACCTTTTACCCTCTTTTCTTTTCTTCCCCACCTGGCACAGTTTATTCCCATATTTAGTTTCTTTGCTGTAATCTAATGAAACTGTAGCTCTATCATATGGGAACAGTGGCTGGGAACTTTCCCAGGGGCTGGCCTAATTCTCCTCTCCCCATTTCTTCCCCCTCCCCCCAACCCAGATCATGGCTCTCCACCCCCGCAGAGTTCGGCTGAAGCCCTGGTTGGTGGCCCAAGTGGATAGTGGCCTGTACCCTGGGCTCATCTGGCTACATAGGGACTCCAAACGCTTCCAGATTCCCTGGAAACATGCCACCCGGCATAGCCCCCAACAGGAGGAGGAAAATACCATTTTCAAGGTAAAGGTCTTCTTTCACCATCTGACTTAAAGTGTTTTCCAGTTCTCTCAGACCTTTCTGGTTTCTTGTTCTTCTGTTTTCAGTTTTGGCTTGAAGAAGTACTAGATCCAAAATGCTGATGCAACAAAGAGAATGTTTATGATGGGGGGGTGGGGGCAAACTTAGCAGGCATAGTAATTTCTCTTGTTGGGGCATGTCTGTTATGGTTGAGGCCATTTATTCTTTCCCATTGGTCAAAGCTACTCAACTCACGTCCCAGGGGATCCCAGGTGTGACTGGCTAAACTCCTGTAAGTGCGTGTATGCTGTGGTTGTTCTAGAGCTCCCGAGGGTCAGCCAGCAATCAACCCTTCATTCGCTCAGGGCTCTTGCTCTGGCCCAGGAATGGCTGTCCAGATCAGGGCAGAACTACTGAGTGTTAGCAGGCTCCTAACAGCCTGTAGCATGGGTGTTGAGGGTGCTTTGCAAGTTTTTCTTCTGATATTAAAACACTTTGCCCCATCCATAACTTCCGCTTAAAAATGAAAGGTGATTTAATTACAGGTTTTTATTCTACAAATATGTTTTCTTAACTGAAGAGTAGCTCTGATGTGAGAGTTATTTTGCTTCACTGAAAATAAGATTGAATCACACGGTATATCATAACATGTAAGTGAAACCGAAGTCTAAGACAGAAGTAGGTGGGAAGCTCGTTGTGGGAAGGGGTATTATGTGGTTTGTAACTCCGGAGCCCATGCCTCTGCTCCAGACCAACTTCTCTGTGCTGGTCAGTCTTCCAACTCATGAGTAGCTTTAGTTCCTGCACTCCCAAGGCATGGAGAAATGAGTTTCCCCATTTCTTCCCTGACTATAAGCTGGAAGTCAGAAGTGAAATCCAGTCCCTACCCTGAGCCTCTCAAGGTTGATGCTCCAGGTTCTTGCTGAGACTGGGCCAGGAAAGGTGGACTCATACCACAAAGGAGAGCCAACCTAGAGTTGTTTCCCACCCAACTCAGTTATATTGGGTGTAGAGGTGAGAGGTGGAGAAAAAATTGGCCTGTGAATACTTAGAAAGTAAATGAATGCTTTTAATGTAAAAATTAAATAATGATATGAAAGTGGTAAGGAAAACATCTATAAATCAGCACCATTTATTGGAGCTGGCATCAGAGGGGGATGGGCCTGCCCTGGCCCAGCTGGCCTCTGGCTGTGGCCTTGGTCTGAAGACTTGCTGTTGAAGTGCCTGGTGGTGGCTGGCCATGGGGAGGAGGCTGGTTCCTGAAAGCTCCACTCGTGAGAATGTTCTGTATGCTTAGGGCTTGAGGAAAAATTGGCTGTGGGAAGCTGCTTTGTCTTACTGATATCTGTGTATCTGTTTGCAGAATGCTAAGGGAGGGCCTGGGTGTCAGGAGAAGAGTGAGGGTGCTTTCACAGATCCCAAGCTCTGACAGGCCTTTGGCAGGATATGGGGTGTGGGCAGTGATGACTAGCATTAAGTGGGTGCCTGCTCCATACCCTAGGTCCGTTATCTCATTTGCTTCTCGACAACACTGTAAGGGGGGCGGCACCCTCATGTTATAGATGCAAAAGCTGAGTCTCAGAGGGGCTATGTAACTTGCCAAAGTCACATAGCCAATAAGTGGTGGGGTTAGGGTTTGAACCCAGGCCTATCAGCTCCCCCATTATCAGACGGCCCCTTCTGACCAGGAGCTGGGAGACCTGGCTTCAGATCCTACTACCATCACTTGCATGTGTGGTCTTGGACAAGTCACATAATCTCTTTGGGCTTTAGCTCCCCCTTCAGTAAAATGGGGATAAAACCAGTCTTGCCTGCCTCACAGGATTGTTGTGAGAATTGAGTGAAATCTGTATGGGAAGGGACTCGTAAATTGCCATAAAAATGCAGAGACTGTGTCCATTTTAGGAAGAGAAATAGGGACCTGCCCAGTGACCAGAATCTCAGAAGCAAGACTCAGAATGGGTTTGAATAAGGGATGTTTATAAAGCACAATGATTGTCATGTGGTGGGTACCACCCTCTGCTGCATCAGCCAGGTTCTCTGCATCATCTGAGTGGGCCCTGGGGAATGGCTGTGTTGTGAGCAGGATGTCTGGGGCTGTGGTTCTGAGTTAGTCTGGCTGCTCTCTGTGGAGGGGCAGGGATTCAGGGAGCCACAGAAATTTTGCAGACCTGTGCCAAAGTCAGCACAGCCCAAGCCAGCTGGATGGGGCCAGAGGGGGAGTGGGCACGGAGGATCAAACAAAGAGAGGGGAAAACGTGAGGAGGCAGCAGCCAGGTACTGCCAGGTGCAACTGGAGATGTGCCTCTCCGACACTAGGGACTCACTAGGGTGAGGTTGAAATCCCCTACAGGGGGTTGGATGGAATGGAGCCTGCTGAGTGCCCAAGGGCAGCAGCTTTGTCAAACTGCTTCATTCCATACTGCACATCAAGTGGAGGAGCCCCCAGATCTGAGAAGATGGTAAGAAGAAATGAGTGAATTGGAGGAGAAGGATTTAGATTGGCTATTGGGAGAAGCTTCCTCATGATTGTGAGGCTCTGCAGGGATTGACTGAGGGAGACCAGAGAGCTCAAAGGATGGGGCCGGAAAAATTCCATTTCGGCTTGAGGAAGCAGTCTACATTCAGGAGCGGAGGCGGGGAGTTGGGACTGGACAAGCAATATGCCCTCTCCACTTGAACAAGCTGCCGTGTGCTTCCTGATCTTGAGTCCTCTGCAAAAGACATCCCCCTTTTCTGCACCAGCACATACGTCACACCCCTGAAGAAAGCGTAGACATCTGAGATACGTTAACAGTGGGGGAGGGCTGATATCCCGTGAACAGACACATAAATGCCTGTTAGACCTGGAAATTGAAAACCAGAGAGGCGGGGCCACACTGGTTTTGGCCCAGGCCACCAGCCACTGGTGTTCCCAGCAAAATGTTCCCAATGTGGGAGTTTGAGGAAGTAGGGAAAGGCAGGTGGTGTGAGTTTATTAGGACTTGAGGCCCTCAGCCTCCCACTGAGGCAAGCTGAACCCCCAGAGCGTGCTTCCTGCCCTCCTATGGGCTGCTACTCCTAAAGGTACTTGGTTTCAGTAGTTATTTGTGCATCAGATTGAAGACTGAAGGGAGAGGGAACAGCAAGCCTAAATTCTTCATATCATATGCCATCTCCCTTTCTCTTCTTATTATATAAGCAATTCATGTCAAAAACAAATAAGTAAAACAAAACAAAACAAAACAAAATTACCTGAAATCCTGCTATCCAAAAGTTACCATTAGTATTTTGGTGTATATTTGTTCCAGATTTTTCTTTATTTTCAACCCTTCATTATGGCCATTGTAGTCTTGACAGGTGATGCTGGCACAAGCACTTGAGATGAGGCTCCTCTTTTTAAAAGATTGTATTTGCATTTGGCTTCATTTCTCTCAGGCCCTGCCTTGCCTGGTCCCCAGGGTGGTGTTTCCTGCTGCAGTCTCTGTAAATTGGAGTTGGGGTGATGGGGCGGTCAGGCAGGGCTGTGTGTATCTGTGTCTGTATGAGGGAGGGCGGGCACACTTTCCAGTGTTTCTGGGCAACAAGCAGGCACTCACTGCAGTTTCCTATCCCTCAGGCCTGGGCTGTGGAGACAGGGAAGTACCAGGAAGGGGTGGACGACCCCGACCCAGCTAAATGGAAGGCCCAGCTCCGCTGTGCGCTCAACAAGAGCAGGGAATTCAACCTGATGTACGACGGCACCAAGGAGGTGCCCATGAACCCAGTGAAGATATATCAAGTGTGTGACATCCCCCAGCCCCAGGGCTCAATCATTAACCCAGGTGAGGCCCCAGCTGCTGGGGAGAAGGTGGACAGTGTGCCAGGTTCCGGGCTGGACCCTTAAAGCGATAGTCGACTTGAAAGTCTCCTCGTTTACAAAGTTGAAGACTGGTAAAGCAAGAAATCCTGTCCCTAGAAAGAACCCAGAGAACAAAAGATATAAACTCAGCAAAGTCTTCCTGCTCACCCAGTGGAACAGTAAAGCATTAGAAAGAAGAGCGGGTATTGAGTTCTGTAAAAAATAACTTCTCTTGGGACTCAACACTGAGAAGAGAGGCCAGATAGTTTAGAAGAAGGAGGGATTAAAACTTAGAAGGTCTGAGTTATAAACCTCGTTCTTTCCATTTCACTACTTGTGGGACATTGAATCAAGTCATTTGACCTTTTGAGCCTCAGCTTCTTCCACTATAAAATCTGAGTTCTCATCTTTCCTGCGTATTTCAAAGGCTGTTCTAAGAATCAATTGACATGACATTATGAAGGCTATTAAGTTCTCTTTATAAATGATGGGTAAGTGATTATTTACTTTGTATGGTATTTTTCCTAGGAGAATACCACCTGATCCCTATATTTACTCAATGTTTAGCAAGTTCTGACTAAGAGCCAGATAATTTAGACTTGACCTCCAGTGAATCTAGTGAGGCTCTGCCATGAGGGAAGGGTCTGTCTTCACATTAAGCTTACAAAGGAGAGAAGCTGTGGTCCTTGGGTCCTTAGAAGGGATGCTAATGTGTAGAAAGGGGTTTAGAGTAGGAATTAAAGGATTTCTAGGAGAAGGGAGTAGGGTCTGCAGCTCCTGGATAGGGGAGGGGATGAGAGCTTGCACTGGGGCTCCGTAGGAGGAGCTGGGAGTGGGGTGAACACCCTTGGTTCCCACTCTTTGGCACTGAGGGTGCATACTGAACCCAAGGAGCCTCTGTACTGGCAGTGCCTAGCTTGAACAGTGGGTCAGCTGCAGGGGTGACAGTGCAATGTAAGCGGCTCACTTGTGACCTGTGTGTGTGTGTGTGTGTCTGTTTCTCGGGTAGGATCCACTGGATCTGCTCCTTGGGATGAGAAAGATAATGATGCGGATGAAGAAGATGAGGAAGATGAGCTGGACCAGTCACAGCACCACGTTCCCATCCAGGACACCTTCCCCTTCCTGAACATCAATGGTGAGTGGGGGTGCGGGGTGGGACAGAGGCATGGAGAGGATGTAAGGGGCTTTGATTTTGCAACAGTTGACACCGTATCCACCATTGCACTGGGAGCAGCGACCAGGCCCTGTGGCCAGGCTGCCAGTCTGTTAGCAAGTAGGAGTCATAGGCAAAGGAACTCCGTAGGCATAGTTATCCCAGTGGGGTGGCTTCTAGGCAGAGAGAGCATCTTCTGAATCTTATGTGATAATTCAGAGAAATTAAAAAATTAAATTCATTCTCAATCCCGCATACAAATACACAAGCTGTTATAAATTTTGCTGATTTCCTTCAGGCCAAGTGCAGAGATCATTTTCGTGAATTGTAGGCAAACTCTTCTGCTATCTCCCTCGGTATAAATTTTCTGTCACTGCCTTAACAGCCTCTGCTAAGGCTGTATCATGGGAAACTTGTGGCTCTACAGCTCTTAATACTAGGCTCTGATAAAATTTATCTACTAGAGACTTTTATCTTTTTTTTAAATTGACTTTTTGAATTCAGCTTCCCAGGAAAGATGAGTTTAGAGGTTGGAGGGTCACTGTGAGACAGAGCAGGTACTGCATCTCCCATTGCACATTCTGAAGATGCTCAGACACAAGGTGAATTGCTCTTCCGCAGCATCTTCACTTGAACTTTTCACTGACGTGCAAGTCATATGACTTGCATTCAGTTGAGTAGCTTTTCACTACTTTTCTAAGTTCCATCTGACTGCTAGGGTCAAATGAGATACTTTTGCCACCTAGAAAATTTAGTATATCAAGATGATTCCTGTAGGATTTTGGAGTACCCTACTCTAGGTGATGCCCCTTCTTTTGAGAATCAGGAAATGACTCTTATCTGTCTACTTGCCCTCCTTCACTTACCCTGTCATTTATAACTTTGCAACCAAGTGATGAGTAAAGACAACGATCATAGAGCTCTCTCAGGTTAATATTGCCACAGCTACATTCCCACTTGGTGCAATTTTAAGATTTGGACATTTGGAAATGTGAGATCCTTTCCCAAATCTTTGGCTGACTCATTCTGTTATTCTCACCCCTTAAAAGGATGCAACCCATTTCCAGGATCCTGATTTCCCATTTTTTTTTTTTCATGTTTTTTTAAGCTAATGTTGTGTGGCCTTATGTTATGGGCCACCTTGGATCCTTTATGGAAACATGTGAACATATATTAAAAATAAAAAAGTAAAATGGGTACATAGGTATAACCAGACTCGTACACAGAGGGTCAAAGAAACCTTAACCTCTGTGATTTCAGAGCTGTTGGGCAGAGGAAGAAGAATTGTTGAAGAATAGATGCTTAAAAGGTGAGGCTAGGAGGAAAAATCTGTAAACTTTGGAGTGAGCCGACTTTGACAATAGCAGGGATATAGGATGTGTTTTTCATTCTCTCTTTTAAAAGCTTTAACTGGATACTTTTGAATAAATAATACTCTTACATGGTTTAAAATTCATAATGGTACAAAAAGGAAATCAGCTGAAAGGCTTTCCTTCTATCCTGTCTGAACAGTTCCTTCCCTGGAGGAGACAGATCTTTCCAGGTTCTTGAGTATCCTTCCAGATGTTTCATGCATGTAAAAAAGTATCTGTTTGTTTTTAAAGGAATTTCTATACATTAACACTTACTCGAAGCTAATCAACCAATTTAGTTGAGTTCATTTTATGGAAGACAACCAGTTGCTATTTAATTGCTGGGTTCAAATTTTGTAACAGGGAATCTCTCATTCATACCTGTTCTAATTTAACCCCAGAGAGTACCCACTTGTCTGTTAATCATCAGCAAATGCATGTTTTCAGAATTATGAGTTTATGAGAGAACTAATAAGATGAGGAAGCAGAAGCAGGGGAACCTTATTTCTTTTGGTGTTTGTTGGGGGAATTACTGATGGGCTGCCACACTGAGTTGTGGTCCAATGTTGGACCTTTTAGGTTTTAGAGCTTCGGACCCAGGTGATATGCATGTGTGGTGCTCCTGCCTGCTCACCCACATCCTTCTGTTCTAGGTTCTCCCATAGCACCAGCCAGTGTGGGTAACTGCAGTGTGGGTAACTGCAGCCCCGAAGCAGTGTGGCCCAAAACGGAACCTCTGGAGATGGAAGTACCCCAGGCACCTATACAGCCTTTCTATAGCTCTCCAGAGCTGTGGATCAGCTCTCTCCCAAGTAAGTGAGCCTTGATTTCCTAGCTGGATCTTCAGCTCCTATTACAGTCCATTTCCTGCCCCACCTTCTGCCTCCATTTCTTTGCCATGTATAGAATAGTCCCCCAGGCAGCCTCTGTGTCTGGTTCCTGGCTGGCTGATGAGTCATCAGGAACTAAAGAAACATTAGCCCATACCTACTTGCCCATAGGGATGCTCTGATTGGTGCTGTGCAGCTCTAGGTTACTCACCTGTTAGGTGGGCGGAAGGCCTGGGTTTATCAGTTTGCCTAGGGGATTTGAGGACAAGGTCAGTTGTGGGATGGGGAGGTGAATGACTGTGGATTTGGTCAAGGAGGCTCTTGGGTTTTGAGAGACTTTAGGACCCAGAGAAAATCTCTTTCTGAATTGGGTACAAATTGATCTCGGTGAAGAATCATTGTCATTGCACCTCCCTTTCACACTACACATGGTAGGGGAGGTGCCAGGGGAGTACTAGCATTTTGTCCAAGAGGCTGATAGCTTTGATAAGACCTATTAGGGTTCAATGGACTCTAGCTGAGTGAAAATTTACTTTGTTGTGAACTGTGTCCTTCTATGATATATTATTAGAACATATCAACAGTGTGTGCTCATCTGTGTAATTTTCAGAAATATGCCTTGGTATTGCTTATTGTTCCTCTGGTTTCTTTAAACAGTGAGTCAAAAATGATACACAAACCAGATGCTGCCTTAGTTTTCAGCTCCTTCCAATGCCTATTGATGTAAAGACTCAGTCAGTACAAAATGGGGAGACCAGGACCCAGAACTCTGGTTGGAGAAATTCTAGCTGTTAGGGTGTGGTGACTGAACAGAGATAGTATAGATGGAATTTGAACTATTTGCTTCAAGGCAGCCTTTTGAGTGACTATTCCAGGGATATGTTGATGTCTCCCTTTGTTGCAGGAAGGATAACTATGGCAGTGGCCTTCCTGAACGCTGGTTGAAAGGTGGCTTGGTCTTGATGGACTTGCATGAGTCTTAGGGATGGACGGGCAGAGCAGCAGAGCAGGACTCTCACTGTCCCCCCTCACCTTGCAGTGACTGACCTGGACATCAAATTTCAGTACCGTGGGAAGGAGTATGCGCAGACCATGACGGTGAGCAACCCCCAGGGCTGCCGGCTCTTCTATGGAGACCTGGGTCCCATGCCTGACCAGGAGGAGCTCTTTGGTCCCGTCAGCCTGGAGCAGGTCAAGTTCCCAGGTCCGGAGCACATCACCAATGAGAAGCAGAAGCTGTTCACCAGCAAGCTGCTAGACGTCATGGACAGAGGACTGATCCTGGAGGTCAGCGGTCATGCCATCTATGCCATCAGGCTGTGCCAGTGCAAGGTGTACTGGTCTGGGCCATGTGCCCCATCGCTTGTTGCCCCCAACCTGATCGAGAGACAAAAGAAGGTCAAACTGTTTTGTCTGGAAACGTTCCTTAGTGGTGAGTCTTTTTTCAGACGATTGATGGTGGGAACTGCTCCCTGCAAGTATGTCTTCCTCCTTCCTGCCCCCCTTTCCTGGCTCTGCAAAGATCTTCACCAAACAGTTTCTTCTGGAGGAAGTCAAGGTAGAAGGGGACCTTGATTCTGAAAAATAAAAGTGACCTGGGCAACAAAGAAGGGTGTTCCACTCCAAAGCTATGTATTTGAAGCCAGTTTTAGGTGGTTGTGGCTCCTTTATTGGCAGAAGGAGGAGACAGCCTTGTTATTGCTCCCCAAATTCTACCAGCTTATCCTGAACTTTGGAAGGTGACCCTGTTCATCATAATCAGCAAAACATATACTCTTCTCATTTGGGCCATATTTGAGTGGCAAATTTAAGCAGACATATTTAGGGAGACCACTGAGATGTGAATTTTCCAATGTGATTTGAACCCTAAGTCTGGTGTAAGTGATGTCCAATAGAACCCTCTGAAATGATGAAAATGTTCTATATTTGTATTGTTCAATATGGTAGCCACTAGCCACCTGTGGCTATTGAGTATGTAGATGTAACTAATGTGACTAAGGAACTATTTAATTTTAATGAATTTAAATTCAATACCCACATATTGTGGCCAGTGGCTACTATTCTGGACAGTATAAAAGAAAGTATTTACTGAGTAGGTGTGGAATGACCCAGTACACCAAACTCCATGCTCTTCCATGTTCTGCAGATCTCATTGCCCACCAGAAAGGACAGATAGAGAAACAGCCACCATTTGAGATCTACTTATGCTTTGGGGAAGAATGGCCAGATGGGAAACCTCAGGAAAGGAAACTCATCTTGGTTCAGGTGAGGAGATAATAATGTGTCAACAACTCTTTGCCTTTTTATCAATGCTTTAGCCTCTAGGTCTGGGCTTGAGCCCTGAGTGAGGATCCATCAGCCTCTGTGGGTTTTAATCCCATCAGATGTAGCAACTTGAGCTTTGTACATTGTACAGTAGGACCAGGCTGGAGAATACAGTGTCCTCAAAGCAAGTGACTGATTCAGGGGACACCTTGTTCTCTTACTGACATTAGAGTCTTGCTGAAACCTAACAGGATATGACTCTTTCTAGCTCTTTTAGAAAAACCTTTTGAGGTACTTTTAAGAACGTGTTCTTATTCTGGAAAGTGGCAGCAAGACCACTTGGGTTTGGCTGTGGATTTGTGCATCAAGACAGGCAATAGATGAAATTTGGGTAAAAGTCTTGCTAAATAAGCAGTTATTTATTTAGGCATGTGATGTGATGCTACTTCTAGGTTCTTTACCTTCATTTGAACCAAATTCTAACGTGAACCTTGGCAGGATGGTCCAGAGAGATGAAGGCATAGTCAGTATCTAGACATTAAAGTGGTGGGCTTCCCCACAGCCTCACTGGTCCTTCCTTCAATCTTGGGCCCCTCCTGCTGTTTAAAAATACCCTTTCCTCAGTGGATAGCTGTGTGCTCTGTGTCCTGAACAGGTCATTCCGGTGGTGGCTCGGATGATCTATGAGATGTTTTCTGGTGATTTCACACGATCCTTTGACAGTGGCAGTGTCCGCCTGCAGATCTCAACTCCAGACATCAAGGATAACATTGTTGCTCAGCTGAAGCAGCTGTACCGCATCCTTCAAACCCAGGAAAGCTGGCAGCCCATGCAGCCCACCCCCAGCATGCAACTATCCCCTGCCCTGCCAGCCCAGTAATCATGAATGCCATCTTCCTTCTCTTTTTTACAGTATTGTACATATGGATATTTTTTATTAGTCAGATTTAACCAGCTTTTAAACCTGTCTTCTTTCTAACAATATTAGTACTCTCTGACTCTCCAAATATGCCTAGCTTTTAAAGTTGATTTAATTTATGGAAAAATCACCCTTCATACTTTCCCTTTCTTTTT
The DNA here is from genome assembly GCF_028564815.1 of Eubalaena glacialis. Classification (NCBI taxonomy): domain Eukaryota; kingdom Metazoa; phylum Chordata; class Mammalia; order Artiodactyla; family Balaenidae; genus Eubalaena; species Eubalaena glacialis. Next base: position 41,579,181 of record NC_083718.1, on the reverse strand, counting down.
TAAACCTCCCCATGGTAGTGTAATGTAGTAGAAGGAGATTTGGCCTGGGAGTTTGGACACCAGGGTTCTAGCTGCAGCTTTGCTTCCAGTGGTGTGACCTTGAACCAAGTCATTTAGCCTCTGGGCTTCAGATTCATTACTGCAAAATGAAGGAGTTGGAATGATGCCTGAAATAATGCCAGCTTTAAAACTCTGACTCAGTGACTTCATTCTACTTGTACAAGGCCAAACTGCCTGGAACAGAACATTTCTGCCTCGTTCTTGCACCACATTTTTTTTTTTTTTTTTTTTTTTTTCTTTCATTAAAGTTCCCTCAAGCACTGATTTGTCCAGGATTGATTTCCGTTTGACCTGTTCTGCTAGTATAGTAAGCTGGCTCCCTGATGGGGGAAGAGGGAGGGAGGGGCGCCGGCTGGTTGCTTGGGAACCAAGCTAGATATCTAAATAGAAATAGGTGCCAAAGTCTGAAAGTCACCCAGCCTGCGGAGTAAAAACTCACAAATTGAGCTTCTAAAGGGAAGCTGTTGATGTAGAAGGCTTAGGGATTCTGTAGAAGAATTGGTCGTCAGGTTTTCAACTCATCACCACTGAAATACGGACATACTTCGGAGATATTGCAGGGCTAGTCCCAAACCACTGCAATAAAGTGAATATTCCAATAAAGCAAGTCACACAAATTTTTTGGTTTCCCAGTGCATATAAAAGTTATGTTTACATTATACTGTAGTCTGTTAAGTGTGCAATAGCATTATGTCTAAAAATACAAATGTGCATACCTTAATTAAAAATACCTGGGGACTTCCCTGGTGGTGCAGTGGTTAAGAATCTGCCTGCCAATGCAGGGGACATGGGTTCGAGCCCTGGTCTGGGAAGATCCCACATGCTGTGGAGCAACTAAGCCCGTGTGCCACAACTACTGAGCCTGCGCTCCAAAGCCCGTGAGCCACAACTACTGAGCCCGCGTGCTGCAACTACTCAAGCCTGCGCGCCTAGAGCCCGTGCTCCACAACAAGAGAAGCCACGTTAATGAGAAGCCCGTGCACTGCAATGAAGAGTAGCCCCCCCTCGCTGCAACTAGAGAAAGCCCGCGCACAGCAACAAAGACCAAACGTAGCCAAAAATAAACAATAAGTAAATTAATTAAAAAAAAATAAAGATACTTGATTGCTAAAAAATGGTAACGATCATCTGAGCCTTCAGCGAGTCATAATCTTTTTGCAATAGTTATATCAAAGATCACGGATCACCGTAACAAACATAACAATAAAAAAGTTTAAGTATTGTGAGAACTACCAAAACATCACATACAGACATGAAGTGAAAAAATGCTGTTGGAAAAATGGCACCAATAGGCTTGCTTGACGCAGGGTTGCCACAAATCCTCAATTTGTAAAAAACATAGTATCTGCAAAGTGCAATAAAGCAAAACACAATAAAATGAGGTATGTCTGTACCACTGTGTGTGTGTGTGGTAGATGACAGTATATAACTCAGTGATAGCCTTTGGAGAGGATAGAACTCTCTTGTTCTTTTTTCCCTTCTTTGAGGAAGACCTGAGAGTGAGCTGGGCATCCAGGACCAACTCCTGTGACCGCAGAGGAGACAGGGACAGTTCCTCCTTGTATGGAGATGTTTACAGTCTTCCTGTCATTTGGATTTTTTGTGGATGGGAAAAATGGGGTGTTGAATGTGTTAAGGTCAAGGTGAAGAAGGGCTGGGCAGTGCTTTTCTGGAAATGGCTCACCTAGCACAAACCTGCTTGTCTCCCTTCCTGGTGGAGGTAGCTGGGTGTGAACAATTAAGGTGAAGAGTGTAGATTAAGGTGTAGAACATTGCAGCTATGGCTACAATTAAGGTGTAGAACATTGCAGCTATGGCTGCCACAAACTGGTCTGATCTATTAACTTTTGCTCTGTCCCTGACCCTTTGACTCTGTTTTGTTTTTGTTTGTTTTGTTTTTTAGGGTGAAATTATACATAATTTAAACTCCAGGACCTAAATGGAAAACAAGATGCTTATCTCTGGTTGCAGGTTCCAACCCTCCTGAATACTGATACCTATGTGTACCATGCCATATTAAGAAAGTCCATGTCTGGTCTGCTACCCTTAAAGCAAGCCACCTCCTACTTGCTACTGTAGTTGAGCTAGCTGTAAAGTTGGGCTAGCTTTACTTCAAAAACCCCTCAATCACAAGTGGCAATGGGACTTATTTATTTAGAAAGCTTAAGCTGTAGTTTTAGGGTCTCTAAGGGACCTAGTAGTATCTGCTATTACTAAAGCATGACCAAGAGAAATCTGGGTGTTCTCTCTAAGGCACCTAGTAGAATCTGCTGTTAATAAAGCATGACCAAGAGAAATCTGGGTGCTCAGGTGCGCAGCTGTGAGCAGAGGTTGGGCTTCTAGAGACCAGGAAACATGCAAGGTATAGTAACTTTATATTTTGGGGGCATTTTGTTGAGTGGGTGAAGTGAGGGATTTGGTCTTGATGTCTGGCTGCCTCTGTCTGTATCTGCATAGCTCAAAGTTAAAAAGAATCCACAGAAAATACATTGGGAGGGCAACTGCTGGATCTGGGCTGGTCCCTTCCCCTTATTCTGTGAGACGCTAACAGCCAGGCTGTACACCTGGATGGGGGCCCAGAAAATGTGAGCTGGCAAAGGGTGTAGAGAACGGTGTTCTTAAGTGCTAAGAAGGATTGAACTTTTAGTATGTGATTGTAATGAAAAGCTGATGAATATGTTAGAGGAATGGATGAGTGGTTTTATGTGGTCTTAACCCAGTAGTGTAGTTTCTTCCTTGTTCTTTATCCTTTTCAGAACACTGGGAGAGCGCATGCAGGGCTCTCCACTGATCTCCCTCAGTGCTCCTTCTCTGGTCCTGATGCCAGGTGTCCTTTCTTGGAGACTCGGCCTACTATCTCCTTTGGTGGCTACACCACTCATTCCCTTGGTGTTTTCTACTTCCTTGCCTTCACCTTGCTTAAGACTGGGAAGGGAGTTAGGTGGTGTCACCAGCTTTTCGTTTTCTTCACTGTCCACCCCACTAAACTAGATTAGCTGTAGGTGTCAATTGGGAGGGCAAATGTTGGATCTGGACTGGTCCCTTGCCCACATAATTAGGTCCCTGGCTATATGTTCCCAGAGCACCCTATCGTTCCTCTTTCAGAATAATCATTTCCCTTGTAATTGCTCAGTTTGTGTCCTGCATGACTACAGACTTGCTGGAGGTAGGGACTGTTTGTCTTGGACTTTGCTGCCAGCCCTTAGCACAATGTCTGGTACATAGTATGTTCTCAAATATTTATTGTTAGAATAAATGCATTAACTCAATACGTCCTTCATTTCAGAAACTGCTAACTACCATGGGAAAATAAAGTAAATATGGGGATGGAAAAAATTCTAAAATTAGTTTCTGCTCTGCTTCTGACTCCCTCTGAGCTAAGAACGTTAGCGTGGGAGCCCCTACAAGCTGGACCTCCTTCCAGGCTGGCCCCACCTTTACTCTACAGTGGTCTCTTTTCACAGTCTGAAGATGCCACCAAGGTACAGCCAGGAGTGAAACTTCCAGTGTAGATGACTGCAGTTCCCTTAGCCTCTGCCCTGCCCATGTATCAATAAGTTTGGGCTGTTTCTTCAGATACGAATTTTCTCAAGAAATTCTTTCCCTTCGTGGTATGGGCCATATCACTGGTAGTTAATCTTTCAGTGAAATAACTTTTTCTTCCTAATGACCTGATTGAAAAGCTTCTGCACCTCTGCCCCTCATTTCTCATGTGAAGTCAGCAAACTGAATTCCTCAACTTGAGCTCCAAGAAGGTGGGGTTTTTGTCTGTTTTCTACGCTGTAATACTTCCAGCGCCCAGAAGCATACCTAGCACACATTTGTTGAGAGTAAATACTCATGCACTTCACACCCTGCTTAGAGATGACAAACTTTGGCCAGGACGCCTGTCCACCCACTTCTCGGAATTCAGCCTCTCAGGATTTAGGTAGGTCAAAGTAAAAAACAAAAAACTTTCCAGCACCCACAGGTGAGGATATTATGCAAAACACGTCGCTTGTCTTGAGATAAGTTTCATTTGGAGGGGAAAGTACATTTCTCCAGAGACAAATCAAAGCGTGTTTTTGCGTCGAGTGCCCTGCTTCTGCCTTCCGGGTCAAACGGGACACCGGACTTAACAACACATAAGTAGGGCAAGCGGCGGGCTACTAGCTTCACCCGCCTCTTTTCTTCCACTCCCGCCTCTTTCCATTCCTACGCAGACGGGTGGGGTCCGCCTCTGCGTAGGAATGGAAAGGGGCCGGAAGGGGCCGGGCCGCAGGCGCCCAGACTTCCGGCACGCAGCCGGGCTGCCCTGCCGGTAGTTCTAACGCGAGGCGCGCGAGCGGACTTCGTGACGTCAAGGAAGGCGGTGGGACGGGGGACGTGTTGGGCATGCGCAATAGATCGACTTCGCCGACCCTGGCCCCGCCGCCAGTAAAGGACCTGCTCAAGTTTTGTGGCGGAGAGCGGGCGCCTAGCGGCTTTCTTGCCGGCGGGCAGGAAACTGGCAGGAGTTCCTGAGCCTGAACGTGCAGCGGAAGTAGAAGAACGTATGTATGTGTGAGAGAGACCTCTGCCTCATTTAACAAATTACGATACTATGCTCAGGAAACGGTGTAGGGGTTGAGGTGAGCCCATAGTCCGAGGGTCCGTGGATGTCCACTAGTAGGGGAAGGCGGGACCAGCAGAAGTTAAAATACAACCCTCTTGCAATTCTACCCGATTTCATTTATTTACTTTTCTGTCTCAGGGTGAGATGGTTGGTAGTCCACATTCTAGTGTATATTAGTTTAATCAGATTGCTATTCTTACAACTATTGGCGGGAAGAGAAGGGGGAGTTGGCAGTGAAAAGAGTGCATTTGGAACCTAGAACTCTATCTCAGAGGGCAGTTTTAGGTGAAATGCTCAGAATTTTGCCAAAAACTCCTCTGCTTCCTTTCTGCCCCAAACCCCTTAAGGTTTGAATCAGAGAAAATAAATAAAAACAGGTAAAATTCAGCCAGAGAGAATATAAATCTAGCCGTAGGCTAGAAAGACACTTGAATTTGGGACTAATGGAGGCCAAGTCAACCAAAAAATCAGATAGCATTGGTGACCCCATCTTGTCTGGGCTAGGTTAGCATTCCAAAGCAGAGGGAGGGGAAAATGGCCTCTGGAAGATGCTGTAAGACTTAAGGGAAAGTTGTTGGCAGGTTTCCTGGTATGTCACTAGCTGGTGTTAATAATCCCCTGCTACTGCTTTGTTTTTAGGCCCTTCTTCAAGTGTCTGGAGCTCAGAGATGCAGCCCAGGGGAGGGAAATGTGACTAGTTGAGGAGGCCATGCTTACTGTTGCTGCCAGATCCCATGTCAGCACCAATTCCTCAGATGCTGGTGGCAGCTGCTCAGCAGACCCTGGGCATGGGAAAGAGACGAGGCCCACCCCGAGCTGTGTGCCTTCATCTAGCCGGAGAGGTGCTGGCTGTGGCCAGGGGACTGAAGCCAGCTCTGCTCTATGATTGCAACTGTGCAGGGGCAGCAGAGCTCCAGAGCTATCTGGAGGAGCTGCAGGGCCTGGGCTTCCCAACCCAGGGACTTCACATCCTTGAGATTGGAGAAAACAGCCTGATTGTCCTTCCTGAGCATGTGTGTCGGCATTTGGAGCAGGTGCTGCTTGGTACCATACTCTTTGTGGATGTTTCAAGCTCTCAACTTCACCCTTCCGTCTGCTCCCTGGACCAGCTTCAGGACTTGAAGGCCCTCGTGGCTGAGATCATCACACATTTGCAGGGGCCATGGAGGGACCGATCCCTGGCCGTCTCCTGCAGCAGGCTCCATTCCTCAGACTGGAATCTCTGTACTGTGTTTGGGGTCCTCCTGGGCTATCCTGTCCCCTATACTTTTCACATGAACCAGGGAGATGACAACTGCTTAGCCCAGACTCCACTACGGGTGTTCACTGCCCGGATCTCATGGCTACGTGGTCAACCACCAGTCTTGCTCTATTCCTTTAGTGTCCCAGAGAGCTTGTTCCCATCCTTGAAGGACATTCTAAACACTTGGGAGAAGGACCTTAGAACTCGATGTAGGACTCAAAATGACTTCGCTGGCCTCAGCATCTCTTCTGAGATAGTCACACTGCCGGCTGTGGCCCTCTGACTTTTAACTCTTTTCCTGTGTAGAAGGAGCTCGGTAAATGATCAGCTCTCGGTCAGAGATGGCAAATAGGAATCATCTCAAGTGCCAATTCCAAGCATCTCGAGGACACTAGGGAAGAATGCTGTAATAAATTTGCCATTTTTATGCTGAACTGGACTAGGGAGAGTAGACCAGGATGCTTCAGGAATAAACAGAGTTCTCTGGAACAGAGGCCATCAGGTGAAGTTTATTTGTTTATTTTTACAGCAGGTTAAAAAAATAATGAGAGTCAGAAATCTCAGTTGAGTTGGAAAAACCCACACATTGAAGTACCCAGACCTGAGTTTTTTACTGAATTTCTCGCTTCTGATTTTTACCCAAGGCAGCTGTCACCAGTTATTCAGAGCTTCAGGCTGTCCTTATTGGCCAGGAACACTGCCACTGCTATAGCAATCAGTGCCATCAGCATCAGGAGCCATCGGCCACATTGCCTCTGTGAGGAGGAAGGGGGAGAGAAGAGAAAGAGGCCATGGGTTAGTCAGAGAAGATGCAGGCAAAAATAATCTTCCTTCTTCCCATTCTAGCCCAGTGGAAAACCTTGGGTTGGTGGAGAAGAAAAAGCTTTTTATATCTCTGTCTCTCTCACTTTGCCACCTCCCTCGGGATAAAACCACGTTCCAGTGGTCACTGGCCCAGCGAACCACAGCCAGCAGGGGCCAGGTACTTAAATACTGATATGAATAATCAAAAGTGGAAAATAACTCAGCAAAATTGTATTCTGTTTATATTCCTTTTCTCGTCACTCTCTCTTTGCCACTATGCTCATAATAGACTAAAAGAACACCATTTCATACTTCAGCTAGTAGTAAGTTTTTCCCTTCAGGCTCAGGCGTTCCATGAAAATTAGGCTTGGAGGCATGAGCCAGTGTTTCTTTACATGGTTGCTATACTCTCAGTACAGTATAAACCAAGCTGAACGGGGCCGGCTGGTCAGATGTTGGCATGGGCTAAACAATTTTATGGGCAAGATTTGGCTAAAGGAGGAATCGTCCCACCATCACCTAGGGCTGTATGGGAGGATAGACCGTCTTACTCTGGGAGGCAGTTGCTGGCTCTGGTTCAGCTCTTCTCGGCAATGCTGCAGCTTACGCAGGCAGGAGAGATACTCATCGCTGAGGCTGTCTAATTCTGAATGCAGTTCTCTGCACTGTGCGGGGAGGGAGGGGGAGACCACCACCAAGGTCATCAAGACAGTTCTGTCAGGGACAGAGCCCAGGTAGGGGAGAGGGCCCTGTGTAAGTTACCCTGTCATTCATTTGGAATTTTTACCTCCATCCTCCCCAGCTTTTCTCAGAGCTTTCAGTTTGCCTTCTGACTGTCTCACCTAGTTTATTTGTAATGTGTTCATTTAAATGATTGATTATAATGCATATTATTATATATTATACATGTGTGACAGTTGTATGTGCCAGTGCTTTGTAAATGGAGACACACAAAAATGAAGTTCCTACAGCATACACAACCTGGAAGTGATCTTAGTGCAAGTCTCTTTGCTGGGAACTAGTTGCATGTGAACACTTCTGGAGCTACGTATTTCTGTGAGTATGCAGATAGGAAGAGTTTTGTTATTTAAAAGACGCTGTATGAAGTTTTAAGATACTCAATGTAGGACAAAGTTTGAGGAGTTAATGTGTTTGTTAAATGTGTTTGAGTTTAGGTTGACTTTCTGAGAAGTAACTCTTTAGTAAAACCTTGAATAAGGGTTGGTATAAATAAGAGAAAAGATTGACAATTTAACCCGAAAGCAAAGATGTTTTATTCAGGCCTAAATGAATACCTGCAGGCATCCAATCACAACTTAAGCTCTGAAATGCCTGTTGTCTGGCTGCCTCCCAGCAGTTTCCCTATCACTGTAGGGTGAGCCCCTTACTATCTGAGGTCACCATCTCACCTCCTTTTCCTTGGCCAGGAGCTGCAAAGTTTTCTTTTGGAGCTGGTCTCTGAAATCCCAGTCTTTCTCCTTCCCTGGACCGTCAGGCTCCACTTCGTTATGGGAGGGCTTTGGACTCCACCCAGGCAAAGCCTGATCTAAAAAATCAGCCAGATTCGCAGTGATAGTGAGGCCCATACCGCTGAGGAATGGCCCCTACACACTGAGAGAACCCCTAGGCGGGAGGGTTAAGGAAGGGCCTGTCCCTGGCCAGACTGTGTGGATTGCAATTCTCTGACTTTTAAAGAACATCCACTGGGACCCTGCCCAGACTGGACAGAGAACGGGAATTTGAGCCCCTTGAGGGCAAGGTTGGCATTTTACTTCTCTCTGTATCTCTAGTCCTGTCTAAAGCCAGATACTTTTAGAAAATACTTATTAATTTAGTGTCTTTGGTTGCATGTCACATCTTTTAGTCTGGGAGTTTTGCTGGATGCTTCAGTATAACTCCATTTTCCTTCTGTCCTTGTTTCAAAATGATGAGATGAGAATGGCAGTCATATAACTCATCTTCATGTAGTTAAAGATGGTTTTTCAGTCACCTGGCAGTCTGCATCTTGGTGAAGAGAGCCCTGGACTGGGAGTCAGAAATTCTGGATTGTTGTCATAGCTGTGTCCTTAATTTGTGTGACCATAGACCTTCATTTACCTTCATTTTCTTATCCATCCTATGTGGGCATAATAATTCCTTCTTTATATTTTACCCAGTGACTGTGATGACAAAACAGAGGGCCATGTGCAGTGGATAAATGAGGAGCTTTTGCCTCTCCAGATGTATGATGAATTCGTCTCAGGAAGCTAAGGCAGCAGACTTGAGGGCTGAGAGTGAGGTGACTGTGGCATGTGACGTGTTTTCTACTTGGGGAGCTGGATGTGGTTTGGAAAGTTCAGGGTAAAAATTAACATAAAATCCTGAGTTCAAAATCAATTTATTGAAATATTCAATACAGACATATGTTTTCAGAGGGAGTAGAAATCCTTTTCACAGTTTATATACCTCTCAGGATAGGAGGCTAACTGAAGTATTTTCAGAGCCAGTGATGAGTCCTTAAAATGCTCCTCTAGCTCCCTAACCTAATAGACTCCCAGAACTGGGTGGGACTCCAAGAGGTCATGTAGTCCATCCCTCTGTCTCTAGGCGGACAAGGAAAGAGCAATATCTTAGAATTTGTGGAAATAAATTTGCTGACCTTTCTTTGTTAAGAGTTTCTCCTGTTCTTGAAGCTGTAAGGATTGATTCTGAAGCAGACCTGTTGGAAAACACAAGGAACTTTTCTGTGCTAGCATATTTACTGCGAAGAGTATCTTTTCAGAACTTTGCTTAGAACCTTAATGATTGTGTTCCCATCTGTAGTTGGTTGAACTGTGTCTCCCCCCCTGCCCCCCACAAATTCATATGTCAAAGCCCTAACTCCCAGTACTTCAGAATGTGACCCTGTTTGGAGATAGGTTCTTTGCAGAGGTAATCAAGTTAAAATAGGACATCAGAATGGGCCCTGACCTAATATGACTGACGTCCTTATATGAAGGGGTAATTTGGATACAGACATAGATGGATGGAAGACGTGTGAAGAGATGGACAAGACAGCCATCTCCAAAACAAGGAGAGCGATCTAGAACAGATCCTTCCCCCAGAGCCCTCAGAAGGAACCAACCCTGCCTGACACCTTGATTTTGGACTTCCAGCCTCTAGCACTATGAGAATGTAAATGTCTGTTCTTTAAGTCACCCAGTTTGTGGTGCTGTGTTATGAACACACCATCCTTATGTCTTTTCCTACCATGTACATTTAAGTCTCTGCTTAAATGTTACCCTAGAAGAAAGACTTTCCCAGATGACCCTGTGTAAAATAGCAACTATTTTCTCTTTAACCTGCTTTATTTTCTTCTCTAGCCGTTGTTAATACCTGACACATATTTGTTCATAGAAACTCCGTAGTCCACTGTAGTGTTTCCTTAGAATGTAAGCTTTGTTAGGGAAGAAACAGTGCCAGCTCTGTTCATTACTGTATCCTCAGTGTGTATCTAGGGTGCCTGGCACTTGGTAGGGGCTCAATAAATATGTATTGAATAAATAAAGGCATGATTTTGAAGTGACTTGCCCATTCAGCTCCCGCTGTGTAGGAGCCTGGCTTCTGCTGGTGTTCTTTTTCCCTTACCCCTATGGCTGCCTTGCTGTTTTCATATTCATTGCTGTTTGCATGAAACTTCTCTGTCAGGGTGTCAGAGGTTAAGGTGTTGGGCAACCAGCAGAGCTATTAATTGAATCAGGTTCTCCAGCTTTTCAGAAATTGCCTGCTTTTCTTCTGAGACGTCCCTTTTCCTCTTTGGCCTCAACATGTAATTTTGAAGTGGACTGAGGCATATGTAGTGTGAGCTTACTTTCTGAACCATTCCTAGTGACAGAGGTCTATGTGACATATGTACATAATGAATTAGAATATATAAAATAAGAACTACCTTAGAAAACTCAACACGTTTTGAAATCTGCAGTTCTGGGGGAAATGCAGGTGGTTGTCAGAGAACATGGTGGAGAAAAGTAGAAACAAAAAAACCCAGAGGCTAATGTGGAACTTGTGAAGAGCTGTAAATGACCTCACTGCACAAGAAGAGGGTCTGAAAATGCAGAGGTAGAGGATATGCCAAGGACCGGGCTCCCCATCCCTCCTTTGGGTGCCTTTCGTGGGGCAGGAACCCCAAGAACACCAAAAAGCCACCTGTGCTACTTTCAGAATCTGGAAAGGGGACTTACTCTGCAACTGCTGTACTTTGGTCACCAGGGCGAGTTTCTCCTCCTCTGACCTCTTTAGTTGATCTGAAAATGAAATAATGCAAACCAAAATAGAAGAACCTAAGACTTAATGAGCTCACCCCGGAGGCTGGAAATTAGATGCTGTCTTGCCCATGGCCTCTGACAAGTGTCAAGTGCAAGTTGCTCTTTCTTCTGCTTGTCCCAGTTTGGAAGAGGTGAACCAGAACCCGACTACCTGGGATTTCATCTGCATCAACAGTGGGCTGAATTAAGGGTTATATGTGCACATAATTTGGTCCTCTCTCAGCTGACAGAGGCTGTGACTGGGAAACCTTCACCATGCCTTGTGTTTCAACTGACCTTTCCTTTAAATTAGGAATGCGGCCTTGACATGGGACTGCTGTGTTCTGGCTTAGAGGGATGGGCTGGATCCTTTCAGTCTCGGATGATTAAAACAGCCTTGACTTTTTCTCAAAGTCAAATGAAATCGCCAAGTCAACCAAACAAACAAGTGAAAGACTGAAGCCTTTCCACCCAGCTTCCTTTCTCTGGGCTCCTTCAGCCAGAGGCCTCCAAGGAGAAGGGTACCTTGTAGGTGCTGGGTATCCGAGCTGCACAGGTCCCTGTCCCCCTGCAGGCGTTCAATCTTGGCCTGCAGCTCCTGGTGCGCATTCTCCAGAAGTCGTAGGGCCTGGTTCATCTGCAAGTCTCTACTGTCTGCTCCCTGGAAGGAGGAGGAGGGGTGGACACAAGCAGGTCAGTGCTAGGGTGGAGGTGGGGGGCAGATCCCAAGGAAGAGGAAAACTGTAGAAAATTGTGGAATTTTAGAGCTGGAAAGAGTCTTAGGGAAATGGAAAAATAGGAAAAGTTTTTAAATGCTTTGCTCTATTCCTCACGCTTACAGCAAACAGTGCATTAGATTTTTGATGTTCACAAGGGATACATTTGGGTAACTGCCCAAATTAAGGAATACTGAATCATCACTTTTCTAGATGTCTTCACTTTGTCTTTACTTCTCATTCTCACGCTATCCGGGGTGGGGCGGGGTGCGGGTAGTATCATTTTTCACAACGAATTAAGGTTAAAAAGAAAAGGGCCTTCAGGAGAGTTGCCTTGTAGGTGATTCGAGGAAGAGAACAGTGGGTGAGGTGTGGCTGCGGTGCAGCGCCCAGCGAGGTTCCCTCCTGTGATAAGACGACTCACTTGCTGTTTCTAAACAAATGGGCTTTTTTTTTTAAAACAAAGAATTTTAATGTCCTTTGAGAAATTCTTTGCCTTTTAAAATAAAAAATTAAAGAACAATATAAGAATAATTTGTACCTAAGACTATAAAAAGTGAGAAACAAAAAAAAAATGAGAAGCAAATAAATTCTAAGGTTTTTGTTTTTTAATAGATTTGAAAGGAAATCTATAGATAAATCTTAAATGTTTTTAACCCCCATTCCTCTGTCTGATCTGTTCTTCCTTTTTCTACATTTGGAACATTAATTCTTCATAAACAAATATGATGTCAATGAGTACAAACTGCTCGAGGTAATAAGGGAATTACAAATGTCTTTTTAATGACTTTTAACTAGAGTTGCACTCTTCTTCATTGCTAATAATAGGATATTGTATATAAAACTCAAACACATTGATTTCTGGACCACCATCCCCCCAACAAATTCTTTACAATCACTCAAAATGTTCCCCTTTCTCCCTGCTCACCTTAGAGCCACACATTAAGGTTTAGGTTGTTAAAAAACATAACAAATCAAACAAACGAAAACAACTTTCACACTTAATTGATCTTATTTCTAGAACTGGCACACACTAGGATTCTCAGATCCCAGCTTCAGTAAAAGTATAAAGAGACACTTTTGAGGTGGGTCCTCGAAATTCCAAACCAAGTAAGTAAAATCTGCGAAAAACAATAGCTAATATTTATTGAGAGCTTATATGTGCGAGGCATTGTGCTAAGTGCTTTGCATGGATTTCCTCACCTAATCCTCACAACAATCTTATGATAGAGGTACCATTATTATCCTCATTTTACCGATGTGGAAACTGAGGCTTAGGAGGTTAGTTAACTCCTTCAAGGTAAACACGGATTGGAAATGATGGAACCCTTGAGAATGCCAAGGGTCTACAGTAATGGCTTAAAAAACACATTGGCAAGATGTGTTAATTGATACTCAAACTGTAAGTAAACTGGTGACATTTGTTCTCCGCCAGTAGTGGGCATTTCTGAACTGGATGCCCTGCTGGGATGGGGTGCAGAGAGTGGGTTGGGGTATGACAGTAGGCTGATGACTCTTCCAGCCCAGCCCTTTGCATTTGGATGATGTCATTTCAATGAACACTTAGGTCATTAGCATGAGCAGTGCAGACATCCTTGCTAAACTCAAAATTAGCTTTGGGGCCCCTTGCCCAGCAGCAGCTTCTCTCATCACTGCTGTCAACACTTCCCTCCCCTAAACCCTGCCTTCCCTTCCCACCTCCCTACCCCCAGGGCCTGGTACCTGCAGTTTGGACTGAAGCACGTGGAGCTGGCTCTCCAGCTCCCTGTGCTGGGTCCCCAGGGCCCTCCAGTCCTCCTTCAGAGCCTCGTACTGGCTCTTCCACTCTTCACACTTCTTCTCGGCCAGAGCCAGGGACCGCTGAGGGAGATCAGAGAAGAGGGTGGTGCCTTGGGGGTTCCAGGGAGTCGTGCAGCTGGCTCCCTTGCCACCCAGACTGCCCCAGGGTTCCCAGCCCCAAGGATTATGGAGCATCCCCACACCTGTGTGCTCTGCAGTTGCTGTTCTGCACTCATTTTCTCCTCCAGCACTTTCTGCAGTGACTCCTTGGCCTTCTGCTCATAGCTGTTTTTCTGGTCTTCCATCTCTAATAGCACCTTATTCATTCCCCAAGGAGTGTATTTCTGTAAATTGGAGGCAATTCAACAAATACACATTGAGCTACTGTGTGCTAAAGCCTGAGCAGGGATACAGAAATGAAAAGAAATGGGTCCTTGCCCACAGGGCAGAGATGTCAGTAATCTGGTGGACCTTCTTCCAGGCTGGAGGCAGGAAGGGAGAGTCCCTCAGGTGATGTGAGAGGTGAGTGGGGATAATAAACTGCCCTGGGCATGCTGGGCATTCTCCCCTAGGCCTTCCACAGGCACTTGAAATCCAACATTTCCAAAGGGACATCATCTTTCTAAACCTGCTCCTATCTCAGTGACCAGCATCACCACCCACCCAGTCTCCCAAACCCTAAACCAGGGAATCATCCTTGATTTCTCTCTCACCTTCTCCAAGGAATCAGTTCATCATCAAGCTTTGTCAAGTCAACGTCTTTAACAGCTCGTATCTGTATCCTCTATCCCTACTGCCACCTCCTTAGTTCAGACCCTAGTAATACTATTATATGGATTATATAGAGACTATATATTATCTTCATGCCTTGCCTCCCTTCAAACCCTTTTCAGTCCTGCAGCTAGAGGGTTCTTTCTAAAATTTAAATCTGATCACGTCACAACCTGCTTAAATCTCTCAGTGCTTCTCAGTGTTCTAAGGATCAGGTCCAAACTCCTTGGCATGGTTCCTACTTACAAGCCCAGACTTTCATCTCATGCTGCCTCCACGCAAGCTGAACTGCTTGTAGGTCCCCTAAGCACTGTGCTTTTCAGCGTCTGCCTTTGCCCATAAAGCTTCTTCTACTTAGAGTATCATGACCCAAACTTTTCACCTGGTTAACTTCTACCCATGTTCAAGATTCAGCCCTAGAATCATAAATTCTGATAAACTTGGTCAACCATACCTAACCCCCGACTCTTTATGGATTAGGTAGTTTTACTGGTGTTCACATAATATCTATATTTCTATCTATTGACTCATCTATCTCCTTTAAGGGATTGTAAACTCCTTTGAGGCAGGGAGCATTTTTTAAAAAATAAAATTATTTTTATAGGCTTGGGGATCTGAACAATATTCAGTAAAGTCAAGTTTTAAAAATTAATACATTTGTATTTTTAGAATTTCTCCTGGCTTTAAGATCAAAAAGAAAAAGACACAAGAGCAGCTTTGCAAATTCACTGGGGGTCTTGCCCTTCCAGTGCTTTTCATTTTTATGCCCTGTGATTTTTGGGAAAGCAGGAGCCTTTTACTATCGATTCTGGGTTACCCAACTGGGTAAGAGATAGTCTAGATAACGCAAATTTAGAGTTCAATATGAAATCATTTCCATCTAGCTTTGGAATCATCTGAAAATTTGGATTTAAATGTTGAGTGGGTCTTATGTTCTTGGAATTGTCATTAGAAACCAGATACAGGAGTTACTGGTTGAGATCATACATGGTTATGTCCGGGTTATTGGACTTAACCATGCTGGTCACTGGCCAGCTTTATCCCCCACTGAAAACGCGTAGACTGGCATTCTGGATTATATGTCAGTCTCTTATGAGCTTGGTTGGCATTACTGAAAAAATAAAAGTTGTGGATCCGCAAACCCATAGACTATATAGACTATGTTCCCCTGCAAAATTCTAACTACATGGCCACCTTATCTTCCTAACAAACATCAAGTGGGAGCAGTCTGGCCGGTCCATCTCGTTCTCTTGACTTATCTCCCTGCCTGTCAGAAATCTATCACTTCTCGAGTGTGAAAACTGACTTTTTTCTCTCTCATATAATCCAAGATCAGGCCAATCAAGAGATTACCAGAGCTGGATAACAATGCCACAGAAAGCCAGGAGTCACAGTCTTTTACTTTCTCCCAGGGATTGCTGCTAGATAAAAGTTGCCCATGGGATGAAAATCATTTTGCGAGACTTCATTGCAATATCCAACTCATCTGTTCAAATATTAGGGCCTATGAAGTTCTATCCAGGCGAGCTGAATCTTTACCAAGGGCCTCTCCCTATGTTTCCAGGTATTCTAATGTTCCCCTGGAGCTGGCAAAGTGCTTAGTGCTGGGCTTCCTTTCCTAGGGTGCAAAGTGAAGGACACCAGGAGAAAGGGAGAGGGGGATGGAGATAGTGTTTCGGTGAATTGGAGACCAAAGTGAAAATGGTAAAGGCCAGAACGGGGTGAGTAGGGATGGGTGCATTAATCTCTAGCAGGTGATGTTTCTAGAGAGTAAGCTTGAGGTTCAAGCATTCTCTCCCTTAATTCTAGATTCCTGGGCTAGAAGTGTCCTCCAGAATGCTTACCTGGGTACAGGTGTACAGCTGGTTTTCCAAAGATCTCAGTTTGCCCTTCAATTTGTCTTCATTAAGCTGGCCCTGGAGCAAATGGGATGAGTTAGCCAGAATACAGCTTGGGCCAGAATATAGCATGCAAAGAGTTTTGTTCTGTATTCCCAGCCTACTGCCTAGAATAAACAGTGTTTGTGGAATTGAGCTCTTTCAGGAGGTAGAGAGGGGGAGAGATGACGAAGGATGTTTGGAAAGAAGAGGATCTTTTCCTCTTTCTCTGTAATAGGAGAAGGAAGAATCAGACTGGCCCCCAAAGTCTTCTGTGTACCTTGAGGTTTTGTATCAAATGGCTCAGGGTATCATAGCAGGGGCCCATTTGAAGGAAAGCTTCTAAGCTCTCCTTTTCTTCTTTCATTACCTCTCTCCCCTGTCTGTCCAGGCACTTCTGTACTCCTCACCTCCTCTCAGTCTAGTACATGGCCTTTTACCTCTAAAGGCCAATAGGACTAAAGGGGTCTCCCCTCCCAGGGGGAATATACATCCCTCCCTTACCCCCTGTTATGGGGTGAATTATGTCCCCCTAACCTCCCCCCAACGTTCATACGTTGACCTCCTAATCCCCAGTACCTCAGAAGGTGACTGTATTTGGAGATAAGTTCTTTAAAGAGATAATTGAGGTCCTTAGAGTGGGCCCTAATCCAATATGACTGGTGTCCTCATAAGAAGAGGAGATTTGAACATCAGGATATGCAGAGGGAAGACCATATGAGGACACAGGGAGGAGAAAGCCATCTGCAAGCCAAGGAGAGAGGCCTCAGAAGAAACCAACCCTGTCGACACCTTGTTCTCACACTTCTAGCCTCCAGAACTGTGAGAAAATACATTTCTGTTGGTGAAGCCACCCAGTCTGTGGTACTTTGTTATAGCAGCCCTAGCAAACGAATACAGTCCCCTCCCTGCCCTGCGCACACACACACACACACACACGCGCGCGCACGCACACACACACACACACACACGACTCAAGATGAGAAATTCTTTAAGAAAGCAGGAAAGGGATGAGGGATATTAAGGCAGGGTGTGTATGTGTGTGTGGTAGTGACGGTGGTGGTAAGAGGACCTCCCAGAAAGCCACATGCTATTTATTCATGAGCTGGGTCTGTCTAGTGGCATTTTGGACATTCCAAGAGGGATGTAAATCTCAAGGGTGGGGGTGGCGAAAGGCAGGCAGGAAGGCCCGTTATCTGTTTCTCAATTTTTCAGTATTTCTCCTTAGCAGCCGACAGCTTCCTTGCTGCCTTATTCTTTCCTCCACCTGTAGACATTTTCCTTTTTCCCAGGTAGGGGTTTTGTACCTCCAGTCCTGAGTCTGATTTAAGGTTGTGTGTGTGAGGAGGTGAGGGCGGGGAGGTGCCGTGGATGAGAGCCAGTTTCCCAGAGAAAAGGCCATGGGTCTCTTTAGCAGTAACCGGTTCTCATATCCGTTCGCTGGCTTTTCCAACCAGGCCCCGTGGGATGCTTGTGAGGTCTAGAAATTACATTTCTCCTCAGGCCTGAGACGCCACGGTCCCTCTCCGTCGGGCGGCTTGGACGTTTCCAACCCTTACAACGTTTCTGGTCTGTAACGGCCAGAGGGCAGAGGAGCCTCTGTTTTGAGGTCTGTCCCCCTCACTGAGTTTCAGGGCACCTGGGAGAGGCAGGAAGTGGTATCTCACAGCTCCTGTTTTGATCTTGTTTGACTGATTCTTCTAACCCTGGGAGCCAGGGGGCGCCTCCACCCTTTTTCCTTCCTGTATTCCTCAGCGGGGCCTTGCAAAAGAGAAAGGCTTTGCCAAAAATAATTTTTCAAAGTGCCTCCTGCTATTAATGTTTTTCATAATGTCTGGCGTGAGAGCCGAGAGTCAGGATTTGGCATCTACAATAACCACAGGGCTTTGGGACAGATAGAACAGAGGGACAAAGACTTCCACTGTTCTGGGCTCCGGAGTAACTGGGAAAAGTTACTCCCCTGCATGGCCTGTTCACTATTAATCCACAGGTCCTGAAATCAACCCCCTCCACCTGTACCGCAGCTCCGGGTTCAGATCGTCTGACTCTGTGTATTTTCCTTTGCCTAAACTCTTACTTTGCAGGATGCAATGAAACCCACTAAGTTTGACAGTTTATCTTGCGGTAGTTTCAGAAGAAAACAAACACGCCCAAGGCAATATTCTTACAGTTCCCCCCATCTCCTACCCTCTCTGGGTAGCTCCCTTCTCCTTTCTTAGTACGGTTTTTATCCAGTATTTTTGCCTCTTCCAACTGTTTTTGTGTTTTAGCCACACCCCAGATTACTTTTCCATTCACGTTGTAACAGAAGACAATTCAGGCTAGGCCCTTCAGTGTAGACGAAGGGCCACCCAAGTCTGGGGCTTGAAAACATCTCTGACCCACAGCTCCGCCTGCCCAGACTCCCCAAGGCAGGCAGGAAAGTTGCAGCCAAGTTGTTGCAAATGGGGCATGTGGTTTCCTGGTCTGAGCCCCAGCTCTCCCCACATGAAGCCCAGTGGTACAGTATGGGGGAAGAAGCACTTTTTACAGGCCAGTTGTGGACCTTTTTTGGCAGTTGCATCCCAGGAACCCAGGGTTCAGAGAGCATAGTACCCCCAGTTGTAAAAGGGAGCAAGGTGGAGGCCATACACACCTGGTGCCGGTCTGAGGGCTTCAGCTCCTGCTTCTGCTTGGCTTTCCCCTGCCTCTGATCTCCTCTCCAGAAACACCACCGCCTCACCGCAGAAGCACCAGCCCACTTCTCATCTCTCTGCTCTACTAGAGGTTGCTTAGGGCCTGCAGCCAATCCCCCACTGCGCTGTCATCTTAAGATCTCATTTCCACTTTGCAGAACTTAAAACCCACGTGTGCCCTGCTCTGGGTTTGTATTGCCCCATACTGAGGGCTCGCTTTCTCTACCGCCCGAACTGTTTCTGCTCTGAAGCTTGGACCCAGCTCAGGAGTCTCTGCCGTGCCCCAGGGCCTGTCACATCCAAAAGGCCCAAAGTCAGCTTGAAGGTGGAGGCAACGGAGGGAGCTGATCTCTGGTGTTCTAATGGAGTTTGTGGTGAGCTTCTCTGCATGTGAAGTTGGAGATTCAAATTATGGAGGCCAAATGGAAAAAAAAATAGAGGCCTGAACTTGGCTGAATATCAGAGTCCCTGTTCCGGCCACATTCTTCCACTTACTTTTCCCAAGTACTGCAGTCTGGGACTGTCCTTTCATTGAAGTTGAGCTTTCCAAGGGAGGGGTAGGGGGTTGAATTGTCTTGTTTTGGGGGAAGCAAGAGCTGTTAACTGAAAAATCTGAGACTATTTTTCTTAAAAACAGGAAGCTGAGGGGTTGGTGGGGAGGAAGAAGACAAAAAGGGCGAATATTAGGAGGGGGGGGGAGAAGGGAGGGAGAAAACCACATAGAGGAACTCCTGCCCTCTGCAGGAGCATGGAGTGAAACTGCCCTCAGAGTCTACCTTGGAAATGTCTTTTAATAAATCCTCCCCATTCCCACCACGCCGGCTGTAATTCAAGTTCTGATTGTGTCTTACCTGTGGTATTGCAAGAGCTTTCACCACCCCTACACCCACTCAGAGCCGGGGTCCTCATTGTTGTCAGAGAACCTTTTATAAGGTTTATAAAACACAGATCTGATCAATTGCTTTCAACTCAGTTCCACAGCTATCTTTTTCATTTCACTTCATTTATTTATTTATTTCTTGGCCACGCCGCACGGCACGTGGGATCTTACTTCTCCGACCAGGGATCGAACCCGCACCCCCTGCATTGGAAGAGTGGGGTCTTAACCACTGGACCGCCAAGGAAGTCCCACCACAGCTATCTTAGTACACGTGCTGCCAAGCGAGTGCAACTCCAAGGCTACTGGACAAGCTCCTTCTCAGGATGGGCCGGACACTGCTAAGTGTAGGGCTTTAAACCTGAGGAAAGCGTGGTCCCACTGCGCCCCTGCTTATTGCCTGAGGCAGTGTTTCTCAAACTGGGGTGGCATGCATTCTCATGATATATATATATATATATATATATATATATATGTATATATATATACTTTTCCTTTAAAAGGGAATCTATAACTATTTAAGTTTGAGATACCCTATTCAACAGAAAAAGTTTAAGTGCCATATTTCTAGAGACCTATCTGAGGCCCTTTCGGTCTTATCTTTGGAGCTACTCTGACACAGTCCCTTCATTTCCATCACACTCTGCTATACCCTATGCTTTGTTACACCTAGGCCTGTAATCATTCTGATTCCTTTACTGTAAGCACCCTTTTCCTTTTTCCTTCTTCTTTCCCTTCATCATTCCTGCTTCTGTACTGGTAAACTCCTATTCAACCCTTCCAGACCCCGCTAAAGTGGTCCCTTTGCTTTGGAGTCTACCCTATACCACCTCAGGCAGAAGAATTGCTCCCTTCTCTTTTCTCTGTGTCACTTTGTAGAAAGTGCTGCTACAGCTTTAGCACACTGCAGTAGAGTTATTTATGACCTGTCTCTCTCTTCCTGGCTGCTATAGGAACTCCTAAAGACAAAGGACCCTACTTCTGTCCCTGTAGCACCCAAGCCAGCACATAGTTGGAACTTATCAGATGTCTGTTGAATAAACGAGTGAGACAATCTCAGTTTAGTTCAGCACCGGAAACCACCTGGCATGCACAGCTGTCTGTCTCAGGCTCCTACTCAGCTATGAAAACAACTTCCTTAACCAGCAGGAGCCCTGAACATAAACACCTAAATCCAGGTACAGTGACCGACATGAAGAGGGAGGGCTGAGCCTAGGAGTCTCTTTGACATCACTGCAAACTTCTTAGTTTTGTCCCACGTCTTCCCATCCCATCTCTCTGTCTAAGCACAGCCATCTACGTGGTAAGGTCAGATGTTCACGGAGGCTGGGTGGTTGTGTGTTCTCTCTGTGCACCCGGGGCTTTCTGCTCCAGTGGCATCAAACTGCTTATGGTCCCTGAACATTAATGTCTACGGGTTTCGATGTGGGGTCCAAGGACCCCTGGGAATCCAGGATCTGCAAGGTCTTCCCTTTTCCAACTACATATCTGTGTGAGGCTGGATTTTCCTCATATGCTTCAACCAAAACAATGTATTAACAACAGACTGAATGCAGACGCAAATATGAGAATCTAGCTGTCTTCCGTTCAGACATTAAAAAGATTTGCCAGCTCGGTGCTTTGTGACCACCTAGAAGGGTGGGATAAGGAGGGAGGGAGGAAGACGCAAGAGGGAGGGGATATGGGGATATACGTATGCATATAGCTGATTCACTTTGTTATACAGCAGAAAATAACACAACACTGTAAAGTAATTATACTCCAATAAAGATGTTAAAAAAAAAACAAAAAACAAAACCAAACAAAAATTTGCAAAAGCATAAAACAATGCCACTCCTCTCACTATTTTAAAAAATACTTATTTTTCACAAAAATATATAATTTAGGTTCACATGTAATCTATTTACTATTGTTATTTTAAAATAAATACATATTTTAAGATTCCTGTTTTCATTTCGAAGTGGTAAATATAAAAAGTTCTTTGGATTTTAATAATTTTTTTTAAAGAG
This sequence comes from Eubalaena glacialis, assembly GCF_028564815.1. Classification (NCBI taxonomy): domain Eukaryota; kingdom Metazoa; phylum Chordata; class Mammalia; order Artiodactyla; family Balaenidae; genus Eubalaena; species Eubalaena glacialis. The sequence goes on along the minus strand of NC_083718.1, from coordinate 41,557,514 downwards.
TATAAAGGGGTCCTGAGATTAAAAAGCTGGAGACCCATTGCATTAGCCTATATCATGCCTCTGGTTCTTTGCCTATGCTGTATCCCCTGCCCAGAATATAGTTCCTGTTTCCACATTTGCCTGGAAAATACTAATATAACTATAAATATTTCCCTGGTTCTCCCCTTCTGTGGAGTCATTCATTTCTCCTTGTATTCTACTATATCCTGAAAACATTTATTTCTCACATCTCTGCATTGTTTAGGCATCTGTCTCCCTGACAAAACCACAAGCTCTCTAAAAGCAGGAACCCTGTCTAATTAATCTCATTTCCAGTGCTCAGTGTAGAGAACATGACTTATGAATATTTGTTGAATGAATGGACTAAAATCAGGAGGTCTGAATTTTAGTTCCAGTTCTGCCTCTAACTAGCAGTGTGACTGTGGACTAGTCACCTGACCTCCCTGACACTCAGTTTCCTCATTGGCAAAATGAGAAAATTAGCTAATCTCCAAGGTCCCTTCCCACTTTGACATTCACGTCTGGGCTAACTAGTAGGTGTAGGATGGCTTGGAATTAATATTGGTGTGAATCCCATATGAAAATAGTTGCATTTATCACAGTCAGTAATATTAACTGAATTGGACCGTCCTTTCTTTCTTCCAACAAATTAAAAAATGGAAACTCTTGCCTCTTTTGGTTCTGGGTCTTCCCTGGGTGTGTCCTCAGCTGACCACCCTGGATTGAGCCAAGCTCTCCCATAGATTTACCGTGACATGTTTGACCTCTAGGTCTTAGCACTATCTCCCACCTTCGGCCTCTTCAGTAGCAAAAAAGCCCCTTCTCTTGCTGGGATGGTATGGAAAGAAGAATGAGATAGGCACACATAGAAGTCTATGAGCTTTGTTCAAGCAAAGATTTCCCTTACCTTCCAAGAGCTGTCAGAGGCCCGAATCAGGGCAGACAGTAGGTCTTGGAGAATCACCATTTTCTGTTTTAGAACCAGCTCCCTCTGTAGGGCCTCCTGGGGGGCAAAAGGCAAGAGGGTAAGATTAAGTTGGAGGAGAAGGGGGCAGATGGGTGGAGGAGCTGAGGGGAGAATTCACATGTTACTTACTTTGAGGTACTCAGAAAGCTGGATGATTTCCTAGAGAGAAAGAAAAAGGGTATTTAAGAAGATTGTAGGTTCCCTGAAATCCTAGAACATGGAACCCGAGCCAGGATTGGCTTGTGCTGAGTAAACTTTCTTCCTTGACTCAGGGTCCCTCCAGGCCCCCATGTCTATGCTCATCCAGGAAGAGGGTACCCCTCCATCCCAGCTGAGTTTACCGTGGGATTCCAGAATGTCAGAGCTTGGAGGAGCTTAGATGCCATCTGATTCAACACCTTCACCGTGAGGATTTTCTTACCTTATCTAGAACTGCAACTCCATAACTGGAAGAGAAGAAAAAAATGAAAAACAAAAAACAAAAATGACAATGGATCAAAGAAATAAGAGTGTCAGGAGGCAGTGTATTGATTCCTTCTCTGATCTCTTCTGAAGAGCCAGTGGGGACGGGGGGGTGGGGGAAGGCCTTCCTTTTTCTTAATTAAGGTGGACGTGGAAGTTCCTCGTGCTCCTCTCCACATTCTGGGGGAGGGTTCAGGTAAAAGCTTAGAAGACAGGAATGGATGGGCTGTGAAGGAGTTGGGATCAGGAACATGAAAGGTACTCACTTGGTTTGCTGACTGGCATCGTTCTTAATTGTCGGCTGTGTTTCTTCTGCCTTTGTCTGAGTGCCTGAGGGATAGGGATAAGGTGATTCAAAACCCATGGGAGAGGCAGTGAGGGAAGTGGGGAGGGAGGGACTCTCCACTGCCAGCGAGTGGAAATGCCTCGGCCCAGTGAGTGAGGAAGGCCCTGCTCTTACCACGGTGGTGTTTGGGTGGCTTCTTGATGGGAGAGTCCTGTGGTGGAAGGCCCCCAGCCCGGGAGGGGAGGTGGTCAGCCGGATCCCTCCAGGTGCCTGCGGGAGGATGGTGTTGGGTTGCAAAGACCTCGGAGCTGGTCCCTGACACCTGGAAAGCAAGTGGGGGAGGCTGAGAGCCTAGATAGAGCCTCTTAGAACAGGATTCTCCAGCTGACTGCAGAAAGATGAGCCAGTGATCAAGTTTCGGGTCCAGAAAACCAACGGAAGCCATTCAAGCCTTCAAAGCTACAAGGTTATCCCTGCTCCTGCCCTTTTTGTCCTGGCTGGTGGGATCGGTCCTCCTCAGTTCAGGCAAATGGGGAGCTGGGCTTGTCTCCAATTACTCTCTCTAGAGTCCCTGATCCCAGCCACTTACACAGCCGGCATGGTGCTGTGGAAAGAGAACTGGTCTGAGGTGGGAGTGAGGGGATCTGGGATCAGGTCCTGCCTTTTCTTGGTCTCAGTGTCCTGGCTGTATAATGAGGAGCTTGGAGTAGATGGTGTCCAAGGTGCCTTCCTATTCTAGAGGTGGTTTCCTTTCTCTTAGTAACAGCTGGACTATTGTTGAGGTTTTGTGTGAAGAGAAGGTAAATTAGGCAGCTGTATGGAGGAATGTAGCAGTAGTTGTCACAATTTTGCCTGCTATTTTTATATTTTCTTCTTACAAACTAAAAAATTTTATGTTTGTAACATAACACTAAAAGGCTAAGAAATGCCTGTGGCAGCTAATCATGCAGACTAACTCAATCTCAAGAAACCTTAAATAACTGATAGGCTCAGGAAGAGTTCTTTAGGTAACTGTGTTTTCTGTTCTTTTTCTCCTTAAAATTATTTTTTCAACGAAAGCACACAGAAACCTTCTTGCCTTAGAAAGTACACAGCTGGGTTTATTTTACAGCTGGGCTCGAGGATCATTTTTCTGAACAGCACCTCCTGTTGTGGATAACATAGGCACTGGTTAAGAAGGCCCGACAGAGCACCTACTCTGGGGACAGTACAATACCAGTTACTTCCAGGGAATCCGGAGGACCCATCCCTGCTGTCCACATGCTCACAACGTGGATAGGAAGACACAGATGGTTTGCTGGCTGAGTTCGTTTCAACATACCCTGGCTTTTGCCAGCACTGCTCCTTCCCAGGGCAGACTAATGGGCCCTCTAAGAGTTATGCAATCTTAGAGGATTTATAACCTCATAAAAACCACAGAGAGCAGAGGTGGCCTGGAGAAGCTAGGGAAGCTAGGGCTTCCTGGACCAGATGCGGCCTTAGGTGAATGATATTGGAATTGGGATGGCCCAAGAGAAAGAGAGAAGGTGGGTGATGCAACAGCCTTACAGAAGAATAGAGACGAGAAATGTGTGTGTGTGTGTGTGTGTGTGTGTGAGATTCGAGGGAGACATTAAGAAGATTGGTCTGTGTCCCTGGCCTACAGTAAGCATTCATTGAATGTTTGTTGAATGACGGATGAATGAATGCTGTAGAAGATATGTCTAGATAGACTGAATTTGAACTAATACTAGGAATTAGCTATGGAATTGTTTTTAAATTATTTTTTTCTCTCCTAAAAGGCAAGTGCAAAACAAAAAAATAGCTAGACAAAAAACCCCCCAAAACACAACAACAAAAATATCTGTTGAGTAAGAGGCTAAGGGAGACTTTATGATGACTGAGGAAGGAGGGACTTCATTTAAATCACTTCTTAGTGACCTTGAGCCCACCCACCTGCCTTGGTCCTGCACCCCATCCCCTCCAGAGCAGTGTGTCCCTCGACATGGCCCACCTGCTGTCTGGGGGCAGAAATCCTGTTGGCCCAAGACAAGGGCTCCTTGACGTCAGCCGCCTGGCCTGGCCTCCTGGAGGGACCTGACTCCCTGGCCTGCGGGCTCTGTGCCTTGCCTTCCTCCTCCACTTTCAGGTTCCTCCGTCTGAAAAACTGCTGTTGTCGTGCCCTCTGGAGCTGTTCCCTCTGCTGGGTCCTCGGCGCCTTCCCCACCTGGCGGCAAGTGGTCACATTGGGGCGGCAGCGGCGGCTCTCACGGGTCTCCTGCCGGTGCTCGCACTTGGCCTCGTAGCTCTCAGCCCACCGGGCCAAGCCAGAGGCAGGCCTAGGGTCTGGGCTGATCATGATGACCTCCCGAGCACCTGTTGTGCTTGGCTTCCAGTTCCTGGAATAGCTGCCTGGATCTGCCAAGTGCCAAGAGGGAGACAAAGAGGAGGGGTCAGGAGATGGGCAGAAAAATGGCCATCTCCCTGGACGAGGGGGCAGAAATAGCACAGCGTCCCATATGTGTGGGTTGACAACTGAAGAGGGGATGATGTCATACGGGGACTCAGGACTTCTGGATTCAGCCTCTAGACTAATTTCTGCTCTTCTCTGGCCTGCGTCTCCCCTTCTGCAAAGTGGCGAGATTCCTCTGGCTGCCACTTCTTCCTTGACCAAACATCTCACCCTGCCTCTAAGTTAGGGGAATGTGAGAAATAATTGATAAAAATCACTAAAAGCTTCTAGCCTTCTGGAGGGCAGATGGGGCTGTGTTCCTCTTCCAGGGACTTCTAAAGAACCAGTTAAATTGGCTCCCTGATCCCCAATCTAAAAGGAAAGCCAGAATCTTTACTGCTCTCTTGGCCCAGTTGTTACTAACATAGGTGAGTAACTTTTCTCAAAGCCTGGAGGGATAGCCAAACCCCTCGAGGTGCTACCAGTCCTATGACCAGCACTCACTGTCCTCTGCTTAGCCTTTAGCAGCTATCTTGCCAGCCTGGTCCGGGGCATGGTTCGGGAGGGACACCCCATGCTATTGCCTACCGTCATGGAGTCCTGACCTTGGTCCCTTGGCACTCCACTCCTGGCCCAGGACTGGGCTCTGACTCTGAGGTACAGGACAACCCAGATCTGTACTGGCTGAGTACTTGCCACTTGCCCATCACTGGCCAAAACTCATTTCAGAGCTTTCAGCTCAATATCTCTTCAAGTGGCAGGTTCCATTTTTTTAGAATCACCTCCCTGTTAGGGCTAAGTCTGGTGCCAAGTCTGCTTTCCTTAGCCCAAACACAGATTGTGCCATCGAAACCAGCAACCATGTGGATTATACCTAAATAAGGCTATTGCCAAGAAAAAGGAAACCAAAGCAAACAAACAAAAACAGTAACCAAAAGTCTCCAGGGAACCAGGCTTGGAGTAGAGGCCACACTTGCTGCCCTATACATGGCCTTACCTGCTACTCTCATGACCCCAACCCTCACCCCTTCTGCCTTCTCTGTGCCCTTCTCTCTCTTTCCTACTCTCCCTCACCTACCTTCTGCAAATTTGTTCATTCTCCTAGAACCCTCTGGTAGCTTGGCTGAGTTGGGGCTGGACATGGCTAAGCTGGATTCTGAGCACTGGAAATTCTGGTCCCTGCTGTCAGCCTGGAGACTGATGAAGGGAGGGGGACTTCCCCTTAGAGCTGCCGCCTCTCTCTGTCCCACAGCCTCACCACCCACTGCCCTGGGAATCTAGCTCCCGGGGAGGTCAGTGAAGGGATTTCTCAGCTTCACCAACCAGGAGGCATTTGCTGGCTCTGGCCCCTCGGGTTTATTTATAGTCAAACAGACTCAACAGGTAGCAGCAGCCTCTCCGCCCTTTCATTGGAGTTCCCTGCTCCTCCTGGATCAGTCTGGAATTCTCTGCAGTATTCTTGCTCTCTCTTTCTCTCTCTCTGGTCATACGACTCCTTCCGGGGGGGGTGGGGGGGGTCATGGATGGGGCCGTATCACACCTTGAGCGGGGGTCTTACATAGTCAGACCCTGTTGGCTCTCCAATGCCTGACTCTCCAGGCTTGGAGGGGCATCTTCTGGTCTTGGGCAGTGCTGACCCCAAGCAGAACTGTTAGGCTGTCCATGCTTGTCTGCTCGTCTCATCCCTGGGTGCCTCTCCCCTTTCTTTAGGCTTTTCTCCTCACTCCTACTCTGTAGGGTCCCTTCACTTCTCACCTGCCACTTTCTTCGTTTAAAAACGTAGGAAAGGATCTGAGAGGCCCATTCATATTAAATTACGAAGGACTGGGTGTGCAGGTAAACTCCACGTTCAGACTCTATACTTGTGGTGTCCTAAGCCATAGGCCCTAGTTATTCTGCCGTAAATGGGGGAGGCGGGGTGCCCCGACCCTGGACTCAGACTGTGTGGACTCCTGTCCTGGCCCTGTCATCTCCTACCCACGTGCTTTTGAACGAGCTATTAACTGTCTCTATGTCTCCGTCTCCTCATTTATAAAGTGGGAACCTACCTCCTAAGGTTATGAGGATTAAAGAGAAAATGCACGTCAAGCATCTGGGACATCGCACACAATAAATGTTAGCTTTTTATAATAATATGATTATTATCACTCCTGTCCTACTGATCTTGGATATTGAAGACTCAGTGCTATAAGACAAACGTCCCGAGCTAACCTAACACTCCAGGACCGAGAATGCCTCATCCTCCAATTCCCCCGCCCCCTTTCTCTTTGAAGGGACACTCTCTACCCCACGGAGGCGATGCTGGTCCCTGGTTGAAATCATATTTACTGTTGCTCTGTTCATCTGACTTCTGGGTGTGGGCTACAGGGAGAAAGGACTACTCTGTGGTCTGGATACAACTTCCATCTCAGTTAGGCCTGGCAGAAAGGCAAAGAAGAGAGGCCTGCCTGCTTCCCACCTTTAAAATGTGGGGCATTAGGTCCCCTCCCTTGTTGGTTCCAGGTAATCCCTCAGGCTTTGTAGACGAGGCAGATCCCTTGATTGTGGAGAATCCTCCTGCCTCCTTCTGTGAAGAAGAGAGGGCTGCTGGGGAGAGATAAGTGTGTGGGCTCTGTCTACGCTAGTTCACTGAAACACATGGCTGCCCTGCTCTGTTTCCTGAGGGGGCAGACGTTAGCCCTTGCTACCCAAGCTGGGAGTTGCAGTGGAAAAGTCTCCTCAGACATGTGAGTGTTCTCAGGCCCCCAGGCTCTCACACTGGGTAGGATTTGGTGTGGCACACCTGGGTAGAATCATACCCAACTTTCCGGGAGGTCTTGGCTATTCTGATTTGCTTAAACACAAGAAGCCATGTGGACGGCTGACTGACAGAGATGGGCTGTAGAAGAAAACGGAACGGGTCCCCGTGTGCTTCAAAGAAAGGTCACTGGGCCAGTGCCCAGGCAGCCCTTGGTGGCATGACAGGGCCCAGCTGGAGCTCTGGGAAGGGGTGGTATTGGCTGGGGCGAGACTGTCCTCACTGCCACAGGGGGAGATCAGGGCGCTGCCCTCACCTGACAGTGCTTTGTTGCTGCCTTTCCCAGTCTTTGCTCCTACTTCCCTGCTGTGTGTGTGATACATGACCTCCTGCATGAATGAACGGTCTGGCCTTCCTAGCCGAGAGCTCTCAGAGTGAGCTAGGAGAGAAGGGCCTGCACCCAAGCTGCTGGGAAGGCAGCTTGGCGCTATGGGGTCCCTGCTGTGAAGGGAGCTGTAAAATGTACCTCCCATCACTGGGGAGCCTGAACCTTAGTCATCTGACTCACTGCTAATCTAATCTTACGGATGGAGCAGAGAGTGATGGAAGCTGTGCCTCTGGAGACCAACGCGGGACACTTTCCTGTTTACCCAACCCCCAACACTCAAACTACAACATCCGCTCCAGTGTCTCCCCCTTCAGACCAGGGAAGCTGGCAGACAGAGAGTCTTCTGCCCCCACCCCAGAGTCGGAGGTCCCCAACCTGGACACAAAAGCCTCCTCCTCAGTTACCTTGGGTCCCAGGCTCCAACCCAAGCAGCTCAGGAAAGCATCCCAGCTCCTGGGCAGATCTCGGCTCTGGTCTCTGATGGGGCAAGCTCTCAATCCATGGCTCTGGGCCCCCTTAGCATTTCCCTTCTTGGTACTGTCTTTCTTTTCGCACAGCAGCCTTGCTGAAACAGGAAACAGACAAAGCCACAATACTTGCTCACCCCAGTTCCTCTCTCTTGCTCTCTGGTGCGATCTGAGGGGCGCCTGAACCCTTGAGGCCTTCAGGGCTGGGCTCAGGAGCTCCTCCCACCAGTGGGCATCCCAGCCACCCTTTCTCTTGCTCTTCGATTGGTCTGAGCTCTCAGTCAGTTTCAAGTTAGAAATCCCTTTCTAGCTTAGACAAGGATGGGTCTCTGGGTCAGATTCAAACCTTGCAGTTGCTATGAAGGGGAAAAAAAGGCCTTTTTGACCTAGAAGAGAGGTTCCAGTGTAGGTTTTCATGTGTATCCGGTAGTTCTCTGTGTAAGGATTTTCTCTTTTCTTACTTTATCTCTTCCCAATCCTGGTGTTGTAAAGACTTTCTGCTCTTCTAAAGTACTGGTATTTTTTTTTTCAGAATTCTGGCATGAGGTCAGCTCTGAATTTCCTCCTTTCTGAAGCAATGGGCTGGGGGACAGGGGGTAGGGGAAGGTGAAAAGATGGAGGTTGGGTGGCTGGGAAATCAGGGAGCAATAACAGGCAGAATCTTATGAAAATATTTCCTAGTCCACTGAACTAGGAAATTTGGGGGAAAATCTAATAGTAACTTATCTGTGTGCATTAAAAAGAAACTATTACAAATGCAATAGTCAGGAAATTCCCAAGAAGTTCAGTATAAGATGGTGGAGAGGGAACCGGATTGGGACAAGTTGACTGAGTAGCTTTGTAACCTCTGTGCAATTCATCTTATCTGAATGGTCCATTCAGTGTCTGAATGGATGATTTATGTGGCTCCCATGAAGTCTAAGACTTCACGTGTGAGGCATGTAATGAGACTTTTAAATAGCTCTGATAAGATAACAATTATTAAGAGGTTGGGAGTATGTCACAATCTTCTCGGTTACCCACTACTGCCTCCATTCTCTGAGGAGAAAGAGAACAGGAGTAGGCAGGGGAAAATGAAGATGAATTCTCAAGCACTGGGACTGAAGGGAAACGACATTCCCTCAGGATGAGAGACAATAGCCCAAGGTCCTGTGCCTGAAGCTTGGCACATGGAGATGGGAATGAGGACAGAGGGGCTGGGGAGCCCAAGATGGCAGAGTAAGAGAATGTTATGGGCATAGAAGTATGAGAGGGTTCTGGGAGTTTAGGGCGCTAGAGCATAAGAGAGGACAGGTGATGGTAATAGGAGTTCCTGTGGGCCAACTATTTGGGTTCCACTGAAAGTCAGAAGGAAATGTGTATGAAGATTGAAATCCCTTTTAGGGCTATACATTCAATGGGATACCACCTCTACTTTAACTGGGGTTTGGAGAGGTTACAAGTGTGAGTTCAAGGTCACATAGGTTTGCCTGACATGAGAGCCTGAGCTCTTAACACTATGTTCTGAGAATAATACAATTAATAAGGTTGTCATACCTATCTATCTATATGGACAGAAAAAAAGAGAAACACACACACACACACACACACACACACACACACACAGAGAGAACTCTGAAAACAGAGAATGTACCTTATTTTCAAATGCCCATGAAGAGTCAAAAAATTCACTGTATTGATCATAAAGCAAACTTCATTAAAAAAAAGCAAACATTAGTCTAGTGTAATGCATTGAAAATAGACAGGATTTGACTTTTAGTCTGCTGCTGCCCTCAATCAGTTGTGTGAGCTTGGCTTATTATTTTATTTCTATCCCAATTTCTTCATTCGTAAATGGGGAGGGCCCCTTCTGGAGCTAATATTTTCTGATTCTTTGCTTTCTGTTTAAAAATGTATTATCCTGGGCTTCCCTGGTGGCGCAGTGTTGAGAATCTGCCTGCCAATGCAGGGGACGCGGGTTCGAGCCCTGGTCTGGGAAGATCCCACATGCCGCGGAGCAACTCGGCCCGTGAGCCACAATTACTGAGCCTGCGCGTCTGGAGCCTGTGCTCGGCAACGAGAGGCCGCGATAGTGAGAGGCCCGCGCACCGCGATGAAGCGTGGCCCCCGCACCGCGATGAAGAGTGGCCCCCGCTTGCCACAACTAGAGAAAGCCCTCGCACAGAAACGAAGACCCAACACAGCCATACATACATACATACATACATAAAAAGAATGTAAGCAGACAAGAATAGCATTAAAAAAAAAAAAAAAGTATTACTCTCAACAGAATGATGTTGGACCCTTATCACATAAATAAAAATGAACTCAAAATGGATCAAAGACCTAACTGTAACAGCTAAAACTATAAAACTCTTAGAAGAAAACTTGGGGCAAAATCTTCAGGACATTGGATTTGGCAATGATTTCTTGAACGTGACACCAAAAGCACAGTTTGGGATGATGAAAAAGTTCCGGAAATGGATAATGGTGGATGGTTGCATAACAATGTGAATTACTTAAGTAGTGTCACTAAACTGTACAGTTAAAAATGGTTAAAATTCTAAACTTTATGTCGTATATTTTACCACAATAAAAATTATTATATTTCATGCATACAAAAGAATATAGAAGAAAAGCAAACATTAAAACAAGTTTATCTCTTACAGCAGGATTTTCTAACCATAGTACAGTAAAATTAGAAATAAATAGCAAAAGTTGACAAAAAATCCAGGAAAAAAAATCCTCCTGGTTTACTGTTGAAATATAGAGGAAACCAAATCTGTAACTAAGAATGACTTGAAAACAAGGCTAATGAGAATATTAAGAACAAAATCTACGAGATATGGCCAAGGCATAGTCTTAAATATTTTTGTATTCGCAGTCTTAAATATTTTCATTACTTAAATAAGGGGGATTAAAAACAAATTAGCCATTTATTTATTTTCAAATAAATTTCTAAAAAAAAAAGGAGGTAAGAATAAAAGGGAGATAAAAGGGGAAAGCAATAGAATAAATTGGAATTTAGAGTAGAATTCATTTATTTATTCATAAATAAATTCAGGAACTGGTCCTCGTGTGTGTTTGTGGAGAGAGGTATAAATACCAATAGAAAACAAAAGCAATAAAATAAACTACTAGCAAGCCAAATCAATTTAAAAAAGCAAAAGCACATCTGTAAAAATGTATAAATGATACATGGAAAGTAAATATAATTCAATGGAAACTAAAATAAATTTAGAGTTATTTGTGTAACTATGCTAGTGTTTTGAAAGTCTGGATAAGATGGATTTAAGAAACTCTGCTTTACCAAATTAGACTCTAGTAGAGATAGATAGTCTAATCATCTGCCTGCCTCTACCTGAGGGTCCCCTTCCTCTAATGTGGGTTAGTAAAGAGAAGGATTTAGATCAGGCCCCTGTTGAGTTGACCACCTAGCATTTACTGGCCAGCATTCTGTGCTTCTCCTCACTATTTCCAGGTCCCTTTGTTGATGGTCATATCCTGAACTTTGGGGTATGGTCTCCTTGATAGATGCTGAGCCCTCTATGAGCTCCCATGAAGGGGTAAATATAGGATAAGAAACATTATGCTTTAGAACCCTGTTGCTTTACCCTTCACAACATCACACAAGGAGGTATGGGATTATCAGATTTTATGGTAGGGTTGGGGTAATGACCGGGAATCTCAATTATGAAAGAAAAAATTTTAAACTGTATGCTAACATGACTTTTCCTATACTCCAAGAAATAGCACTATGAAGTTAACCCCTAGTTAACCCATGGAGGGCCCCCTATGGGTGCTACTAGTTCTAATCTTGTTCCCCCTTTCCACTCTACTGGATGACTCCTTATTCATTTTTTGGGAAATGGCAACCTTGCTCAAAAGAAGTTGTCCCTCCAATATTTTCTCAGCAATGCCTTCCTGAAGTCTAAGTTATTCACTTTAGAATAAGGTCACAGACATTCAACAGAATAGTACCTCGGGGCCTTGGCAACCCACATTTTGCAGAAGGTACCGGGGGTGTGTGGTGAGGGGAGCTTGGAACTCCAAGTCCTGCAGAGCAGCTCAGGGTGGGCATACTTAAGTCTGTTCCCATTCAAGTTTTCCCCAGTGCAGACTTGCACACTTTCCTCTTTAGTCTTCCAAGTGTCTAGCTGGTAACTGTTTAATCAGATGTCCATACAAACATCCCTAGGACAAATATTCATTCTCAGAGGTGATACAGTCTAAACTCATCAGGAGAAGATAAGTATCTTCTTAACTTGTCCATTTGCAAGTTTGCTTCTCTAACAGTGGAGTTACAACTTCACATTCATGGCAGGACAGAATTCTCAGTCCTCTTCTCTTTTGTTGCTTTGTGTCATCATTGTTGATAGAGGACCTTTTACTGTACTAAAACCTCCAAGTTACGCTGTGAGAGATGATCAATATTGGCATGAGATTCATCTATTGTATAGATGCTAAGAATCTGAAAGGCTTAACCCCAATGCACAACTAACTGTGGATCCATTCTTGTGGGTCTCAGCACTGAGCAAGGAACAAGTTACTTTTCATCCGAGGTTCCTGAGAAGGACCATCTCACTGGCTTTGACCTGGAAGGGCCCAGACAGGATGCAACTTTAAGCCTGGGGTTGGGGTGGAAGGTGTGTGTGTGTGTGTGTGTGTGTGTGTGTGTGTTAGAATGGACAGATAGAAAAGCGAAGAAAAAGGTAGGCCAGAAAAGGAGGGCCTCCCAGACACCAATCTCTGTTTGGACTAAAAGGAAAAACTGGGTGTTAGTCTTCAGAGCAACTTAGTTTCTCCCTTTAGACTTTGTTTCGGATTGTGTCCCCTTGGGCCTGTCAGAATACAAAATAAGGCTTATCTCCAAATCAAATATCATCATGAGTTATCCCCTAGGTATGCCATACCCCTTTCTGAACTTTAAAAATTACTGCTTTTTAGGGTTCAATTAAAGCACTGCCCTCCTCTCCCCAGGGTGAGTTGTCCAGTAGCAGGACTCTGAGAACTTCTAGTTTATCACTAAAAAGCCACCTTATTTATTAAAAACTATATACTTACATAAATTACTCAGCTACCAAAAGTCATTTAAGAAAAAATTAAAAATATGAAGCTTCTATTCTTTAAAACATGCTTTCACTTACTTTACTTCACTTCCATATTGTTTTTTCATGATAGCCTGGGTCGTCAGAACCAGTACCTTTGTCTTAAGCCAAGAATTCTAAGAGCCTCAACAATAGTAACCGTACTCACTAACACTGTAATTCCAGAGACGTTTGCTCTCTGGTAAAATTAGGTTATTTGATAGTGTTATCCTCTTCCTGAAACTGACAATTTTCCTTCCTAGTTTAAATTGTCATTTTTTGGCCACAGCTTCAGTTAAACAATACCAATTATTTCACAGATGGCCTCACATTCCCAAACTGTAATATCCTCCAGAGCCTTTTCAATACATCTTACATCTACATTTCTACCCTTACCTTTCAGATCTGTTTTATACTCAGCGCAATCTATTATCCATAACAGAGAATATCTGAATTGATGCAGTAAAATGAACCCAGACTGATCTCACCAGAGCGCTGACATGTTAGACGGCTGTCAGCCTGCTCTGCAGAGAGCATTCCAGGGCTCTGAAGACTAATAATGAAAGCAGCTTGGTGGAGAAATGGGTCAGAAAGCCTTCAGATTTTTCTTTCATTTTCTTTTTTTCAGTTCTAAAAAGGGGTAATCTGATACCCTTAAAAGAATTTTTAAAATAGAAAAAGAAAGGCCTCATCTTACCACCCAAACACAAATTAGTTTCATAATTTTTACATTCCCTTCTAGTTTTTGCCTCTATGCACACACGTTTTTTTTTTAAATATAGATTTTGTGTTGTGAATCTCTAATTAAGTGTTTTTTTTCCACTTGATACTGTATTATAAATAGTTTTCATGTTTTTACCTTTTTTCATATTTTTACTTTTTAGTGTTGTTACAATCTTTCATAGTGTGAGTGTGCTACGATCTGTTTAATAATTTCCTTATTATTGCATGGCAGCCATGGCTCCCTAGCATTGCTCAGGATAATGCTTAACCACTGGTTAATACCATTTAATAGACATAAAAATAACTATGAGTTATAATATTATAATTTTCTGTAATTGCAATGATAAATTCAGAGCTGGGATAACTTTCAACTTCGGAACAAGATTACTTTATGTATCATATCTGATACCTCCTGTTGCGCACTCTGAAGGGTTCTGCCCTGAGTGGCAGCCCAGGGCAATAGAGCAGCAAGGGTGCTCCGAAGTAGGGCTGCCTGTGTTGGAAGCCTGGCTTCACCTTTACTGCCTGTTTCAGTTTAGTAAATTATTTAACCTCTTTATATCTCAGTTTCTTCCTCTGTAAAATGACTATAATGATAATCCCTACCCTATGGGATTATTTAAAGATTACATGATCTAACACTTATATAGTACTCAGTACATGTTAGCTGTCACTATTATTTTAGCCCTTGTGACCTATTAGTGGTGGAGGTAATGGATCCTCACTTGGATCTGCAGTTGTATGAATATGAAGGAGTGGTTTCAGTGAGTTTTTGTCTGGTATAATTTCACAAGTATATCTATAGGATAAAAATGTTTAAAGTTATCACTTCAAAAGATCAATAAACATGTGGAACCTCTCCATCCATGAGATGATGGCAAAAGTTAAAATATGTAATTTTTTGACAATCTAAATATCTTTATTATTATTATATTTTTTGTGTTTAATAAAATATGTAACTTTTAAAACTCACTCAACGGACCAGGTTCTTTTTTTTAAAGGGAACGCTATTTATTTATTTATTTTTGGCTGCGTTGGGTCTTCGTTTCCGTGCGAGGGCTTTCTCCAGTTGTGGCAAGAGGAGGCCACTCTTCATCGCGGTGCGCAGGCCTCTCACTGTCGCGGCCTCTCTTGTTGCGGAGCACAGGCTCCAGACGCGCAGGCTCAGTAGTTGTGGCTCACGGGCCCAGTTGCTCCGCGGCATGTGGGATCTTCCCAGACCAGGGCTCGAACCCGTGTCCCCTGCATTGGCAGGCAGACTCTCAACCACTGCACCACCAGGGAAGCCCCTGGGCCAGGTTCTTTTAAGAATATGTGTTACTCTACTCTGTGGAAGAAAAATATTTGACGTGCCTCACAGAGCTCCCCCCAAATAAGTGTCTGGTAGGCCACTTAACTTCTATTTTTTATTGGACCAAATCAAATGTGTTCTGACATAAATAATGGGAATCATAATAGCACCTACCTCATAGGGCCGTTTTGAGCATTAAATGAGTTAATATTCATACAGTAGAATAATGTCTGAACATAGTGAGTATATGGAAATATTGGCTAATAAATGAAGTTAAAAAATCATCCCAATGTATTGATACTCCTTTTAGCTTTTGCATTATGTGATTGGTAATTTGATTTATATGGAGATTATATGGAGGAACTTAATTTTATTTATATGGAGATTTTGATCATTTCTAATTTTTAGCTTTTACTACAGTGCTGCCAGTGAGCACTTCATGCATGCAGTTATGCGTTTTCTTCTTTTAAAATATATCCTTGAGGATGAAAATCTCAGGAGTGGGTTTGCTGGGGCGGTTTCATGAAGACGTGGTTTCCTTCTGATCAGAAAGTTTTGCAGGAAGTGGGCCGGAAGGAGTAGAGCTAAGGTATTGGGCACTGCTGGAGGTGGCAAAGTCAGGAGAGCTGCAGAGAGGTGAGGGCCCTCCTACCAGCATGATAGCTCAGTGCTGCTGGGTGTTGGCAAGGAGGCAAAACCAGGGTGGTGTGGTGAAAAGAGTAATGGTCTGGAATCTGGAGAAATGACTTTTACATCCATCTACGCCTCTCTCCTGAAATGCAAAGTTGTTTTGTCTCTGTGGGTCTCAGTTTCCCCTAAAGCCTTTCCCAGTATTAGGGTCTAAGAGTCCTCTATTTCTGAAATGTTAGTTAAATACCTTATACATGCCAAGATCTGTGTTTGGTACTAGGGATGCAACAATGAGTAAAATACAGTAAGTCCCTTGATGTAGTCATGTAAGACAATTTAAAAGGTAAATTTAGAGCTGGTAAACTCAAGTGATAGGCAAATACAGAAATTTATAGAGGCACAGGAGAGGGGTGGGAGAGCACCCATCCCAGCCTTGAGGGGTGGGCCCTGTCGGAAGGGGGGGAAGTTTTCCTAGAGGGGGTAGTGGTTGAGCTGGGTCTTAAAGGATGAGCGGGAGTTAAGCAAACTATGGGGAGAGTGAAGAGTGTCTGGGCAGAAGAGGTGGCCTGGGTAGAGGTACAGTGGGAATAGCAGGGCGCCTTTAGAGGACCAGTGGTTCCGTGTCCTCAGAGAATCCAAAGCATGGCAGGTGACCCGAGGTGTGTCTGGGGCGGTGGCCGGGGTCCTTGCACATCACTGTAAAGAGTTTAGGTTTTCTATGTACCATTTTACCCAAGGATGGCTTTGGGTATATGCTAGCCTCCACTCGCAGCCAAGACTCTGTCTTGATTTCCCCATACCTTGACATTTCTTTCCCCTGGAGGCTCAGAGCACCTTGCTTTTGAGGATGACCACTAGCTGTCGCTATTGAACAGATCTGGCTGCCCACAGCTAAAGGCCAATGGTGGTGTCCTAGGCTGCTAGCTCCCGGCGGCCCGACCAGATGCTTGAGTGTGCCCCACCTCCTCTGGGTCTGTTCATCCGCCCTGAGAGGTGACTCACAAGTAGACACGCAGTGAAGAGGTGGGTGGTAGCCCTTGAGCAGAACCTGGGCAAGCTGGGGGAAGGAATTGTGGTGAAGTGCGGTCCACCACACCATCGCAGTCAGCCACTGGGTGGCGCTGCCACCACTGACCGCAGAAAGGGAGGCCTGTGAAAAGGGTAAGTCTCTGGATAGGACTGCTTTGCTGCTTTGGGATGGGGTAACTTTTGCGTCCACTCTGTTACCTGGAGTTCGGGGGCCACAGGACTGGTCAAGGACAGTGTGAGGGAGGTCTGGAAGCACACCGACCCAACAGTCCCAGATCAGCCAACACTGCCATTTTTCGGGTCCTTCAGGCCTCACCCCTGGCTGGTGTGTGTTTTTTGACTTGTCCCCAGTTTCCACCCTTTGGTTCCAGGTCATGCAATGAGCCAATACACCCTCCCCTTTGGCCTCGGTTTCCTTATTTTCCTTCCCAGCAACTCCCATCTCCAAAGCCTCCCCATTCAGCAGGTGTTCATCTGGTACTGTTCTTTTTTAGGAATCCATTTCCCCCTCTCCTTTTTCCTGTGGCATTGCTGTTTGCTGTGAGACTGTGTCCTCACCCTGTGTGTTCGGGATCTGTGCAGACTTAATTCTGCTTCTCCTAGCTTTTTTGCCTCTGGGCGTTGTAGTTCTAAGTACTATTTTACCTTTTTAAAAGTTCTCCCTTTTCTTGTCTGCCTTTTCTTTTCACATTTGCCCTGTCTTCGTCCCTGTCTCCCATTCCCCCACCTTTAAAAACTAGAGAATTTAGACATATTCTAAGTCTAACTAGAAAACTTGTGAGTCTAACAACTAGAGAAGTTAAAGAAGTTAAAGTCTAACAACTAGCGGGGGAGGATATAGCAAGTAAGGGGTATCCTGACTTATCTTGGCATCCTTCATGAACTGGCAACCCTCTGGGGTGGGCTGGTGATCTAGGGGTGCTGAGAGGCTGACACTGAGGCGGACTTGCTGGAGACATTGTGAGACAGCATGGGTACTTATGTGTTTTTCTTTTCCCTTAATGCTGCAAGTTAGTATGGTTCTCATACCTCCCTTGAGAAATTAAGGGATGCTTCTGGGACTTCATTAGCATATGTGTCCCCGTGCTCTGGGATGGGCACTAATGAAGAAGAATGTGGGTTCTTGGCAAATTCCCCAGACAGCAGGCAATGCCAGAAGGGGTAAGGGTTCTACCCAACATGTAGCATCCTCAGAGGGGAACAAGAGCACACTCTGAGCCAAGGGAAGGTTAAGCCTGTAACTAAGGTTCCAAAGGACTGGTTAGTAGCATAACATATGCTGACTTCTTCCTCTCACACAACTTTAGAGCCTTAGTCTCCAAAGGGGATGTGTTGCAGGGACTACTGGGGTGTAGGGAGAAAAATATTAGAATTTCTCTTTATTTTTTTATCTTGTCTTTTTAAGATTTCTATTTTTGCATATGTTTTGTGCTAGTAAATATTACATGCATATATTATATATTATTATTATATTATTTCTGATATATCTATCAGAAATACATATGCCTAATCATTTTTTAATGATGAAGTGTGGGATCCAAAGTTTCAGAGATCACTGCTCTGGAGAATCTTTGGAGCTTGCCATGGACTCTAGCGGAGGCCTGTGATGCTGGCCCAGAGCAGCCCAGCTGAGGAGAAAGGCCCAGCCTGTGTGGACAGACTTGGCGGCGAGGTGGGACTTAGTTGTCCTTGAGAGGGAGCTCTCCAGAAACAGCAGCTGGATGACTGTCCCCCATGCCCATGTGAGTCACAGCCTCTGAGGTCACCTCAGGGTCCCCTGCTACCTGATATCTTAGGGCCTTTTATTACATTCTTTGCTGAGGAGAGGTTTCATAGTTTCTCAAAGGGGAATTTGAAGAGGTGGCAGGCCTAGGATGTTCTCCAGCATGGGGGGAGCTGTGACTGATTAGGACTTTGCAGATGGTCAGTGGGAGGGGGTCCTGTCACCATGGTTAGGAGCCTGGCATCTTAGGGACTGTGTCTTTCTGCTCTGACTGTATCTCAGACTTGTTTCTGAGGTGATTTACGTTTGTGACAAACACTTGTAGTTGCCTAACGCAACCCCATTTTTGTTTGGGGTGGAAATGTGCTCAGCTAAAAATTCCATTTCTCAACCTCTCTTGAAGGGAGAGGTGGTCCCAAGATGTGACTCTAGCCCATGGGATGTAAGCTGAAGTCCTGGCTGGGGCTTTCCCGTTGGCTGTTTATTAGGGGTCAGAATCAGCTGGTGCACACATTTGACCCTTCACATTTCTCTTTTTTTTTTTAGTATGATGCTGAAGGTGGGGCAGCTGTCTTGTGACCCCACCGTGACAAGGAGGAGGATGAATAATTGGAAATATAGAAGGAGCCTGGCTGCCGGAGGTGCTGGTCTGCTCTTCCCAGACTTTTTGTTATGGAAGGAAAAGAAATCTCTATTTGATTCAGCCATTGCAGGGGTTTTTCTGTTGCTCCCAGGGGAATGCAGTGCTAGCAAACATGAAGGTGGACTCAGGGCTTGCAGACACTTGGGTTAAGGCCATGACTTCATGCAAGATGCTGACGTCCTTAGAGTTGAAGAATGTGACCGTCCCCTGTCTCAGGGAGCCCTTGTTCCTTCTTCTTCTCCAGCAATGATGGAAACAAGCTGTCCTGTTACTTGCAAGTCCTTGGAAGAGGAGAGAGGCATTGAGCTGGCCCTTTAAGAATAACTAATTCTGTTAAGAATGTGGAAAGTGAAAGTCAGGGTGAGTGCTGGAGCCGGCTGTGCAGGTTTGAGCGAACTGAACTGATGGTGCTTAGCTCTGCTAATACAAATTCAGTGGTGGCAACTGGTGGCTTCAAATTGGCCATGGTGAGAGTATTTGTATCATGGAAGTAGGTAAATATTACACACCAGGGCTTTTTTCTTTTTTTTTCTTTTCGGGAGAGCCAGTTGTTAAGCATTTACCAACACACCCTTGGAAAGACCACAAGTTTAGTTTGCTAACTACCTTAATATTGTTTCATAGCTTCTCTGCTTTCCCCATGCTGCCTAATAAGTTATAAGTGAGCAGAATCAAGAAGCAGCTGATTTCTACTGAACTCAGGCTGAAGTCTTTTATGTATTTATTTTTAAAGATCCTTGAATTTTATTTATTTATTTATTTATTTATTTATTTATTTGGCTGTGTCGGGTCTTAGTTGTGGCATGCAGGGTCTTTTGTTGTGCACGGGCTCTTGGCATGGGCTTAGTTGCCCCGAGGCATGTGGGAGCTTAGTTCCCCAACGAAGGATCCAACCCATATCCTCTGCATTGGAAAGCAGATTTTGAACCACTGGATCACCAGGGAAGTCCCAGGCTGAAGTCCTATTATGTCTTTGGGCCTAAGGTGAACCCTAAAAGTTCAGCCTGAAGGCAAAACTAATTTTAATCTGACTCTGGCTGTAAACTTGTCATCCAGTCAAGCCCCAGTCTCGGCATTCGTCTCCTTTCCACCTCATCAGCCTCCTGCCCCCATCCTGTCGACAATCTACAGGGCCTCAGCTCTTGCAAACCTGGCTTCTTGCCCCAGTTGTGCCACCCACAGAAGCCCCCGATTCTGGGTCTGGAACAGCAGTTTCTTACTTGCATCCACACACCTTATGATCTTCCTTATGAGCACACCGCATGCTCTTCTTACGATGTGACATGACAACCCTCTACCAAGAGGTGGGGTCTGTATGTCCTGTCCTTGAAATGGAGTGGGTCTTCATAAAATTGCTTCACTAATAACATATGGTTGGTCGTAATGGGCAATACAGCTTCTGCCTGGCTCTGTCTCTCAGGACACGTGCCTTTGGGGCCCAGAGCCACCATGTAAGAAGTCCGGCAGCCCTGAAGCTGCTTGGAAGAGTAAAGTCATGCTGCTGAAGACAAGGGGATTGTAATGTCCAGGTTAGTGAAGACAGCAAATGATGAGGGTGTCAGTGGTATTGGTTCTCAGACCTAATTTCTGAGATCATCTCCTTTGGATTCTGGGGGAAAACCTCATGTAGTAAGACGTTTAACCTCTACCTAAGCAAATTCTAAGTCGCTTTTAATATTGTCCCCACCCTTCAGTTAAGGAATTATTGCACTCTATGTCATCAGCAAAGTCTGTGAAGAGGGAGCCTCATTTCTACAGGAGACTGAGGAGTGTTAATCTGACTGGTCAGAAACCAAGACATCTACTAGACCTCATTTTACATGTGTATGTGTGTGTGTGTGTGTTATGCTATATAGTCAGAAACCAGACTTCACGTTTTTGGTCCATTTTCTCACACACAGGTTCAGTCAGGTCTCTCTTGCTCCCTTGCCCTGGACATAACCTGGGAAGGTCTATGTTATGGACTAAGGAAAGTCCAGCCATATTCACACTCCCAGACCCAGCTCCTTGTCCACGGGGCTGGCAGCTCAGCGGACTCCAATTTGCTCTGCTGACCAGCCATTTAGATGAAGAAGCGAGAAAAGGAAATTCACCCTACACTTCCACACCCATGTCTTGTGTCCCAGCATTACTTCCCATGGAAACTCTACATTTGGGAGTGTTGGGTTTGTGCTAGATATACACCATCTATCCCTCCAAACACTCTCCATCCTTTTCCACCCTGCTCTGTGTATGGGTATGCTGACCTGTATTGTTTATATCAATCTACACTTTGCCCCTTTGTTCACCTAATAGAAAATACCAGCAAGAAATCAGAGGGAGGGAAGTGAATGAGGCTGGTATATTTATTTCCCCAGATCCCTCCCCTGTGGTCCCTGATGGGCTGGTGGTATCCTTTAACTGAATGTCATAGCTCCTGTCATGTGGCACTCTGCAAACACTTCTTTCTATCTGGGCTTTTATAACAGTTCTCACCTCTTTTCCCGATGGTGGGCCTAGGGTTGGAAATAGCTGCAACTAACCCTGAGATGCTACGTTACCTCTGTGATTTCCCTATAACCTTGTCCACACTTTTGTAAAAAAATCTCCTTTTCGGGGCTTCCCTGGTGGCGCAGTGGTTGGGAGTCTGCCTGCCAATGCAGGGGACACGGGTTCGAGCCCTGGTCTGGGAGGATCCCGCATGCCGCGGAGCAACCAAGCCGGTGCGCCACAACTACTGAGCCTGCGCGTCTGGAGCCTGTGCTCCGCAACAAGAGAGGCCGCGACAGTGAGAGGTCCGCGCACCGCGATGAAGAGTGGCCCCTGCTTGCTACAACTAGAGAAAGCCCTCGCACAGAAACGAAGACCCAACACAGCCAAAATTAAAAAAGAAAAAAAAAAAATCTCCTTTTCATTAGCCTCTACTAAAATTATCCAGTTTGCCACTCTTACCTGTTGGGGGACCTGGCCAGTATAGGGCTTTGTTGAGTTGCTAATGTTTTGTTTCCTCTTTGGTTGTAGTCAAGTGATGCCTAGAAAGTGTTTGATAGATATTTGTTGAATGAATGGATGACTAAATGTGTGAGTGACAGGATTGAACTCCAACCCCTCCTCTACAAACTTCTAATATACTACTGAGCGTTCACATGTAGAGTACAGTTGCTTGATGCACTCTGAGTACAATAAACAAGTGTAGGTTCTGTGGCTCCAGTTTCCAGGAACCTCCACTTCTTTGGATTTGCCCTGGTTGTTCATACCCAGATGTCCTCCTTCCCAGAGGAGCAGTATGAAATAATATAAAGAGTATCTGAAATGTACAAAATGGTAAAGACACGATGTTCACTAAATGAAGAGTAGGATGATTTCTTCAACTCAAAAAGAGATAAAAGGTTCATATCACAAAATAAGAAATGTACACTGAAAAATTTCACATGTATAGGTTATGGTTTTAATGGAGCCGTACTGAATGAACTGAAGTTACAGCTATGAGGTATGAATTTATAAAGTTTATGTGACCTTTATTATAATTAATATTGACTAAGCATTATGACATTATTACATATGAGATAAATTTGATATAACTATCTTGTAATTATATCTATTGTTACTATCAGTTTCACAATTGCTGGTTCATGACATTCGTACACTTTCTACTGTATAAGTGTTAGAGGAACTTCTTTAAATTGTGAGATGTGATATGTGACTTGCTACCCCCTGGGGACACTCATATCTCTCTGGGGAGATACCTTCGTGATGGAGCTCATGTAAATATCAGGCAGAATTGTTCCAAGCTCCCTTATCATGCCTAGCCCTAAGGAAGTGCCTAGTTGTTTATAAATATTTCCATATTATAATTTCGTAAGGAGAGAAATTCCAAGATCTTTCTCCCTGGATTTCCCAGCAGGAAAGGAGTCAAGACCGAACTGTCATAATACACTTCCTTTTGGCGCAGAGCTCCCCCTTTGATAATCTCCAGGGCACATTCTTCCTTTGGAGATGCTTCTGCATTGTATATCCCAGCAGTTCCTGTCATGGCTGTTTCTGTAGAACGACAAGAGAAGAGTGGGGTTATCTAAGACTAGTAGAGCCTACACGATAGAAGGCCTGCAGACACCAACAGCTTAGCTTTTAGGGGCTGTTGGCCAGTGCTTGCTCCGCAAGGTCCATGGGCCCTGGCAGGAATACGTGGAGAAGACTGGGTATGTTTAGGGCCTATTGGGCAAAGGGAGGCTTAGTGTTCATATGGGCCCCGTCTAACCAGATGAAGATTTGTGGAGGCAGCTGGAGGTTACTTGTTGGGAGATTTGAATCATACTCCTCTCTTGGGTGTTTTGGCTGGAGTGAGGGAGTAATATGGGGGAGCAGAATGAGGACAGAGGTCATATGATGGGAAGTGTCAGTGGGCAAAACCAGAGTGAGGTATGATAACGACTACTGATTTGTAAAAGGAAATGACGGACGAGAATCCAGGCCTTTGCTCCCTTGTCAACACCAACCACTTTCACTTAGAAGGAAACTATTGTTACCTGCTCTCTTCCTCCAGGTATTCGTGTCCTTCTTGCCCAGCTTCTCTCTCTCTCTCCATCCTTGTTTCACTGTGTTTCTTTGTCTCTCTCTCTCTCTCGTTCTGTAACTACTACTCAATTTACTCAACTACTCTTAAATAAAGTTTTCTATTTAAAAAAATGTTTAATTTTAATTTATTTATTTGTCTGCGTGGCATGCGGGATCTTAGTTCCCCAGCCAGGGACAGAACCCGTGCCCCCTGCAGTGGAAGTGCAGAGTCTTAACCACTGGACTGCAGGGAAGTCCCTTAAATAAAGTTTTCTTATCATACTTGCCACATGTTTTAGATAAACTTGCATTTGGACTTACAGAAAAGTTGTAAAAATTGTGCAAAGTTTTTCCTTATATCCTTCAATCACAACAACATAACCATTGTACAATTATCAACAATAGATACGATAGAATTGGAACAACCTTACTAATTAAACTGCAGACTTTATTTTTTCACTAATATCCTTTATATATTCCAGGATCTTATCCAGGATTTCACTTAATAGTAATTTCTTCTTATTTTCCCTCTTATCTCTGACAGTTCCTCAGTCTTTCCTTGTCTCTCATGGCCTTGATGCTGTTGAAGAGTACTGTTCAATTGATTTGTGTAATGCCCCTCAATTTGGATTTGTCCACTGTTCTTATAATTAGAATGAGGTTATGAATTTTTGGTAAGAATACCACCAAAATGATACTGTGTCCTTCTCAGTGCATCATATCAAAGGGTCCACGATATCTATGTCTTATTACTGGTGTATTATTAAGGAAAACAAACTCTCATTTGATAAGTCTCACATAGGAAAATAATGGCCATTGAGTTTTCATGAGGACATAAGGTGTTCAGAATTGGGTCATATGATGAGTGTGGTGTCACTCAGCACTCTTGGTGGTCAGAATGGAAAGAAGGGTCAAAGAGCAGTCAGAGGCTCCACTAATGACAGTGGAGCCCCTTCATTAAAGGGGGACTAGCACTGTCACTGGTTTTCATTGCATGACACACGACGATATCAGGGAGTTCAGCACCCTCTTTACCCACAATGGTAAGAAAGACAATCCATCTACAGGCCATTTATTCCAATCTCTTGACCTTACCTGTGTCTATGAGGCCAAGGATACAGAGGGTGATCGACACATTGACATTGGTCACTGCATATTCCACCCTGATAGAGGAGAAGAACCCATCCAGAGCAAACTTGCTTGCAGAATAGGCAGCAATAAGTGGATTAGCTGTTTTCCCTAAATGATATAGAGATGGGTTAACACGGGAACCTATTTCAACTCTGACAGAGCTGATCTGTGTTTTATCAGTAGCAGACTTTGTAACCCCTGTGAAGTCCTTTTACCCTTTGAGTCTTAGTTTCTGTCTACTCCCCAAAGAGATTATTATGCTGTGTTGAATTTCTGAAAGAGAAAAAACATTAAGGTATCAAAGAAACTCCCCTTGATGAAACTGGGATGCAGTGTGGAGTGGGCTGCAGGAAAGCCTTCATTGAAGAGGGATTAGTTAGATTTTTAGTAAAGATGGTAAATAAGTGGATTATGAAAGAGCCATGTAATTCCACAGCTGCAAACTTTTCCACCTCTGACCCAAGAGCGCTGGAATCCAAGGGTTTGGCAAGGGCTCTCTACACAGAGACCTATCACTGATTTACTTTCTATGCAAGGGGAATGAAAACTCCTGTCTTTGTTTTCTACTCCATATCACTTTTCTTACTTTCATCAGCCTGGTTAATTCTCACTCAGTTTTTTGGAGGATATGTGGACATATGCCTGATAGCATAACCTATTCATTATACCCTTTCCAAGAGGAGAGAGTAGTGGTGTCCTGAGAACTTAGACTCTTTGCTCAGTATTATTATAACAGCTACTTTAAAATCCTTGTCTGCCAATTCTAAAATCTGGGTCATTTTAGGACTGATATCTATTGATTGCCTTTCCCTCCTGAGTATGGGCCACATATTCCTATTCTTGTATGTGCAGTAATTTTTCATTGTATCCTTGATATTGTAAGAGTCTCTGGATTCTGTCATATTCCTCCAAAGAGTATTCATTTTTATTTTTTATTTTTTGGTGGGCAGTTAACTTGGCTGAAACTCTGTGTCTCTTGCAGTAGGTACCAGATGAAATCTCTGTTTAATTATTTGAATCTTAACTGGGCTTCTTGGTATCTACACTGCCCTGTGAGTATTTCAGGGGACAAATAGAGATTTGAGAAGGGTTTACATACAGAATTTGGTGCTCTTGCACTGTGGCTCTTTCCTTTCTGGGATGTCTCCCTTCACTTTCCAGCTGCTACAGAAACCCCAAACTCTTCCTTCTGCTTTTACAAGGTAGTAAGATGGCAGATTTCAATCCTAAAAATGACACTGATTGGGGTCTGCCCTTGAGCACAAGCTACAAAATTGGGAAACTCATCTAGTGTCATTTCCCTCTTTCAAGTGCCAACTACTCTCCAGTTTCTTCTTTTGATTCTTCTCTTCAGTGCTTTCAATGGTTGTTTTCTGTATTTTGTCCAAGTTTGTTATCTGGAGAAGGTTGGTCTATTAGGTATTACCCTGCCATTATTGGAATTGGAACCTCTGTGAGTTTTCAAAATATAATGAAGTTTCATTCCAAATCAATGAAGGAAGAATGATTTATTCAGTAAAGATGCTGGGAAAGTTGGTTAACTAATTGGAAAAAATTGTTAGCTCCTTGTTTTATGTCATGTATCAGAAAATGATACATGGAAAATTATGGTAGGTGGTGTTGTCTACCCAATATCCATTTCCCTTTCTTTAATAAACTAATCTAATTTTGTTCAGGATAACAATGTATTCAGATAAAAAGATTTACTTCTTCAAGATTCCCTTGCTCTTTTGGGTAGTCATGTGATCTAAATCTGGCCAATGAGAAATCTAGCAGATGGGGTCTCCAGGAAAGATATTGATTACCTGATAAAATAGACGGATTCAGGTGACATGCAGCTTTTACATTTTGCCCTTTCTCTTTCTTTCTAAGTAGACTACAGATATGATGCCTAAAATTGCAGTAGTCATTTATGAACTTGAGGAAAAGCTGTATATTAATTATATAATTAAGGATTATAGAACAAAAATGTGGAATGAGCTTAGATTCTTGAAGATACTGTAAGTCCATCAAACCAGCCCTGAACTTATTACCTGAGAAAAGGAAACCCTACTTAGTGTTAAGCCATTTTAAGTGGAGTTTTTGTTACATGTGCAGCAGAATGAATCTCCTGACTGATTAAAAAATTCAATCATAGAAAGAGGATAATATAGGCAAACACTTACCAGATTCTTGTTTATGAAAAATCATTCTAACATAAAAGTAAAAAAACATGTAAAGGCAAAGAATATTTTATTATACAAAATGTAAAATTTCTATATGTCAAAATGGTAACTATAATAATTTCACTATAAAGGTAAAGGGTAAATGATAAACTAGAAAATCATTTTCAACATATTAGTCAGACAAAAGCTTAATATCATCAATCTTTAATATATAAAGAACTCTTAAAAATTCAAAAAATACAAACAAATCTCTGTAGGGAACCACTCCATCCTCAATCCTCAATCATGAGTTTTGGCTTGAGATAACTCTGCAGTCAAGTTCCAGGAATGGGTGTGTAACACAGGATGTCCAATCAGAGTTTCTGATACCACTGGGTTACTGATTAGTCTAAGGCTGGACCAAAGACCCAAGCAGGGCTTCAAGATACATTGTTGTTGCTTAACAAGAAATTTGTTCCCTTTTCTTCCTCTGTATCAGAACCCCAACTGAATTCATGTTTCCACCTGTTGCAGAGACTGCAGTATTCTCTCCAAATATCTTCTGCCCCTCTTCCTTAGCAGTAGAATCCCGGATTTGTAGCTGGGCTCAGTTATCTGGAATAAAGTCCACATTTCTCAGCTTCTTTCAGCCAGATGGTGCCAAATGACTAAGTGCCGTCCAATAAGTTGTACACAAAAGTGTGTCATGTGATTTCTGGGATATGTCCTTAAAGGAAGAAATCAGTCTCTCCCTTCTCAATCCTTCCTCCTTCTTGGTTCCTGAAGGTTGACCCCAGAACTATCATGGATCTTGAAGTAGAAACCGCATGTTGAGAATGGCAGAGCATTTAGAGAAAAGAAAGGAACCTGGGTGACCATGGAGCTGCCATCCTAGCCCAATACTGCTTACCTCCAGACTTGATTTGCCTTTTAACTTATTACATCCACTGTTATTTTAGGTTTTCTGTGTCAGAAAGCTGCACCTAATCCATGTTGAGAGTCTCCCTCACTTTTATGTAGCCCATGTGCCAAAGGAAAGCTGATACCATCTCTAACTCTAGGGGTGGCTTGTATGATTTATTTAATACCATCCTCCTTGCCCATGATTGTTACAGGAATGGACATGGGGCCCAGTTTGGACCAATGAGACTTGAGCGGAATCTTGTTGGAGTGTCTGGTAAAGTGCTTTGTCCTTATGGGAGAGTTTCTTAAAGTAGAAATCCTGTTTCTCTTCTGCTGGACATTTCTGTGTATGGATATGGGAGCTGAAATTGCTACATCTATCTCACTGTCAGCCTGAGGATGAAGCCACACGTGGAAGAGAGCAGAGCCAAGAGAGTCACGGACACACTGAGCTTGAGCCAAGTCAGTTGCCTGCCCTGAATCTGGACTTCCAGTTACGTCAATAATTTTCCTTGTTGTTTAAGTCAAAAATAGATCCAAATGTTTATAAGAATAGCATAATTGTCAAAACTATGAGTTCTCGAGTTAGATGACCTGGGTGTGAAATCCCAAGTATGCCATTTCTTAGCTGTAATATTTGGATAATAATATTACTAAGCTGAAGTAATCCATGCAATAGACTTAGCACAAACTGACACTTAGAAAACACTTAGTAAATGCTATTATTAGTAGTATTAGTATTTCAAATTGGTGAGAAAAGCATGAGATGTTCAAAAAATCACGTTGGAACAAATAGCTAGCTATTTGGAGAAAAGAAAAATGCCATTCTAATAAATAAATTCAAATTATATTAGAGAATATATGTGGAGAATAAAATAATAAAATATGTGTGAATATATAACCTCAAGATAAGAGATACTTTTTAAAGCATGAACTCAAAAGCATATGCTATAAAGGAAGAAATAAAGAGGTTTGAATATATGAGATTTAAAAAGCTTCAGTGTACTAGAAGTGCTCGCCATTGCCTTCCTACACACATCCCCTTCAAAAAGATTTTGTCTTTCCATCTACAGAAGGTCAGGTCAGTGGTAGTTAATATGCACAATGGCTTGAACACGTATCATGGTCTCTCTCTCAAGAAACTGAAATAAGCAACAGCAGGGTTCTAATTAGCCCCTGTGGATTTTGAACTAAAACATCATGTAAGATTGGGACTGGGGTAGCCATTTCCAGTCATGGAAAAGGATAAGTAAACAGACGGACAAAATAAGTGGCCACATGGAGCAGACAAACAAAATAATCATAAAAATTGGAGCTAAATAACAGCTAACATTTACTAACATATATTTAGCTCTTATATACTAGTTTAAAGTCTAAAGGCTAAATAATTGCCTAAGGTTTCATGGTTAATGAGTTGGAGAACTAGGGTTCAAATCAGAATTCAAACTTGACTCTAGTGGCCCACACTTTCAAGCATAATGTGGTATTTCCTCTACATAAGTCATCGTTCTTTATATGAGTGTTTCTCAGGAGCCATTTGTCAAATCCAGCCATTCCTGAGTGGGTGAAGATTCTCTCTACTCGAGAGCTAAGCCCCAAATAGGCAAAATTTATGAAAAGCAGAAATATTTTCACTTTAAAAAAAATTTACTTATTTAATTTATTTATTTGGCTGCGTTGGGTCTTTGTTGCTGTGCGCAGGCTTTCTCTAGTTGTGGCTAGCGGGGGCTACTTTTGTTGCAGTGCGCAGGCTTCTCATTGTGGTGGCTTCTCTTGTTGCGGAGCCCGGGCTCTAGGCGTGCAGGCTTCAGTAGTTGTGGCACGCGGGCTCAGTAGTTGTGGCTCGTGGGCTCTAGAGCGCAGGCTCAGTAGTTGTGGGGCACGGGCTTAGTTGCTCTGCAGCATGTGGGATCTTCCCGGAGCAGGGCTCGAACCCATGTCCCCTGCATTGGCAGGCAGATTCTTAACCACTGCACACCAGGGAAGTCCCAATATTTTCACTTTTAAGCTGACAGATGAGGGTACCCGTAAAAAGATAGGGCTAGTTACTCCTAGTCCCTTTGTATTAGTTTCCTGGGGCTGCCATAACAAATTTCCACAAACTTGGAGGCTGAGACAAGAGAAATTTATTCTCTCATAGTTCTGGAGGTTAGACGTCCCAAACCAAAGTATCAGCAGGGCCACATTCCCTCTAAAGACTTTAGTGGAGAAACCTTTCTTGTCGTCAAGCTTCTAATGTCTGCTCCTCATCTTTGGTGTTCCTTGGCTCATAGATACATCAATCTGTGCCTCCACCTTCAAAATTTTGTGTGTGTCTATAGCTCTTTTATTTTTATTTTTTGTAAAACGTGTGGCTCTTTTTTTAAAAAATTTTTTTGAATTTATCTTTGGCTGCGTTGGGTCTTCGTTGCTGTGTATGGGCTTCCTCTAGTTGCGGCGAGCAGGGGCTACTCTTCGTTGGGGTGCGCGGGCTTCTCACTGTGGTGGCTTCTCTTGTTGCGGAGCACCAGCTCTAGGCGCACGGGCTTCAGTAGTTGTAGCACGTGGGCTCAGTAGTTGCGACATGCAGGCTCTAGAGCGCAGGCTCAGTACTTGTGGCACTCGGGCTTAGCTGCTCCGCAGCATATGGATCTTTGTGGACCAGGGCTCGAACCTGTGTCCCCTGCATTGATAGCGGATTCTTAACCACTGAGCCACCCAGGAAGTCCTGCTCTTCTTATTAAGACACTTTTCATTGGATGTAGGCTCACCTAGATAATCTGAGATGACCTCATCTTGAGATCCTTAATTACATCTGCAAAGACCCTTTTCCATATAAACTCACATTCACAGATTCCAGGTGGACATATGCTTGGGGGGGGGGGTCACCCTTCAGCCCATTATACCCTTTAGATGATGATAAAGATATTGACTATGGCATTTCATAATGTATATGTTCAGGTAGCAATAAAAATGCAGAAGCAAGGGACCATGTGAACCCATAGTCTGCATTCCCATAGCAGTGATTTTTGTCCCACTAATGGAGCTTAGTGTATTCCGTTTTCTATTCTTGATTACGACTTAGGTGACGCTCAAAATACTAAAAAGGATTCTAAGTTGTTTTGCAGGAGAAAAGAGACAGATTTTTTTTTATTGTTGTTGTTCCTGAGAGGAAGGTGAGAAAAGAGAGAAAGGGAAAGAGGAAGAAAGGAGAGGGGTACGGAAGGAGCCATGGCAGAAGAGTTTTTGAAAAATTCATCAGATAGCTGTATGGTTTCAAAAAACGTTTTAAATGGTGAAGAGAAATACTGAATTGACATAGAGATGGCCAACAGGCACATGAAAAAATGCTCAACATTGCTAATTATTGGAGAAATGCAAATCAAAACTACAATGAGGCATCACTTCACACTGGTCAGAATGGCCATCATTAAAAAGTCTACAAATAATAAATGCTGGAGAGGGTGTGGAGAAAAGGGAACCCTCCTACCCTATTGGTGGAAATGTAAATTGGTACAGCCACTATGGAGAACAGTATGGAGTTTCCTTAAAAACTAAAAATAGAGTTACCATGTGATCCTGCAATCCCACTCCTGGGCATATATCCAGAGAAAACTCTAATTTGAAAAGATACACACACCCCAATGTTCATTGCAGCACTATTTGCACTATTTACAATAGCCAAGACATGGAATCACCTTAAATGTCCATTGAGAGATGAATGGATAAAGATGTGGTACGTGTGTGTGTGTTTGTGTGTGTGTGTGTGTGTGTGTGTGTATATATATGTAAAATGAAATATATATACATATAATGAAATATTACTCAGCCATAAAAAGAATGAAATAATGTGATTTGCAGCAACACGCATGGACCTTGAGATTATCATACTAAGTGAAGTAAGTCAGACAAAGATAAACATCATATGATATTGCCTATATGTGGAATCTAAAAAAAAAAAATGCAGATGAACTAATTTACAAAGCAGAAATAGACACACAGACATAGAAAACTTATGGTTACCAAAGGGGAAAGGTGGGGAGGGATAAATTAGGAGTTTGGGATTAACATATACACACTACTATATATAAAATAGATAACCAACAAAGACCTACTGTAATACAGGGAACAATACTCAATATTTTGTAATAACTTATAATGGAAAAGAATCTGAAAAAGAATAGGTATATTATGTA
The DNA here is from genome assembly GCF_028564815.1 of Eubalaena glacialis. Classification (NCBI taxonomy): domain Eukaryota; kingdom Metazoa; phylum Chordata; class Mammalia; order Artiodactyla; family Balaenidae; genus Eubalaena; species Eubalaena glacialis. The sequence continues at coordinate 41,525,785 of NC_083718.1, read as the reverse complement.
TAATTGAATCACTTTGCTGTACACCTGAAACTAACACACACACACACACACACAAAATACTGAACTATTAGACAAGGGTCAAGATTGAACAGACTACTGAAAGTTTTTCATCTTTATTATGAAAATTATGCATGAGGTACATTTTAACCTAACCACCTATGGGAACTGTCAGTTTTTCAGCTGAAGGCTGCAGCTGTCATTGACATTCATTATAACCATATTTCATTTCTTAAATTTTGTGACCTGCCACTGATCTGCAAACCTTTAAACCAGTAGTTCTCATATTTAATTCCCGTAAGCACCATGTGTCAAGAACAGGCAGTTTTGAGCCCACCTCCTCCTCAGATTCTTCTAGTTGGTGTTTTGGGGTAGAGGCTGTGCTGAAGGGTTCAGTAGGAAAAAGGGTCATAAACCATATCTAGGGTGGTTTTAAGGGTGGATATGGGAGCAGGAAAGGTATGGCGACATAAGCTTACTGAACCTGATCTAGGAACTTACAGGAGAAATGGAGGGGGAAGGTCTTTGGAAGGGGCTGAAGTCTCTCACAATGATAATTGGATGAGCCGTCAGTAAATTATGAGTTGTTGGATCTCTTTAAAGCTCATACTAGTATGATCAGGGAAAATATCTGTCCCATATCTAACGTGGATATTCAGGTGAAGAAACGTATTGGACTAACCAGGAAACTTCACCTGCAGGAGGTAAGTTCTGAACTCTGCTTTGATGAAAGAAAGTGCAGGAAGGGCCAGGTTGGTGGGGGAACGGGGTGTACAAAGACTAGAGGTGGGAATGAGTTAGTTACAATGAAAAGCCAATGGAACAAGAAAAATAACAACAAAGTATATTATATTTTCTCCTCTGTAGAAGTATAGGCTTATAAGCACTTATCCAAAGCCCTTAGGGCCTGATGTGCTATGGAACTATTTTTGGAATTTAGAAGATGGTGTGAGGCTTATACAGTGTATTACATAACACTCCCAGTAGGGCCTGGGGAGGTGTCCTGTTAGCAAACACATTATTATTTCTGCACTAAGATATTTGAAAGTTCACACAGAGATAAAGGCTTTAAGTAGCTTCACTTTAGTTCAAGTTAAATTAATTACAGTAAGTCCCCTACATACAAACGAGTTCTGTTTCGAGAGCACGTTCTTAAGTCCACTTTGTAAGTCCAACAAAATTAGCCTACGTACCCAACTAACACAATCGGCTATATAGTACTGTACTGTAATAGGTTTATAATACTTTTCACACAAATAATACATAAAAAACAAACAAACACAAAAAAACAAAGAAAACATTTTTAATCTTACAGTATAGTACTTTACCTTGAAAGGTACAGTAGTACAATACAACGGCTGGCATACAAGGGCTGGCATCAAGTGAACAGGCAAGAAGAGTTATTGACTGGAAGAGGGAGAGGAGGTGAGAGATGGTAGAGCTGAAGGATCGTCAGCAATAGGAGATGGAGGGCAAGTTGCAATTTCACTCACGCCTGACATTGATGGCACAAGTTCTGGTTCCTTGGTGGATTCAGTTCTATCTACCCTCTTGAAAAAATGATCCAGTGATGTCTGGGTAGTAGCTCTTTTTTTTCTCATCATAGATGACACAGTAGCACTGGATTGCATTCTGAACGGCTGCTGCAACCTTCGAGTACCGTTCTACATTCGGGTCCTGTGCCTCAAAAACTAACAGTGCCTCCTCAAATAAGGAAAACTCCCTTGCCATTTCCTGCATCGTGAATCTCTTTGGTTCTTCAGTTACTTCTTCCTCTTGTCTCTCTTTGTCCTTTTTCTGGACCTTCAATACCATCAGGTCCTCATTAGTAAGCTCCTCGTGTTGCACATAAACAGTACTGTACAGTAAAGTACACAAAAGCACAACCACTTGTAGAGGATGCATGTACGTAGCAATGTACACCAGACACGTGAACTAACTTATGTGATCGGACATTCGAATGCATGTTCGCATCTTTGAAAGTTTGCAACTTGAAGGTTCGTATGTAGGGTATTTACTTGCATATAGAATTAATTATTTTTAAAAAATCCTTGGTTTTCAGAGTTTTTTTTTTTCTTTTACCCCACACAGCTTTTTGGATTTTGAAATTGCAGATAAAGGATTGTAAACCAGTCTAGGCTCGCTAAAGGAAAGCTGAAACATATCAAAAAATAGAACAAAGAGGAAAGAGGAAAAAACCTCCTAGGTTCTCACGATTCCAAACAATCTTGGTGCATTTCGTTAAAGTCTGTTTTCTCTTCACAGCACTATTCTTAATCATCTCCCCACATAATGCTAATTAGCTTGTGTGAGGAAACCTTTGCATTCTGCTCTAGGTAAAATATATTTCAGAGAAGTTTCAGAGAGCTGAAAAGGGCAAAACCCCTCTAAAAACACAAACTTTTATTTTTCAAAAAGGATCTTTGAGCTAAGAGGCCCTGGTCAAAATGGAATAAATAATATGTAACAGGATGTTAAAATACGACTTTTCCTGCTCTAATTTCAGCTGAGGTTCAAAGACTGAGAACGTAGTAAATGGCAAAAGCCTCCATATTCTGAAGGGAGGTTCCAGGCTACCTGTACACCTTATGTGGGATGTGGTAACACAAACAAACCCCCCCAAAACCCTAAAAATAAAATCTAGTTTGCAACACGTAGACCCTTAACCATCCCAAGGGAATAAAAAGGGCCGAAGGTGAAGAGGTTGGAAAGGACAGGCGTTAGAGAGAGGAAAAGAACAGCGTCTCAATGAGCTTCCAAGAAGAAGGGGTTAATCCTTGTGAGAGGAGCTTCAAGGGCACCTCGTGGAGAACTTGTCCCCAGGAATTTGAGGGGCACTAAGGGCTGGGGTTTGACCCAACCTGAGAGGCGCTGGTTACGGACAAGGCCACTGCAGAGCTAGTGCAAATTGTGTCATATGTAAGGGAACTCTCCCTGTGGGGGGCCTGAAATCCAGCCCACACTCTGCTTGCCAACCTGCGGGTCTTGTCCCAGGGCTCATCCCTTCTCCCCTAGAGTCATTTCCAGTCATGCCCAAAAGGACAGCCCTATGTGATAAGTGTATTCGCCTGTACTCCCACTGTATTGTCAGAGTCTGAGGGAAATAACAGAAGCAACTGCTGCCCAGCTCACAGGAAGAACTCTCAATATCCCAGCAAGGACCTCCAAAGAACCCATGAAAGCACCCAGTGGAAGAGTCAGGTGTGGTCATCCTCCCAGTTCAGAGAACATGAGCTTTCAACATGCACTGTGTCCAGAGGAGACTGATGCTGTAATAGCTGGGTACCAGCCAAGGAAGATCTTTCCTACCCTGAACTTTTCTTCCCTGCATTCTCCCTTTCCTTTTATAGGAGAGGCTAGAGGGAGCCTGATGAGTAGGGAGATGGGGAACAGGAGGAAAAGTTGAACACGTGTCTCTTTCGTATCCCAGGTCTCCTATGACAACAGGTTCAAGCTTGATGAGGGGAGAAGCTTTACTTAAATTACAAATGAATGGACATTTTAATTACTGAAGTGAGACCTTTCCTGAGACTGGAAGCAGCTGGAGAATCTTCTATTATCCTAGAGTGTTGCCATCTGCCCTCAATCACATCCAGGTTCAGAGAAGAACTCACCCATTGAACAGGTCTGAAGGAAAGAATAAGTTTATTTTCTGATTGCACCTTACGAGATCCACTGTTCAACCATTGCTCATAAAAAATATGCCAGAATATGAACCTAATTAAATCAAATGGATAAATGAATGAATGAATAAATAAAACAAACAAACAAATAAATAAATAAACTGTTCTAATATGCATGACTCAGTCATGAAAGTGAAGGGATTAGAAGCCTGAGTGCTTTTGCTCAGGGTTAAGTTTTGGTTTATGTAGGGAGAATGGAGCCCGCAGTGAGATTTATCTTCTGGGAAGTTTTAGACCACAAAGAACTAGAGCTATGGTGACCGTATTTTCTGAAGCAAAATATGGGACATGGAATCTGACAAGTAAGAGTGCAGACTTGGTGATAAATGGGACAGACTGCAATTAGCTCTGTCGCAGAAACACAGGGACTTAGCCACTGTAGAAACAGCAAGAGCCAGAGAGCTGGCAGATCAGCTGTGTGCTGGAGCTTGTTAGCTGAGCAGAAGAGGTCAAAAGCAGGCCTCGGTGCTTTTGTTCATCCACTCCACACCCTCCATCCCCAACTGCTTTGCTGAGATCTTGAAATTATTTCCATTTCAAAGGCAGATTTTAAACTACTTTAATTGAGAACTCGGAAGAAAGTGCACAGGATTGAAAAGCTTCATTCCTGCATGCCCTTAGACTTTCAGAGTGACCCCAGGAAAATGTGCCACATCCTATATTGAGCAAGCCCCAGCTTGAGGTTCATCAGGCCTCAAAGGCTGGGTGCTGCCCATTTTTTCTAGCTCTTCCTAGAATATTTTTTCTCAGCTAGGACCCTCATGGTCTAAACTCTTTAGTTGTTTGGGTTGAGTTGGGTGCTAAAGATAAATTCATCTCTTTACTCCAAGCTTTGGTAGCCTGAGGTGTCGTCATAGGTACTGAGACAACCCACAATTATCCAATAATAATTGAAATAATGGGAATGGATGGGATTGTCCAGGGAGAGTATGTCGGGTGAAAAGAGACACAAGGGCTTACAATGGAAAGAATCCTGAGGAAACCAACAAGAGAGAACTGAGACAGGCAGTCAGAGCAGCTAGAGGAAACCCAGGGAAGGATTTTGGCTGAAGACAAGGGAGTGTATGGTGTAGAATCAGCACAAAATCCTGCAGAGATGAGATAAAACCTGGAAAATTTCACAAGGCAACTTTGGCAAGAGCATTTCTGTGCAGGTACGGGACCTGGGAAATGTAGCTCCTCCTTAGAGCCTTAGCACATCTCCCAAGGCAAGAATAAAAGAATAGATTTTAAGAACCCCCATAGTTGAAGAGTGGACCAAAACCAGTTCTACCAGCATCACCGTATCTCCCACATGCAGCCTAAATAGTTGTGCTTGGGGAGAGGAGAGTTGTCAGTGTCCTATGTGTTCATCCACCAGAGGTCAGTTCATCTACTAAGGGTCAGGTTCATTCACCAAGGGTCAGGGGAGGCATTTGCATTGCCTTCATCTTAATCAGCATGAGAGGGGCTTCAAGAGGATTTTTTGGAGACCTTTACAAGTATCCCTGGAGTTTGGGGATTGGTATTTGACACACACCTGGAAGTCTAAAGGCAAGAGGCAGGGCTGGAACTGTTCTAGCTTGAGAGTGAATCTGAGTGCATTGTGGGATCAAATATATCCACACACAGCAGGCTTCCCAGAGACCTGGGAAGGGTGAAGGGGGACTGGCTTGGGGTCACCTACTCAGGGATGGTGGGTAGACTGGGTCAAGAAGGCTGGATTTATTGAAGCCCTGGAGCTGAGGAGGACACTTAAAGGAGTGAGCTAGAGGGACCACTGTTCATGCCAAGGGGGTCTCCTGCAGGGGATCTCTGAGGAACCCACGATAAAGCCCCACAGAATCCACCCTCACGTCCTCCAAGTCAATAGAGCCCTGAGATGGGGATTTTTTTTCTTTTGAAATAATTTCAGATCTATGGAGGAGTTGGCAGAATAGTACAAATGACCAACCCCTCTTCCTGAACTATTTGAGAGTAATTGCTATAATTTAGGTAGTTGCTGACCTGATATCCCATCGCTCTTGAATATGTTAGCATGCATTTCCTACATGTAGGGACATTCTCCTACATAACCATCCAAATGAAGAAAGTAATTTATTAGTTTCTTAGAACTGCTGTAACACATTACAATAAGCTGGATGACTTAAGACAACAGAAATGTATTTTCTCACAGTTCTGAAGACCAGAAGTCTGAAATCAAGGTGTTGGCAAGGCTGCACTCTTTCCAAAGGCTCTAGGGGAGGGAGAATCTTCCTTTGCCTCTTCCAGCTTCTAATGCTGTCAGCATTCCTTACAGCTACAAACTCTGCCTCTACCTTCACGTGGACCTCTCCGTGTTTCCTTCTGTCTTTGTCTTCTCCTCTGTCTCTTATAAGGACACTTGTCATTGGTTTTAGGGTCCACCCAGATAATCTTGGATGATATATTGCAAGATCCTTAACTTAGTCACACCTGCAAAGGGCTTTTTTTCCAAATAAGGTCATCTACACAAGTTCAGGGAGTTTGGATGTAGACATATCTTCTGAAGGCCACCATTCAACCTACTCCATCAACATTGATGTATCCATTTCATCTAGTCCAAAGACCCCATTCAAGTTTGTCACATGTCCCAATGATATTCTTTATAGCAAAGGATTCAATCGAGGATCACATGTTGCATATAGTTGTCATGACTCTTTAGCTTCCTTCAAGCTGGAACATTCTCTAGTATTTCCTTGACTTTCATGACTTTGACACTGTCGAAGAGTATGCCAGTCATTTTGTACTGGAGTTGGTTTATCCTGGATCATGAGAGCTGGTTGTGCAATTTTCATGAGTTTTGCAAGCAGTTTGATCTTGATATGGCTATCAAGAGATTATTTACACCATGGAAATGTTACAAAGCAGAGTTCTTAATGTTCCCCTTCTAAAGAGCGAGTTGGTAAACATTTACCAGCTCACTGCAGATGAATGTCCCTCAGTTTGGATTTCTCTGTTTCCTATGATTTGATTCAGGCATATATTTTTGGCAGAATCATACAAATAATTATCTTCTTTTCACACTGTATCCCATAAAATGATACATGATTTCGATTTATTCCATTACTGGCGATGTTAAGTAATATTGATCATTTGATTCAGGTGGTGTCTGTCAGGTCTCTCCACTGTAAAATTACTCTTTTTTTCTTCTGTAATCAATAAGTATTTTGTAGGATGGTACTTTTTTTTGTTTTTTAAAAAATATTTTAACCATTTTTAAGTCTACAGTTCAGTGGCATTAAGGACATTCACATTGTTGTGCAACTATCACCACTTTTTATCTCCAGAGCTCTTTTCATCTTGCAAAACGGAAACTCTGTACCTATTAAACAATAACTCCCCATTCCCCCCTCCCCTGAGTCTCTGGCAACCACCATTTTACTTTCTCTCTATGATCTTGACTACTCTCAGTACCTCATATAAGTTTAATCATGCAGTATTTGTCTTTTTGTGACTGACTTACTTCACTTAGAATAATGTTCTCAGGGTTTATACATGTTGTAGCATATATCAAAATTTCCTTTCTTTTTAAGGCTGAATTGTGTATATGTACCACAGTTCAATTTGCTTATCTATTATCTGTTGATGGACAATGGGTTGCTTCCATGTTTTAGCTATTGTGAATAATGCTGCCATGAATGTGAGGGTACAAATATCTCTTCAAGACTGCTTTCTAAACATATTGAATCACTGTGTTGTACACCTGAAACTAATATAACATTGTAAAGCAACTATGCTTCAACTTAAAAAAAGAAGGAAAAAAGAAGAAAAGACTCTGCTTTCAATTCTTTTGAGTATATACCCAGGAGTGGAATTTTTGGATCATATGGCAATTCTATTTTTAATTTTTGGAGGAACCTCCATCTATTTTCCGCAGCAGCTGCACCATTCTACATTCCCACCAACAGTGCACAAGAGTTCCAATTTCTTCACATCCTTGTCAACAGTTGTTATTTTTTGTTTTTGTTTTCGATATAGGCCATCCTAACAGTTGTGAGGTGATATCTTCTTGTGGTTTCAATAATTAGTGATGTTGAGCATTTTTCATATACCTGTTGGCCATTTGTATGTCTTCTCTGGAGAAGTGCCTATTCAAGTGCTTTGCCCATTTTCCAATCAGGTTGTTTTTTTGTTGTTGGATAGGGTGGTACTTTGAGATTATGTCAATACTATGTTTCTTATTAAACTTTTACCCACTAGCTTTAGCATCGATTTATGCTTCCTGGATAAATTATTACTATGACAGTTGTAATATGGTGATTTTACTAATTTCATTATTCCTTCTATATTTATCACTTGGCTTTTTATTGTATGGGAAAACCTTCTTCTCTCCCCATTTATTTATTCATGTATTTATTTATATCATTATGGATTCTTATTGTATGTAATGGTTTATAATCTGTTATTATCTTTACTATTTATTTGAATGCCCCAGTGGTCCCAGATTTGGCTAGTGGGAGCCGATGAGAAGTTTCTGTGTTCTAGTAACGTGTCCCTCTTTTTCTTTGAGCAGTTCTTTTTTTTTTTTAAACATCTTTATTGGAGTATAATTGCTTTACAATGGTCTGTTAGTTTCTGCTTTATAACAAAGTGAATCAGTTATACATATACATATGTTCCCATATCTCTTCCCTCTTGCATCTCCCTCCCTCCCACCCTCCCTATCCCACCCCTCTAGGTGATCACAAAGCACCGAGCTGATCTCCCTGTGCTATGCGGTTGCTTCCCACTAGCTATCTATTTTACGTTTGGTAGTGTATATATGTCCATGCCACTCTCTCACTTTGTCACAGCTTACCCTTCCCCCTCCCCATATCCTCAAGTCCATTCTCTAATAGGTCTGTGTCTTTATTCCCGTCTTACCACTAGGTTATTCATGACCTTTTTTTTTTGTTTTTACTCACAGCCACAACGAGATTTTCAGGTTCATCTTTCTGGCCACTGTCCTGGAATCAACCTTTTCTCCAGAAAGTCTTGGTTTCTTTTAGTGGAGAATGATATTTAGAAACTAAGATCTGGGTGCTAAGTGTGCTCCCAGGGCCTCTCAGATGACAGAGCTAGGGAATATATGCACTCATATATAGACACATATATCTATATTTCCATATCTATCCATGTATATTAAAAACTATTGATTCATACCAACACCTCCAATTCCAATTCAACATCACAGGATTCATTCTAATTTTCTTATTTTCATATTTATAACTCCAAAAGTGAGAAACTAGCTTCTGTTATCCTCAATATATACTACTTATTTGATTAATGATCCTGTATGTGAGTATTCTTCAGTTGCTTCTGTGCCCTCTATGTGGATGCCTTCTCCAGTGTACCTGGGCTCTGACACCCCCATGCCAGGCTACACAGATGCCCTCTTCACTCCACATTGGGCTGCCCCATTGCAGCCCCCTTGCACATACCCTCTTTGCTTCTCTTAGTTCTGATACCCCATGCCAGATTATCCAAAGACTATGCAAGCAACTCAGATGTATCTACCATTGCCTACCTTGCTTCTAGCCTAACTCTGCCTTCCCTCAGCATGGCTTTGCTGATTAGACCTGAGTCAATGACTGTACCTCTCTAGGCTGGTCTTCATAAATAATTTGGGGGGTTGACTTATAAATTTCAGTTGAGCCAGTTAGACACTCCTTCTTTGGGGGGAAGTTTAGAGTTGGAAAATTGAGAGATCAAGAATGTTGGCAATGGGGTTGAAGTCAAGAGTGCACTGAGAACTGTCATGCTGAGAAAGGACTGTAACAGCCAGATTGAACTCTGTCCCAAATGAAGCAGAGCTTAATAGGGAGAGAAGGAAGAGGAGCAGATGTGCTGAGGGAAGCTGGTATGACCTAACCATGCTACCTCTGGGATATCCCAGCTGCAGTTCCCCCAAGGCCAGTTGTCTCCCCAGGGACAGACTGAGACAGGTGTGGGCCAGTAATTTGGCAGCCCTTCAAATAATATTCTTTAAACATTGTTCACATTTAATTATTTAGTGAGTACAGGGAAAGACTAATTTTCTAATGCTAGAAGTAAAGGATTTATTATATACACTTATTACATGGAAGTTCCTGAACCAGACAACTTCATGGAAAAATGTTAAATAATTTAAAACCCATATAATCAACTCAACTCTGCCATACGTTAATTGGAATCTGACTTCAGGCACATGTCCATTGCCTATTTTCAGCATTGGTAGCTTTGCTTGTGCATAGACACATTGAAAAAAATCCTACAACAAATGTTTTTGTGCATATATCTATGACTGGATTGATGATTATTCCTTGACAGATTCTTAACATTATATTTGCTGGGTGAAGTTGGAACCGAGCAGAACCCTGCAGACTCCACACTACCCCAAGTACAAGAGCCCCTCTATGTCCCCTGCCTCTTGTTTGTAGGAAACCTGAAGTCTCCCAGGCCTCCTGAAGTCACAAAAGAGCAGGCTCGAGCAGTCAAAGATTAGGACAATAGAGTCACAGATTCAGTGTCTGATGCACATTCCTGAGCTGTTTTTCAGATACTATAACTGCCACCAGAGGACATGACATAAGCTGCTCCATCTTGATCAGTACTAAATCTATGACTAATACAATTCCAAGAACTGGCCTCAAGAGAATGGGATTAACATTATTGCTCATAATGATCTATATCTTTGTGGTCATCAAAATAATTATAGCTTGCCCTGCCTGTATATGTAAGTGGGCAATTAAAATTGTCAGCAAAGAGATGCTACAGACCCATGCTGACATCTTCAACTCTGAAAATATGGCACCCTATGTCAGCATGAAGAAGTTACAGAAGATGGACCTTTGCTCCTAATCCCATAGAAATGGAATGATGTTGGACAGTGGGGAATTGAAAGCAGCTCTTTTGCTTCTTTCCTGTTTGCCCATTTCTGTTCCCCTCTAACCTTGAAAGAACCTAATTATAAGAATGAGATCACTAGACAATTTAAACTATCTTCTGACTGTGCTCCTGAATGCACACCATGCCTTGCCTAAGCTGTTGATTCTTTTCCTAGATTAAAAGAATTAAGAATGGAGAATTAAGTGGTTAAAGAGTGACTAGCTCTCTACCCCCAAGAACCCCCTTAGCAATCCTGCAGGCAGATGACGAGGGCAAGATAACATCTGAAGAGTCAGCCAGCCTGCACGCACGCAATGGAGAATGATGCAGAACCCAACCTCCTGCCTCGATGATTCACTGGGATTCTTCCCCTCCTTTTTCCCTTTAAAAACTGTCATGGCTGAGCAGAATCTTTGGAGTTGGTCTCAGGACATGAGTCCACCTTCTCCCCAGATTGCTGGCTTTTCTGAATAAAGTGACTTTCCTTTCTACTGACACTTGCCTCTTGAATTATTGGCTTTTGAGGGCCGAGCATCCGAACCTGAGTTCAGTAACAAAATGATGGGAACCCTTAAGGCTACATATTGAATATAGAATATTCATATTCTACATATAGAATGCATATTGCTAGATTGCTTTAGGTAAGATGAAAAATGAAGGGCTAGACTTTTAAAAATCAATAGTGAAACCAGTTAAAATGAATAAAAGAACTATACCCTTTCCCACCGTCTCACACCTACTTTGTGGGGTTAACAAAGTTTGCAACAATTTACAATGTTGTAGGCAAACAAAAGACCAAACCAAACAAGAAAAAACAATACCTCCACCCGCTCCATGGTATTTAATAGTTTGAATTTGGTGTTTTAGTAGTTTCAGTCATTTGAATTTATTTGTTTACTTGTGAGATAGAGTACAATCTCTGTCGTCCTGAAGTCAGTCATCCTGAGAGGTGAAATATTTTGCTTTTGGTTACCATACAGAACCTGATCCCTTACTTTTCTTTAACAAAGTTATTCTAACAAAATTCATACCAAGCTTGTTGTACAATAAGCAGTTCCAAAGTGTATAAAATGAAAGGTAAAAGCCCCTTTCTTTAGACACAGTTGAGCTCATAATATATATACTGTTCTCTAAATTATTTTTCCTTGAACTTATGATTTTTATAGTCAGTATGCATAAAAATTTATGTAGTATTTCACCACCATTTAGAAACCTGTCCCTAGTGGTGGATATGTAGGTTGTTTTTAGTGTTTTTATGACCACGAACAATTCAGTGGCAATCGGTTTGCACTGGAATGTGGGCTCCAAGGTGACAGGGGCTTGCCTTGTCACAGCGCTGGCATCGGGAACTGTGCCTGGCTCAGAGTGGACCCTCCATTCATATCTTTTGAATAAATGAATGAACGTATTTGGGGAACATTTGTGCAAGTTTATCTGGAGAATACATTTCTCAAGTGTAAAGTGATGCTCTCTCTCCCCAGCCTGTCCTCATTTTTTAAAAAAATTTTAAAAAATTTTAGATGATTTTATTTTTTAATGTTTATTATTATTATTTTTTATTTTTTGGCTGTGCTGTGCGGCATGTAGGATCTTAGTTTCCCAACCAGGGATCAAACACACACCCCCTGCAGTGGAAGCACAGAGTCTTAACCACTGGACTGCTGGGGAAATCCCCTGTCCTCATTTTGAAGTAGCTTAAGTGGATTTCTCCTCATTGAAATCAATGCTTATTTCAAGAGGAATCCTCCTTGCGTCAAGCTCAACCATCTAAAGCTATATAGTCACACTATGTCAAATTCACTTTTCACTTTATTAACTTTAAATTTAGCTGTGTCTCAACAATATACCTTTGTCAAAGTTTGCAACAAGAAGCTGCACATGACATTGATTTGCTGTATTTATTGTTAGAAAAGTTTTGCTAACATCTCAATGGGCAAGGACATAGAAAAACAACTCACAGAATAGAAAATATAAATAACCTATAAACACATGAAAATTCATTCATTCATTAATTACCTGACTTTTATGAAATATCCACCACGTGCCAGGTGCTGTTGTAGGAAATAAGGAAATAAGTATAACCAAAAATAGAATACTACTAAGGCAAGAGACAGATTGGCCCCCAGGGCAAACGGTTTGAGTTCGTTCCTTGTGGACAAATACTCCGAGACGGGAATAACAGGAAAATTGAGAGAGGAGGCTGGCACCTGCCCAGATAGAAGATGAGACCACATATTCATCATTCTCAAAGTCAGAAGACCTCCCTGACTACACATGTGCAGAAAGGCTCCTTGGAGGTCAAAAAGGGAGTGATGCCAACTAATGCTCACTACCCATAGGCCTCTTCGGTAGAATCCACCTTGGTTAAGAGATGTGCGTGCACACATGGGAAAATCCTGAGCTATACCAAATACGGACTTTGAACCAGGCAAATCAGAATGACTGGCCAAAGGAAAACTGGAAGAAATGCCCCATAAAAGTGATTCAAACTGCCACGAGGGCATGACTCTTTCTCTGAGCCTGCCCGTGTGTCTATCCATATGTACTCTTTTTTCCTCTTAATAAATACTTTACTTGTTTCACTACTTTCTGTCTTTGTGGGAATTCTTTTTCTGCCAAGCTGTAGGGCCAGGGCCTTGTCACTGATCACGGGTCTAGTGGCTAGGAATCAGTGCTCTCACCGCCAAGACCCAACCTCAATCACTGGCCGGGAACTGAAACCCTGCTTCAAGCTGCTGCAGGACGAGGCCACCCGAGATCACTACTGCTCTCAAGGGGACAGGGACCTCACATTCCATTTCATAAGTAAACAATGAAATTCAAATTATAACCACTAAACGCCTTTCTCCTTTACTTACAAAATTGTCAATTGCTGAAAACTTTGTTAACTCTGAAAAGCAGATGTGAGATGAACACTCATATGTATACTCAGGGTGGGAATGGGACATGATGCTCATATTCATTTAAACTGGTTTTTATTTTTATATATTTAAAAAGTCAGGTCCTTTATTTTTCATTTTATATAAAGCAATTCGGAAATATGTACCAACAACCTTAGAATTGGTTCCATCATTTCACCCAGTAAATCTAATACTAAGAATTTATCAAGGAAATAATCATCAACCAGGCCACAGATTTATGGGCAAGATACTTGTTTAGAATTTTTAAAATACATTGAGAGTAACTGAAACCAAGTCTCCCTTAAACTGAGTTCCCCTGCTGAGTTAACAATCTTTCTATCCAAAACTTTATTCCCTTTCTTGTCCCACCCTTGTTCCCCTCAAGATTGAGGAGCATCAAAGAAAAGGAGGGATTGAAACCAAGCATGACCCTGAGGGGCATTCCTGGGGCTTTCTGTGTCCCCCATTTCTTGTTTGTAGAAAAAAAGGTTTTCACCTCCTAGGCCTTCCCCAAGTTCCAAAGTGCAGACTCAAGCTGTTAATGATTAGGACAAGAGTCACAGGACTCCTTTTTCCTCCTGAAGGGATATAAGTAACAGTCTGATGCATATCTTTGAGTTGTTCTGCAGGAACTAAGCCCCTCACTCCGGTGGAGCATGATGACTACATGCTGACCACAAGCTAGTGGACCCCAGACTGTTGGAACCAGAAGGCTGATGATTGAGATCTCAGAAACATCACCCTGTTACCTCACAATCAACCAATCAGAAGAAGGTCCTCAAGCTGATCCTATGACCCTCTCCCCAACACTGTCTTTAAAAACCCTTGTCTAAAAGCCAATGAAGAACACGTTTGATCCCTGGTTGGGGAACTAAGATCCCGCATGCTGGCCAAAAAAAAAAAGAAAAAAAAAGCCAGTGAAGAGTTTGAGTCTTTTGAGCACAGACTGCCTGTTCTCCTTGCATGGGTGACCTGCAGTAAACGCTGTACATTCCTTCACCACAACCTGGTGTCAGTAGATTGGCTTTGCTGTGAGACAGGTGAGCAGACCTGAGTTTGGTTCAGTAACATAACCTAAATATCTGGCAGTAGGAAAATAATTGTTCTGTATCTATATGTACCTAGAAGGAAATTCTCCAAAATATTGGCATGAATATGGATGATCTTTATTTTCAGCTTTGTGCTTCTCTTCATTTTTCCAATTTTCATAATGTGTGTGTATGTGTAGCTTTTTATAATCACAGAAACATTTTTAAAAAGTTGTTAGGGGCCTTGCTAGTTTCATTATTTTGTGCCTTCAATTTATAATCTTTTATGAGAGGTTTATTTCAGAAATTATTTGCTTCCTGCAGTGCTTCCTTCTTTTGAATATAATCTTGTCTATATACTGATACTATTTTTTTTCTTTTTTTTCCTTTTTGTTAAGAAACTCAAGAGCCAAATTAGAAACTTAAGCACAGCTTCTATGTTGAGTTTAATTTTGGTGTTTTTATATTCTTTTCTTAAGACCTAGTTTTTTATTTGGGTGTTTCCAAATAGAGTGTATTTTTTGTAAGCCTTTTGAAATTCCTTGGTGAGTGAACGTAAACGCATGGATGATGGTAGAACCCTGATATTTTTGTCAAGAAAAGTACTTGAACAAAAATAATGGTCGAGCAGGGTTAAGGAGCCATGACTACTTAAGCTCTTCCCACCCACCCCTTTCAAGGGAGTAAACGGAGTAATGGTAACATGGATAGCATTACAGTGTTCTCAACCTGCACTAAGTTGTCACTGTCATCAGCAGGGAGTCTTCTCTTCCCCTTTAAAATCTCCAGTCACCCCTCCTGGGGGGCAGATACAACACTGAACTCCAATGTCGAGTGCATCAAGTTGTTTCAATCCTCCAGATTCTGCCTGAGCCCAGTCTCTTGAATTTAGGTAACAACGACTCCTGAAATTTTTATGTCCAGGCTGTTGATTCTTACTCTGATCTCCTTTTTTTTTTTTATGTTTTAACATTTTTTATTAGATTTGTTTCTAATTACATACTTAGTA
The DNA here is from genome assembly GCF_028564815.1 of Eubalaena glacialis. Lineage (NCBI taxonomy): Eukaryota > Metazoa > Chordata > Mammalia > Artiodactyla > Balaenidae > Eubalaena > Eubalaena glacialis. Next base: position 41,510,322 of record NC_083718.1, on the reverse strand, counting down.
CAGACAACTTGGAAAATATTTTTAAGAAAGGAAAATTTGTATAATTCCATCACCCAATATACATTTAACTCCAGTTGCCTTCCAGTTTTTTTTTATATACATACATATTTTGTTTATAAAAGTATAGCACACTGTTCTGTAGCGTGATTTTTCTATTACAAATATTTTCCCATAGCAATGAGTGTTTTTATACAGCAATACATATATTAACATCCATTAATGAATGTACCAAAACATAGTAATCTCAATCCAAATCTATACACACACATGCCTCACCTCCCTGTGTTTCTCCCCATGCCCCTCCACACAGTCCAAATCTGCAGCACTCCCCCATCACGTAAATACCTGTATCCACAAGCATACACTTCCACTTACCTTGGAAATTGTGGTCCCTGAAAATTATTTCTGAGGTAATCAGGTTTAAGGGTAAAGATTCATCTTTCTTAGAAATATTAGGACAATTGGGTGAGGGATAAACTACCCCATTCTACTATATTTCTTAGTCTCCTTTGCATCCTAGACCTTGGTTGCCACCCTCTCCCCCCCACTCAAGTTATATCCATACACTAAGCATTGGTCTATCTTTTAGGAAAAAGTGGGTGCCAGAGGTGTAGGTGGGGGATGAGATTAACACCTGTACATTCTTTTTTTTTTTTTTTTAATCTGTGACTCTGTTAGCAGGACCCAGAAACCTGCTCTAGCACTTTTTGACTTTTTTTTTTTTTTAATTTTATTTATTTATTTATTTATTTATTTATTTATTTATTTATTTATTTTTGGCTGTGTTGGGTCTTCGTTTCTGTGCGAGGGCTTTCTCTAGTTGTGGCGAGCGGGGGCCACTCTTCATCGTGGTGCGCGGGCCTCTCACTATCGCGGCCTCTCTTGTTGCGGAGCACAGGCTCCAGACGCGCAGGCTCAGTAGTTGTGGCTCACGGGCCTAGTTGCTCCGCGGCATGTGGGATCCTCCCAGACCAGGGCTCGAACCCGTGTCCCCTGCATTGGCAGGCAGATTCTCAACCACTGTGCCACCAGGGAAGCCCCACCTGTACATTCTTGTCTTTATGCAGAGCAGCATTTTGCATATTCCAAATCCTGTTAGCTGATCTGTGTAGTTGAGAAATCTGTTTCTTTTTTCCTCTTTGTAATGTAGAATTCTTGAAATAGGTTTGGACTGCACAGCCAACCCTCAACCGACAAACAGTTTAAGGTCCAACAAGTGACTTCATGCATTGGTTTGAGTTTTCCCACAAAAGCATTGTCTTACAAGGTATTTGCCTCTGGCTAGTCAGCTTATAATGAGCCTGAAATACTACACATTTGTATAAAAAATAGTATGAAACAATGCTGGGAATGAGTAAGCCAGGAAAGGAATACATTTGAATAAGACTTAAACTATATATATATATATATGTATATAAAGTATATATAAACTTTATATATACCTATATATACTTTATATATATATAAAGTATATATAAAGTTTATATATATAAACTATATATAAATATATATATATAAATATAAACTATAATTTATAAAATATAAAATATAAACTATTTATAAACTATAAATATATATATATAACTATATAACTATATAACTATATATATATATATAACTATATATATATATATAAAGTTGATCTTTTTAAAAGAAGATTTACTTGGAGAAAAATGAATAGGTAACTGGAGACATTTAATGGAGCTTCCAAAGAGAGGTCTGAGCATTCAGAGGTTATTGGCAAGGCTCTTTTACTCCTTTTGATGTGTTTTTCACTTTGAATATTTAAAGAAACCCAGTGTTTTATTATGTCTAGCTTCACTTCAAAATAGGGCTTGGATTTTTCTTGATACAGACGAATCACCATCCTTACACTTGTACCGGCCCAGTGTGGTTGGCATTTGTACTATAATTGTTGTTGCTAGTATTTGTATCACCAATGAAGCCGAAAAAGAGAAATAGAGAGGAAGTAGGATTTCTAAGGTAACTTAGGAAAATGTAGTAGGTAAGAGGAAACGTTTAAATGAATCTGGTGAGGACTGAAAAAGTCTTCAAAGGAGGTGAGGTTAAATGGATCCTTAGAGGAAAAAAGGTGGGGCTGTTGGTGGGGGTGACAGGTTTGTCCCTGATCCCCCTGAGGGGGAGTAAAGAAGGGGCAGAGAAGCAGTATTAGATGCTGGGTCCAGCTGTCATGTGTGTAACTACCATAGTTATGGGGTTCACAGAACCAGGGAATTCAAAAATGGAATGACTTTTCCTTTTCTAAAATTGAACCTAAGACAACCTTTTTGACTCATGGCAAATAAACTTTTTCCAGATGTTGTCAAATGTTCTCTGCCCAATCCAGTGATTTTTTTTTCAGGCAAATTGGAGTATTAATCTCTCTGTCTCAGTTTGTTTCACAGATACCATCTAGGTATTTCTTCACATTCTTTCTCCTGCCCCACTGTCCCCTGCATCAGTGCAAGGGGTTTTGCTTTCGTGATGGACCTTGAATGTGAGAGAGATTGGGTCTGGGATGTGTGTGTATGGTGTGAGGTACACATGTGGGGGTGGCCTAGAGGGAATACTGCCTCTGGTCTTATATACATGGGTGATATGGGGGCGACTGTTAACTGTCAACATCAGTGTCTTTTATAGAAATAGAACCCCTGATTTTCAGCTGGACACAAGTTCACCTTGAATAAAGTCCACAACTGCAATCAGCTGTAGCAGAAGTATATGACATTCAAGTTGTGTTCTTCTTTCTCCATTTTCTCTAGCTAGAATTCTGACATGATAATGAGCCACCTTGGACATACGGGTGAGGATAACACCCAGGGATGGTGGTTTTGTGATAGAAGGTTCCTAGACGATTCATGGGGCAGAACTCCCATTGCAGCTCTAAACTGCTTACCCCAGGCTGTTTCATCAGAGAAAAATTAATTTCTATTTGTTTAAGCCATTGTAAATTTAGGTTTTTGTGATAGTAGCTCAAAATATATCCCAACTAGCATGTGGAGGAAGGAGGGGAGACTAATTGATGTAACATATACATAGAAAGTTGAGCAGTAGGTGCCAGAAACAGTGTTGAGTGGTGGATGGATGTGGACCATAAGGAAATTCCCAGAGGCAGCCATACTGTCTTTGATGATGCTAAAGAAATAGCTGAGGCTTTAAAGAACGTATTAAAAGTATGGGATTTCCATGTAACAAAATACCTAGAAATGCACTGGGGATAAAAACAATTGCTGATTACTGCAATTCAATAAACCACTTAATGCAGTCCCTGGAAAGAATTATTAAAAAGCCACCCCAACACTCTTTGGCTGACCTTAGGATCAATCTGCGGTTTAGCATCCCATGTTTGTGGAATTCAGATTTTACGGAGGAAGGATTAAGGAACATATTTGCTGACTGTCTGAAAGAACATAGCTTATGTAAATCAACTATGCTTCAATTTAAAAAAGAATATAGCCTAGAGCAGAGAAATTCTTCAGTTAGGGAGAGAAAGCAAAGTGTTTGTACTTTGCCAATTTACAGACATGCTTCAAAGCAAAAACGTTGAACTTTTGGCTATACAAACAACAGGCACGAAGGTTAGTAGTCCAGCTAGATTTCTACCTCCCAGAGTCCATAGAAATTATGAGGTGACATTTGGTAGGTGGAGAAGATGTGTGGAAACAGGTTATCAGAATTTCATCACACCCTTGGATTTCTATAGTAACTCTGTTCCTTCTGAAGACATTTAGGCTGTAATGTTGTAAGGCTGTAAAACCCCCTTTGCCTAGAGTGGATATATTACTTATTCAACTGAGATCATTAAAGCCACCTACACCGTGACTGATGTGAGGGTTTTGGCCAATGCCCTAGGATGGTTTGGGGATGTGCCCAGCACCCTCTCACTCAGTATGCATCCAGAAGCTCTCCCTTCCTTTCAGCCCAGAGAGAGGCTGTGTCTGGGGAGGGGTGGGGGAGTCTGTGTTGTCCAGGAAGCACAGGGATGCATATCAATCACCCTGTTTGGCGGGTAGAACAGACACGCTGCCCTTTTATCCGATCACTGATCACTGTGCAGGCCTTTCCCGTGCTGGAAGTAGAACTCTTTACAACATAGATGGTGTTCTGAGTTATAGTAATAACTAATGTTTGTGAAGTACTTAAGAAATTACAAAGTCTTCTAGGTTATTTGCTTTTACATTGCTAGGAAACACATGTAGATGGCTAATTTTGATCCTGGTGTTTGCATCTTCCATGAACATCCTTCTAACTGACTAATAGACAAATACGTGTGGAACTTCTCTACTGGACCCATAATGAAATGGGCCTAGGAATCCCCCAAGCTGGAAACTCTCTGGCTTTTCACTGGTGATAACTTCGAATGCTGTCACCATCCAAAGCATAGGGAACTTCTCTTGATCACGCAGAGTTCTCTTTATGAATATTTCTCTGTACACACTCTCTTCCTACCCTGTTGGTGGATTAAAATGGACTTTTGATGTAGCAAGTTCAGATTTTGGAGAACACCCCAATATAGGCAGGTCTGTTATAATATGGTGTGTTTGTTTTTGTTGTTCATTTCATTTTACCTTGGCTCAACCCACTTATCAGACAACTGTATGTTGTTAAAACATTTCACCTCTCAGTTCTACCTTTGTATCAACTAACGTTACCAACCTACAGCTCTTTGTCATGGAAGAAGCAAAATCTTGTTTATCTATGATGACCAGGTCTCTCCCTGAAACTCAGGACAGGCTGTCCCTCCAGCAGCCTCTCGATGACCCTTTGGACTCCCATTTGTTGATCACAAACAACCAGGCGAGTTCAGGGAAGCACTCTGAACTGCTGCTCTTCCTCCGCTACTTCCAGGAATCTTGTAGTCGATCCACCCTGAACAAGCCCTCATTTTTACGGTCTCACTTGTTCCTAACACTGTGTCTTTTACTCAGCATGCATGCTTCTCGGTGAGTTTCCATACCCAAGGCTCTTATTCGTACATCTGCCTGTCCACGCATATGGGCAAGCTGTTAATCAGCTTTTCTTTAAGATCACTGTGAGCATTTCAACTTCCAGTTTCTATTGTGTTACTTCTCAGGATGGAAACTGATAAAATGCATGTTCACTGCAGAGCCCCCAACACCATCCCTGGCACTTCTGCCACTCCCGCCTTCCACACTGGCCCCTGCCCCACTCACCAGCTATTGAGGAGACAACCACAATGCTCCCATTGCTCTGCTTCAGCATGGGCATGGCGGCCCCGCTCAGGACCACATAACTCAGGAAGTTGACCTCCATGTTTTTGCGCACTTGGTCAATGTCATCAATAAATACAGTCATAGGATTGTTGGTGTTGGTGATGTGGTTGAGAATGAGCATGTCTAGTCCCCCTGTAAGAGACGGCTGTGTTGAGAGAAACCATCTGAGGTTGATACCTTCTCCCACTCCTCCCCGTCTCAAAAGCTCCCTGGTGATCCCTAGGGCAAAGTCCAGAAGAGGAGAGAGGAGAAGCTGTCTCACCCATGAGTTTTCCAGCTTGGGCAACAAATTCCTCTGCGAAGGTCATGTTCTCCATGGTGCCAGCAACGTAGTGTGCTGAGGATGCACCGAGCTCCAGGCAGTGGGATACCACCTGCAGAGGCACAGCGGCCATGGTGTCAATCTTGGCTGCAGAATTTTGGGGGGCAGTCTCTGACATAATGGGGGTTTAAATGAGAGGTTGCTCACAGCCCTGTTTTGGTAGGGGTGTGTGTGTGTGTTGTTAAATGCAACTGACACAATATTAGTCCCCTGTTTGAAGTACTGTCTGGAACAAGATAGGGTATAAATGGATAAATCACTGTGCTGGAGTTTAAGTCTGTGCTCATGAGTTTCTGTAAACAGATGTCTCTGAACACATTATTGGTAGGGATGCTAGTTCCTGTGTGGGTAGCCCTAGGTTTGTGAATATTTATTTGTGTATCCTTGGGTTTGTGAGTCTGAGTATATAAGAGAGCGTGTGTCTGCATGGGTACCAGAGTATGAATTCATGAGTAGGTACTGGAATGTTGGTATCTGAGCACATATATGTATGTCTGTGACTCCATGTGTCAATGTGTGTGAATAGGCATGTCTATCTCATAGATAGAGATAGAGCCCAATAACTTTGTGTCTAGATATGTATGCATGAGAATGAATACTTAAATGCATATTTTTATATCCCTGTGGATGTTTGGGTGTTTGAATCCTCCGTGTGTGTGTGTGTATATGCATCTATGTCTGAGTGTGCCAGTTCTGTGTGTTGGCATGTATATGTGAGCATACATAGGAATACATCTGGGCACGTGAGGGTACCTATGGCTGTGGGCACAGGACCCTCACCTTCTTTAGAGCTTCTTCTGACCTCGCTGTCACTACCACATGGGCTCCCATTCTCGCCAGATGATAGGCCATCTCTCTTCCAATCCCCTTGCTGGCCCCTGTGACAATCACTCTTTTTCCTCGAAGCATCTCTGGGAAACCCCAAAAGAAAATGAGGACCATAGTTGGCAGCAACATTCCTCCTCCCACTTTAGAGGTGGAGAGCCTTATCGCAGTGTCTAAAGGTTATGAGCCCAGATCAACTCATCTCAAATTGCATAAATCAATGAAGGAACAGATCAACTCTTCCGTAAACATTCTCTGAAATGGGAGTTTGCTTTGGTTGCTCAAAACCAAGCCTTCCTGCTGTCCTTTTTTGAAAACCCCTATGGAGAGAGAATTCAGCTAAAACACTGGAGTTCCAGACATTTCTGGATTCATCCAGTTGCTCAATTGAAATAAAATTCAAAGAGTCATCAAAACACATGTGCTCAGAGAGATTCCAGATATTTTCTCTCACTTCTATTTAGTCATCAACTCCAGAATTCTTTCTTGTTTCCCACTTATCCATCTCTCCACAGAGCCCAATTATCTGGCTAAGTTGTGAATTTTGGAATTACCCTCATTTTTTTGGTAAGAGATCTGAAACTGCTTTTGATCAAAGATGCCAAATAAAACATGGACTATTTGGTAATCTTTTAACGCCATGATGACCCCTCCCTACACCCCTATTACCCAGCCTGTGGCTGGAAGACGTAGAAACACAGTCTCACCTCAGGGTCCCCTCTTGTTCAGCAACTTTGGGGATCAAGAACTCCTTTTATCCTCAGAAACACTCTAGCCATCCCTGGGTTTTTAAATCTATTCCTCCAAAATTAGACACATTGGTACTTACCTGGTCTGAATTCCTCCTTCGCAGAATAGTAGTAGTAGGCCAAGAAGATCCCCAGAATGGGGAGGAGATATTTTTTCATAAAAGCCATCAGACAGGGACCTGGCCCGAGGAGCCCTGTAAGACACACAGAGAGAACCTACAGAGCTTTCTACAACCTCCTAGGCAGGCAGCGGCCTCTGAATTGTGACATCAGGGATGGGGGAGGCTGGTTTAGTCTCAGGCAGTCCTAGCCAATTTCCCTGTCAGAGCAGTGATTGGCTTTGGGTGGGATCCCATTTGTCCCTGGCAGCCTGTGTGGTGGATTTCATAATGGACAATGTTTACTCCATTTCATTGAGCAAGAAGAGACTTCCAGATGGCCAAGCTCATGATTGTACAGGACTGGATTCCTGAGCATCCCTACCCTGAGCCCGTCTTCCTCTTAATGCCATTTACTCCAGGAATCAACGGACTTTCAAAAGTGATATATCAAAGGCAGAAAGAAAGTGTGCACAGGGCTTCTGGGGAAGTGTGAGTAATAGCAAAGAGAGCCAAAGTCAAGCAAGTCTCATTCTCAGCCCCACCTCCTAGTCAGAAGCAATTAAAAATAACAGCACAAAACAGAAAAATAAGCTTAGTTAAAAAAAAAAAAAGTGCACATTTTGGAGAAAAAAAAAAGCAAAGAAGCCTTATAAATCCCACACTTAAGTTCAATGAACAATATTACAACATCAAAGGGGAATGCAAGCCAGCCAGAACCCAGATGGCGGGAAACCCATGACCGGTCAAGACTCTCAGGCAAGTGCAATGGAATGTACACTTATTACTTTAACAGCAAATAAAGAAGAAATAATGAGTGCCAAGAAAAAAAGGCATTAATTTGTTAAAGTAGGTCTTATAAATGCGACAGAGGACCAAGAACGTGAAGAGGATGGTAGGAAGAGGGGACCTGATGTAGAAGAAAAAAGAATGCGCATCGTTGAAGCAAAGCTAGCCTGAAAAGCCCACATCCAGCTAAAAATTGATCTAGTAGCAGTAAAAGGACCAGGGGGGAGAAACCCCTACTAATTTAGAATTTATCACAGAAATATAGAAATAACAGCCTTGGTATGTCTGTAGCAAGAATTTATTAAGGATCAATCTTCAAAGAAAGAATTTAAGATATAGTATTGTTAAGTTTTTCAACTTAAAAACAACTAACCAAACCATACACATTACCCTATCACAGAGCGAATCCAGAATTCTGCAAGTTACCAGTGTAGCCAAGAAAATCATTTAAATATAGCAATAAGAATAGGTACCTGTGCTTTGGAGGAGGAATGTGGGTTGAGGGCGGGGGTTGGAGAATTCACACAAGATTAAGGCAAATTGAATTATGACCCCAAGTACAGTATCTGGAAACACTCACTGAATTTTCACTTCAGAGCAAGGGAAAATAAGACCCAGAGGAGATGAAATAATTTGTCAACAAAGGCCCACAGCTGTGAAGTTCACTTCCAGAAAACAGTGCAGATTTGAGAACAGTTGAGGGCTAGATAGAGCTCAAGGTTCATGGAGGACAAAATAGAAAACATGCTTTTTAAAAATCAAGTGGAAAATTACATTACATAGTGTCAGAACTACAAGATCTATATGCATAGTTTTATAAAGGACTTTATGCCACCAAGATATGTTATACACTAGACTCCATTTTCATCTCTACAGGAAAAGGAATTTAAGTTTTATTTTCTTAATACTATACTATTAATAGCAAAAATATAGGAAACAATGAAAAATGACTTTCAAATCTGATGATGCTAAAATGATAGAAAGATGAACAGATTAGGGAAGTTTATTGTCTGACACACACAAAAAAAGAATTTTAAAGTGCACTACAGAAAATATAAATTTAAAGAAAGCAAAAATAACAATGAGCAGGAGGAACTGTAGGTGACAGAACATAAAACAAACACAACTATTGCTCATTGTTGGCTGAATTAAAAAATGAAGTCCAATGTTGTGCTGCCCCCAAAGACACATTTAAATGCAGACACATAAAAAAACCTGCAAACAGATTAATAGTTAGATGGCCAAAGAGCCATCACGTTGGAAAATAGGGGTATAGAGAGAGCATCCAAGAAAATAATTTTCATGGACTTTGATGAAATAATTTTTTTTTTTAAAATATACTCTGACTAGCAGTCTGTTTTTTTTTTTTAATTTATTTATTATTTTTTAAAATTTTTGGCTGTGTTGGGTCTTTGTTTCTGTGTGAGGGCTTTCTCTAATTGTGGCAAGCGGGGGCCACTCTTCATCGTGGTGCGCGGGCCTCTCACTATCGCGGCCTCTCTTGTTGCGGAGCACAGGCTCCAGACGCGCAGGCTCAGTAGTTGTGGCTCACGGGCCTAGTTGCTCCGCGGCATGTGGGATCTTCCCAGACCAGGGCTCGAACCCGTGTCCCCTGCATTGGCAGGCAGATTCTCAACCACTGCACCACCAGGGAAGCCCGAAATAATTTTTTTTGTATCTTTTTTTTTGGCTGCATGGCATGAGGGATCTTAGTTCCCCGACTAGGGATCGAACCCGAATCGGTGCCCCCTGCAGTGGAAGTGCGGAGTCTTAAACACTGGACCGCCAGGGAAGTCCCTGATGACATAATTTTTAATCAATAAAATGCATTAATGAGAATGAGGACACTGCGTAATGGTTGATGACATTCAATCTTAGAGGTTCTCAGAAGTTTTGGTCTCAGGATCCCTTTAACAATCTTAAAAATCATCGAGAATCTCAAAGAATTTTTGCATATGTGGTTTTACCTATTGACATGGATGTATTAGAAATTGACTGAGAATTTCTTTTTTAACTCAAGAATACATAAGCATCCATGTATTAAGCTTTGTATTATTACACATCCTGTAGGCTGGGGAAACTCATGAGAGAAGGAGAAGGAAAAAGGACAAATAATGTTTTAGTATGATTATGAAAGCAGTTTTGACTTTTCAAACTCCCAAGAGGGTCTCAGGGACCCAGGGGACCACACTTGGACCACATTATGTAATACACATGGATCCACTGTATGTCTATAGTTACATGCCTGGTTCTCTCATTAGCTTGTCGACTCGGACACGGACTATGTCTTTTTCATCTTTATCTCTCTCCATCTCCCTCTAGCTTTGCTCCAAAATAGGCATTCAGTGAACTTTTGCTGTTTTAGTGTTTCCGAGGCACTGCAGCAATGAGAAAATTGCTGTCTTTCTGGAGCCTGATTTAATCCGGGGAAGTCACTGAGATTTAGCATTCTGGCCAGAGCTGATCAACCCCCGCCCCCTAATCCTCTTCTGGTGGTGCTCAACAAATTGAAAAAAAAAAACAAAGACAAAAGGACAAAGGAAATATGAACACTTCACCTAGCATTTGTTTGGACAAATTTTCACCAATCAAGTAAAGTTTCTTTCACTGCCATAGCAACGAACTGAGCTGTTCATTCCTTCACGCGGCTCCTTCTTTGTAAGGCATTGACCACCTACATTTCCGAGCAGGGTTTCAGTGAAATGCCCTCAACATGACCTGGTCATTTTCAAAAACCCACGTAGCATGGGTCACTCTCAGCTGGACGTGCATGGCTGAGCCCAGCCAGGAATTCTCTCCGACTTGATCAGCCCCACCTAAATAAATGGGGTCAAGAAAAGCGAGACGGTGAGAAGATGTGCGGGGGTTGTTGAATGGGAAAGGGCCTCGGAGGGCCAGGCCAGATCTGGGAGGACTCACAGGAAGTGGCAGACACGTGGGGGGGGAGCAGCCACAGGGGAATTCCTGTGCATTTGGCATAAAATGTAGATCATGCAAGGAGCACCTGTCATTTCTGAGGCAGCAGCATCTGGAGTGCCTTCTGGGACTGTTTGGTAGCTTTGTTAAGAAAGTGGTCTCTTCCTTGTGAAAACTAATCCTGCCAGTAGAACAGCGGGCAGACCTTGGAATAAAAGGTGGGTGAACCCTCTCTGTTCCGAGGTTCTGCCTTCTCTGGGAAAATAACACCAACAGGTTGAGACAGGAAAGGATCTTAGCATAATGTTAGAACGCATAAAATTCTCCCCTTTCCTCAATCCTCCCACCCTGTTCCCCACCCCAATCCAGTTCCTCTGGTCCGATTTTTTTAAAGAACTCCTCAGTCTGTGCCATGGCTGCCAAAATCTGTTTCTAGCCATGGAAACAGCTGTAAAATGAAATTCATGAAATTCATTCTATAGCAAGACAAGAAAAATTTAAACAAAAAATCTTCTCTGCCCTTCGGCCTCCTTTCTCCTCCCACTGTGCATTGTATATCTGTATTATGCATGGCCCAAACCTTCCCCATCGACAGAAATACCTGCTCAACCATAAGAGCGATGTTCTCCTAGCATCAATAAGACAATTCCTTCAATATAACAGTCCTTCGGGGCTTCCCTGGTGGCGCAGTGGTCGAGAATCTGTCTGCCAATGCAGGGGACATGGGTTCGAGCCCTGGTCTGGGAGGATCCCACATGCCGCGGAGCAACTAGGCCCGTGAGCCACTACTACTGAGCCTGCACATCTGGAGCCTGTGCTCCGCAACAAGAGAGGCCGCGATGATGAGAGGCCCGCGCACTGCGATGTAGAGTGGCCCCCACTTGCCGCAACTAGAGAAAGCCCTCGCACAGAAACGAAGACCCAACACAGCCATAAATAAATAAATAAATAAATAAATAAATAAATAAATAAATAAATAAATAAACAAACCCAAAGTTAAAAAAAAAAAAAAGAGAACAGTCCTTCATGGTGCTTAGATGTGGATTATGTAAATTGTCAATAATCTGTCATTATACGTCCATAATACAGCCCTGTGTCTCAAAAAACTTATATAACTGTGGCTTGACTTCTAACGGGCAGAACAATTCTCAGAACTTTCTGAGATGCTCTTCCTGGGTTGTAATCCTCAAATTTGACTCAAATAAAATTTTCCTTTTCTTTCTTAGATCAACTGATTCATTTTTTGTCGACACAACTATCATTTTATGTCGTTTTGTCTAATAACATGGATTCCCTGCCTCCCCTACCCCATCCCCTTCTTCTCCCTCCCCTGTATACCTAACAAGAGGGAAAGTTCTATTTGTCAACCCTTCTGTAGGACCCTACTCCTAATGCACAGATTTACTCATTTTTTCCAACTAATGGAAGCTCAGATGCAGGAAAATGAACTAGAGACGGGATAACCTGCCCTGTGTCTGCCGTCCTGTCCTTACCAGTCACGTGTAGTCCATGGCAGGGGGACTGGTGAGGCAGACTACCTGGAATCTGTTTGCCTGGGAGAGCCGAGAGCCTCCTGGGAAAGAGCAAGTACCCTAATGAGGCCCAGAGTTTGGCGTGATCCCTGCCCCTCAGTGTGGGTAGGGCAGAGACAATTCTAAATATGTACTTGCGTGCAGTTTTTCAAGATTTTCCTCTGGTCTATGGCACGTGAACTTGCCCTGGAGCTCCGAGTAGCCATGCACCGTAACTGTAAAGTTACTCCCCAGAAAGTTTGGTGAAACAGGAGCAGCACCAGGGCTCCATGGAGAGGCCCGCACAGCGGGGAGGAGAGGGCTGACTCTGGCAAAGCCACCGCACGGCTTCGGCCACCCAGTGCTTTTTCTTGGTTGTTCAGCCCAGCTTTCAGGAAGCTCATCAGGTTGGCATAGCAGCCTCCGCCAGGTGGGATTCTTAGGGTGCCAGTGACTACAGCATTAGAGGGAGGCCACTTCCCTTTGGGGTGAAGTAGGGTTGCCACATTCAGCAAATAGAAAGACAGGACACCCAGTTAAATTTGAATTGCAGATAAACAACAAATGTTTTTGAGGATTTATATAATCTCAACTATTGCATGGGATTATACGAATACTAAAACATTATTCATTGTTTACCTGCAATTCAGATTTAACTGGGTGCCCTGAGTTTTATCTGGCAACCCTGGAATTGGCACAGAACTTTGGGAACGCTGGGAAATTGTACCTTAGGTGTGGACAAAGCATCCTTGACCGTAGCTACTGATAGCAGAAGCAAGAACACCTTGTGTACCTTCCCCGCAATGGAATCCAGCTGCCCGGCCACAGACAGCTCCCAAAGGGCTATAAGTAGCAAAGGAGGAAAAGGGTACATGCCACGTGTTGGCTGAGTGACTTCATTTATTTAGGTTGTACTACCGATCAGATCCTATGACCTATGAAAAAACAAATGCCTTCCAAGTCCTAGAAGGCGCTAGACATGGCAATAAACGAAATGTGTAAAGTATTGTCAGTGCTGTGATGGAAGTCTACAGTGGGGAGTAAAGAAGGAAATAGCCCTTTCAAAGTGGGGGATGGGCAAGTAGGGCAGGCTTCAGAGGAGAGGTCAACCCTGATCCATATTGGGGCAAGAACAGGAATACTCCAGGCAAATGAAGAAGGGTAGGAGGGAGCATTGCTAGGGTTCCAGAAGTGTGTGGGAGAGAGAAGAGGGTTGCTTTGTAGAACATTCCGTGCAGAGGAAGCTGTGTGAGAAAATAGAAGGAGGTGTGGAAGAGAATGGAGTGTTTGGGAAACTGCAAACAATTCCACATGGCAGGATCACTGAATTTCAAGGGATGGGGTTACGTGGGGTGAAATCAGCCAGGAGAAGTAAGCAGGAACCACATCCTTGAGGGCCGTACACATTTACTGCTGGAATCTGTTGTTCTGGCATTTACTGCCAGACATGAAGCCTCTGCACCCTCATCCCTTCCCAGAACTCTGCCTGTTCACTGGCCTTTTGCATCCCTCACAGCCTTATGCTGAAAATTCTGGATCCCCTGCCCACCTCGGGCTCATCAATCCAGCCCCCCTCCCTCCATCAACACTTCACTCCCCCAGTGCCACGCTGGGCCTGGCCTCGTCCTCTGGCGGCTTGCAGCTCTGGAGCTTTGCTGAGCCATGTTCCTGGGCTCCCCAACCCATACGCAGGTAGATTTTCCTACCACGTCTTCCGCTTTTTGGTTCTGTTTACTTATCTGATGTCTCAGGAGCCCTATCTGCTCTTGCCTCTCTCCCCTGCTCCCAAGCATCTTCTTCCCTTGGATTCTGTCTGTATATAGTCTCTGGGCTTTCTTCCTACTCCTCAGACTACTTCCTCTTGCTGTTCTTTAGATTCTGTCCTCCCTCTTTCCTCCTTTCTATCTTCTCTGGGCGATTTCCCTCATTCTCATGGTTCCAGTTGCTATCTTTAAGTTGATGAGTATTAAAAATCTCTATCTCCTGTGCCGCATTGTATCCTAAATTTCAGGCGGCATAACCACCTGTTTACTCCACCTCTCCCTCTTAATGCCTCCTAAACACCTCAAACTCAACATGCTGAAACTGCCCTGATTATTTTTTTTAACAGCTTTTGTGAAGTACCGTTTTTATACCAGAAAAGTATCTCGTGGTAAGTGTACAGTTCAATGGTTTTTAATAAATTTGCGGAGTTGGGAAACCATCACCACGATCCAATTTTACATTTCCGTCACCCCCCAAAGATTCATCTTACCCATTTACAATTACTCCCTGTCCCCATCCCCAGGCTTGGGCAACCAATAATCTAGTTTTTGTCTCTCATTTTAGTGGCATCACATAATATGTGATCTTCTGAGCCTGATTTCTTTGACTTATCAAGTTTTTGAGGTTCATCCATATTGTAGCAAGTATCAGTACTTTGTTCCGTTTTATTGCCAAATCATAGTCCGTTGCGTGGATGCACTACATTTTGTTTATCCATTCACTAATTCACAGACATTTAGAATTTCCCACTTTTTGGCTATTACAAATAGTGCTTCAATGGACATCGGTGTGAAAGTCTTTGTGTGGCATTGCTGGGTTGTGAGGTAAATTTATATTTAACTTTTAAAGAAACTGCTAAACTGTTCTCCAATGACTTTGTGATTTATTTCAATCAAGGGCTTTACCATCCATCCAGTTAAAGCTCCAGAACCTTGGAAGTCCTTCTTTACTCCTTCTCCATCTCCCCACCTTCCATTACTTACCAAGCCCAGGCAATTCTACCTCCTAGATATCTCTAGAGCCATGTCCCAATGCTCACCCTCGCTATGACTATCCTCACTCAGGCCAGTGCTGTTTTCTGCTTTAGTAGCCTCATCACTCTTCTCTCTGCCTATCCCACCTTCTCCAATCCATTGATTTATTTTTTAAAAAGATTGGGCTTCCCTGGTGGCGCAGTGGTTGAGAATCCGCCTGCCAATGCAGGGGACAAGGGTTCGAGCCCTGGTCTGGGAAGATCCCACATGCCGTGGAGCAACTGGGCCCGTGAGCCACAACTACTGAGCCTGTGCGTCTGGAGCCTGTGCTCCGCAACAAGAGAGGCCGCGATAGTGAGAGGCCCGCGCACCACGATGAAGAGTGGCCCCCGCTTGCCACAATTAGAGAAAGCCCTTGCACAGAAACGAAGACCTAACACAGCCATAAATAAATAAATAAATGTAAAAACAAAACAAAACAAAAAACAGTATCATTTTCATCAGCAACTACAAACCAAATACTATAAAGATTGTCTTAAATTAAAAAAAAAAAAAAAGAGTGTGAAACATTTGATATGCACAAAACAATAGATGAAGCCATGAACAATTTAGGAGGCATGAGAATGAAGCAAAAGCCTTGCTGGTCTACCAACCATCTTAAGACCTGACTGTTGTCAACACTTTGGAAGTGCCTGTGGGCTTCAGTGCACCCAATTCTTCTTCAATGACTCCTTATTGTTCTTAGAAGAAAGTCCAAACACATTATTTTAGCTTTAACAAGCTCTTTATAAGCTTTGAAATAGTTTCCCAGGAACCTCTCACCACTCTACCCCCATTCCTTCTTATCCTTCAGGTTCTACCCATTGAAGTCACCCTCCCTGCCCTCCCTTGGACATGTAAGGTATCCCCAAACACAGGGTATTTCTCTTATCATAGCTCCCATCGCTTTGTACTCACAGTTGCCCATTTGTCTGTTTTTCCCATTACACACAGGCCTGAGAGGGCAGAGGCTTGATCTGTCTCACCAGTGTATCTCCCGTGCTTAGCACGGTGCTTGCACACGATGCAAGTGCTAGAAAGCATTTTCTGAGTGCTTAATGGAAACAGACTCTTATACATACAAATAAATATGTCTGCTAGGTATTTGAAGGTCAGGAGAAATCTCTAGGCTAGAGATATTGATTTGGGAGAATGAAATCATATAAGTTAAAGTTAAAAGCAGACAGATGACACCCCCAGGGAGAAGGTGAAGGGCACAGTGGGATATCACAGAAGACGAGAACTGGTGGAGAGGAGCAAAGGAGAAACAGGCAGCAGGAGGACCTGAGGCAACAGGTAACCTGGGGGAGGAGGGGTGGGGGTGGGCGGAGGGTGGTCTCTATGAGAGGCGAGAGGTCACAGCTTCTGAGAGGTCAAGGAGGATGAGAAGCGACCAAAATACATCGGGTCTGGGAATAGGAATCGCTGGAGGCCTGTCAGAGTCGTGAAGGCACTAAAGCCAGGATGCTATGGGTTGAGGAGTGATGTACAGAAGGAAAGGACATGTTTAGTGTGAGTGTGGAGGAGGGGGACATTCGAGGATCTTGGGAGGCATGCAGATCTGAAGGAGGGTTCTGATTTTTAGGATAGAGGTGAGTTAAGGTTTCATTCAAATGTTTTTGAGCATTTTCTCTGTGCCAGACACTGTGCTGGGCTGAGCAGATTTTCAGCGTATGGGAAAGATCCAACAGCGTCCATGGACAGAATCGCTGGAGCGGCAAGATTTACAGGGTCTGACGATCTGGCACGTGGCTCCAGAAAAGGAGACTCAAGGAAGGAAGGTGAGGGTGGCTATTGAATTCCTGCGGTCTGCTTCTGAATTCCGTGAGCTTTTTAGCCTAGCGTGTTTCCTTCCTTCGATTTTTGAGAGGCAGATGGCTAAGGCTTCCCCATCTGTCCATCTCTCTTGGAGGAGGGAGAGGAAGCAGGTGGGGAGTTGAACTCCTTAAGGTCTCCTTTTCCTCGGATTTGGCCACAGTATGTAACTTCTATTCTCATATCTGCCTCATCCCGCGCCGTTCCTGATCTTTGTGCATTCACACCTGTAAGGCAGGAAAGTCTTTCCCAGGGTGGTTGAATTTTTCCTTTTCTGTCTGATGGGAGGTTCACGAAGTTTGAGGGCTTGGAAACCACCTGGGAAAATGGCCTTATAGGAATTATAGGAACGGAGGGAGAATTTCTAGGTTTAGGATGCTATGAGTTTTAACAGGTTTCTGCCAGAAGAGGGAGCCCCAGGGCTGAGAGAGAAAGCACAGACTGCTGGGGTTTAAAATCATGGGGATGGGGTCTTTGTTTCTGGTATTGTTTTCAGCAGTCCACAGGGGTTTATGGGTTAAGATAAAAGAAGATGAAAGAGGGAAGGAGGGAGGAAGACAGACTTGCAATACACCGACATATACACAGAAACAGTTACACACACACAAATCACATAAACCCCCCTCCCTCACTCCTCCCTACACGCACTCACAATTTCTGCTTTAGTCCAGTGATTCCTAAAACTTGCTGTGCAATTGAATCATCTGGGGGAACTAAGGGCAGATCCCCAAGCCCCACCAAGGCCTGTTGAATCGGAACCATCAAGGGTGGGACCCAGCAATCTGTGTTTTTGCAAAGCTCCCCAGGTGATTCTGAAGTAACATTTAGGTAGACAGACTGGGGAACTCTTCTGGGTAATTAGGTAAATACTTTAAATATAGCTTGTTTGAGACTGAATTTAATGGCTCCAGCCATCAACATGTTGAGTGGTAGGTAGAATGTAATCCATGAATGCTGTTATAACTGAGCCATTTCCTCTCTTTCTTCTTTTCTTTCTTTCTTCTTCCCTCCCTCCCTTTCTTTCCTTCTTTCTTTTCTTTCTTTCTTTCTTTCTTTCTTTCTTTCTTTCTTTCTTTCTTTCTTTCTTTCTTTCTTTCTTTCTTTCTTTCTTTCTTTCTTTCTTTCTTTCTTTCTTTCTTTCTTTTTCTTTCTTTCCTTCTTTCTTTCCTTCCTTCTTTCTTTCTTTCTTTCTTTCTTTCTTTCTTTCTTTCTTTCTTTCTTTCTTTCTTTCTTTCTTTCTTTCTTTCTTTCTTTCTTTCTTTCTTTCTTTCTTTCTTTCTTTCTGTATTTATTAATATAATACATGAGAGGCTTTACAAAGTCACATGATATCAAAAGGCTTATGATGATAACAGCAATCCTTGCTTCTCCCTTCCCCTTGCCCTAGTCCCATTCAGAGGCAACCACGTTTTAAAATCTTATTTCTTTCCTCTGGGAATTAACTGCATATTTAAAAACATTTACTGCTATTTCTTGATTTTGCAGTTTTAGAGATTATTTATTGATTTTCCACCAAGGAATATTAGGACTTTTCCTTTTTTTTTTAAACAGCACACACAGATACTCATTCCCTTCCTTCTAGATTCCTAACACTATTAAATTACAATTTTCATTAAATCAATAGTCAGTGTTCATATTATTATGACTGTTTTTTTGCAGCTCAGCAATGTAATGTACTATGATTGCATTTCTTTTCTTCTATTCCCCACCCCCGACCCGGGAGTCAATAATCACCTCATTTTTGTTTGTTTGCTTACTCAGTTTTCATGTTCTCCAAATCCTCCGGTAAGAGCAATACAACTCAAATAAATTGGTCAAATTAATTGGATAAGCTATCTATTTTTTCCCTTGGAGATATCCATCTTGGAGCCCCGGTCTTCCTGTTCCAATCTGGACTAGGAGCTTGATAGGCTGGTAGATGGGACCTCCCTTTGCCATCCACCTGACAACCCTGACTTTTTCTTGGTTTATTTCTTCATGATGGTAGGGAACTTTTTTTGAGACCTTGGATGCAGGAGTGCTATTTTACATTGAACATCTTTCATGGGCTTTAGTCCATCAGACCCTGGCCACATACAGCCCAGTGTGTCAGCCCTGCCTGCTTGTCCTTACTTTACCCTCTCCCTGATTCATTGTTTGGCTGGGTAAGGATTTCAAGATTGGAGATTATCTTCTCCTGGAATTGGAAGACATTGCTGTATTGCCTTTCGGTTTCTAGCTTCCAGTATTGATACTGAGAAGTTCAATTTCTGTCTGGATTCCTGATCCTTGGTTTGTGAACTGTCTTTCTTCTCTCTAAAACTTTTGGGATCCTTTTTCCCCTGATGTTCTAACGTTCCTAATTATGTGCTTTGGGGAGAGGTTTTTTTTTTTGTTGTTGTTGTTGTTCATTGTGTTGGGCACCCACTGGGTCTTTTCAATATGGAAATTCAAATTTTCATTATGGGAAATTTTGGAGAAATTATCTTTTTGGTTAATGTATTCCCCTCCATTTTCTCTGTGCTCTTTTTTTTGGAATTCTTATTAGAAGATGTCAGAGTTCCTGGATGGATCCTGTAAGTTTCTTATTGTTTTTGTCCTATTTTTCATCTCTTAACCTATCTGTCCTACTTTCTGGGAGATTTTGTCAATTTTATCTTCCAGTACTTCTTTTTAATTTTTAAATTTCTAGTTGTATTTTTATTTTAAAAAGCTCCTTTCTGTTCTCCACTATTTTTAAAAACACTGACTTCTTGATCTTCATTGATGTATACACTGCCTTCCTTTATCTCTGGGGGGATATTGACGTTGCCAGGGCTGTTGTTAATGATTTCTTCTGCTCCCTGGATTACCTATGTTGGGGTCTCCATCGGCAATGCCAGGGGCTTTCATTTTATGCTTGGTGATCTTTGGAGTCAATTCCTTGGCTGTTGGAAGCTTTGTGTGTGAGGGCAGGGCTTGTCAACTATGGGAATGCACTGCAGGATAACCCAGAGGGAAGTTGGCAGTATCATTGGGGGACCCCCAAATATCAGTGTCTGTAATCATTTTTTCTTTAGTTGTATACTCTCTACAAGGAGGAATGCTTCATTCTTCTGCCTGGGGTGGGGTGGAATAAGGAGAAAGCAGAGGGCTGTGCGTGTTCTGGAATCTGAGTCAGGAGAGGGGCTGGGGAGTCTCATCTTTCAGGATGACGTCTTCCTCTAATTCTCTGTTTCTAGCTCCCTGCCTAAGCCCACCCTTTGCTGTGCCTGATGTCCCTGAGCCTGGCATCTCTTTGGCCGATTTCTCCAGAAAATAAACTTTCCTTCTTCTTGGAGGGAAAGAAAGGGGATTTGGAGCGTCTCTTCCTATTTTTGCTCCCACCTCTCCCTCTGAATTGAGGTTTCTGGTGGTCTGATCCCTGGGACTCTCCTGGGCTCTGTGGCTTCTTGTTGGCCTCCATGGGCTGTTGGGCTTCAGCAGACTCCAGTTTGCTAAGTCACTTATCCCGCGTCCATCCACTTTCCATCTTCTGAAAGGGTATTGACATTTCTCATCTGTTGTTGTCTCCATTCTGGTTCTCTGTCCTTGTGATTTATAGCATGCACATTCTTCTACTGTACTGTGATCAGTGCATTTTGTAAGGGAGCAGAAATGAATGTTTGTTCAACTGGCATGCATAACCCTAGAGAGTGCTTTTGAACAGCCTGTCAGGTTTGAAAGGAGAAGAAGCCTATAGTAGTGCCATCTTCTATTCCTCCCAAGATACCCAAAAGTCAAGAGTGTGGGAGTGAGACTTTTTATTAAATCATTTAAATGGAAGAAAAGGAGGGGAAATCTTTCATTTGTTCATTCATTCATTTCCCCCAAATGTTTATTGAGCACTAATAAATGTCCAAAACTGTGCTTGGTGCCAGGAATATATTGTAAAAGCTGATCAATATCTGATGTTTTCCTTCAAGGAGATTCTAGTTAACTATAAGGAGGGTAGGCAAGTAAATCAAAGCTCACAATAGTGTAATAATAATGTGCATAGGGTGCTAACGGAGTACAGAGTAGGGCAGCCAAGTCATCCCAGGGCAGTGGGAAAGCCTTCAGGGAGGAGGTGACCCTGGGGCTAAGTTTTGAAGAATAAGTACAAGTTATGGAGATGAAGAAATTGGGGGAAGGCCATACCAAGCAGAGGGAGCTATATGTGTTTATGTAAGGAGTCTAGAAATAACTTGATACGTCAGAGCAACCTCAAGTAGTCTGAAGTGGCTGGAGCAGGGGTCCATGTTGGGGAATGGCCTGAGTAAGAATGTAACAGTCACTGAACTATAAATATTCACGTTAGCCCACAGCATGATGCTGGGCCTACTAATGAAATATGCAGAAATAATAATATCTTATTCTCTCTGTGAATTTGAGCAAATTAAAAAAAATATTACTTGTAAAAGGAGGATACTATGCGATTATATAAAGAGATAAGATATGTAAAATGCTGGATCAATGTAAAATATTCTGGCTCTTTCATGACAAATCTGTCTTGAATCCTTCTACTCTCTCCAGTTTCCTAACAGTTACAAAACAGATCTAGAAAAGCTTAACTATTAGGAAAATCTTTTCCCACTTTCCATTTCTGCCAAGTAAGGATTAGTTGAGCATCTTTAACTGAATATTTTATTTTATTTAATCAGGAGTTGCCATGTTTATGTGTTCTTGGGTATCTGGGACACTTTTGTATAAAGTTTCTTGCAAGGCCCCTGGGTGGGACCGAGATAATTGAGTTCCAGTCTCCCTTCCTCCACTGACATATATGTGACCTTGGGCAAGACCCTGCCCCTGTCTTGGCTTCAATTCCCTCACCTGGCAAACAAGAGGAATTAGATTACCTTTAAGATTTGTTCCAGCTCAGAAATTGGATGCATGGAGCTTTTTAGCTGTACTGAAATTAGTATCAAGAAAGAGCTAGGATTTTTGGATTTTATTTTCATATCATACATAAGAGGGAAAGGCAACTCCTTTCAAATTTTGGCAAGCAAGCAGAAGTGAGATTCTTCCATCTCTCCTTACCTCTCCCGCCTTCCTTTCAGCTTCCGCCTGTGATGCACTCACAGAAAACCCAAAGGAAAATACTGGCACTAAAAGAAAAATAAACACTTCAAGTGTGTCCCTTTGAATTGGTAAGCTCTGTTGGAAAAGTTGGGGGAGCAGGACTCTTCAAAGCCAAGTGTTGTGAAAACACACCATCATGGTCTATAGGCATTTTCCAAAATGTGAGTTTAACTATTTTAATTCCCCCAAGTGACTGGATCAGTAAACTGCAACCTTCTGGATGGTACTAGCTATCGATGGCAAGGGAAGGTTTGGGTAAATGGGGGTGTGGAGAGTGGGGAATGCTATTTCTTGCTCCTGTTAGGTTTCCTCTAATGGACCTGAAACCAGGGGCTTTGAAATCTGAGTAGACCCTTCTAAGGCTCAGAATGTCAGTATCCCGAGCAGCAGGCTGGATTGGGATTAAGGAATAGATGAACAGCACAGGAAGAATTTTGAATGACAACTTTAGGCCTCCCTTGGTCCTTTGAATAAGACTCCTTGAGATAAAACATGCCTTCTTCAAAGCTCTAGATCTCAATATTAAAAATATGAAACTAGCTGATGATTGGATGCAAAAGGCAGATATCTGCACTCTTAGCAATTCCCAAGATACGGCATAGTGTTTGTGCCCTGTCATTACTTTAAAGCCGCTTTATAAAAATGCTTAAGACCTCCAATCTTTGTATGATTTCAAAAGAACATGCAGACCTTTTTTAAACTATTTTTGCAATTTTTTGTTTCAACTTAACTTTCTGTCCCAAAATGATCAGAATGTGCTCAGTGCCAGTAACAGACATCTGGTTCCATCTGTGTTTTATCACATCTTCCCTCCTACAGAATGCAAAGCTCCAAAAAAAAAAAAAAGAATGCAAAGCTCATCGGGCATTTCTTTTTGTTGCTTGTTTTGACCAGCATTTGACATTGAAATCTCTTTCAGCCCAGCCCTCCTGTTTATTCCAAATAGATGCATTATTTCAATAGCGTTTTTTTGAGGACCTACTATGGACTAGGCCCTGACACAAATGGTGATGCTATTACATATTATTGTGATTTAAAAGAGTCTTACCTTGGGGTTTCAACCAGATTTGCCTTCTTTTTATTGATCTCGTTTTTCCTTTTGCTTCTTTTCTCCCTCTCCCTCCTCCTCTGCCTTCCCTTCTGTTTCATCTCTCTCTTCCTCTGCGGTTTCCCACTCTTTGGGGAGGGGCAGGGTTTCCTGCTCAGAAGTTGGTTGGTTTCTGGGAGGAGTCAGAAGATCTGATTCGGGACTGGAACCAGCTGGTCTGCCACCTGATACAAGAAGGTGAAACCCGGGCCAAGGAAGAAAGCCCTCATGCTAGGACTGAGCTTGCAGCCAGGAGGCACCGGGAGATGAGCCCAGTCCTGGGCATCAGGCATCAGGGCTCCCCAAAGAATAGAGGGCCCCTGCAGCGGCCCACGGTGGGAATGCTTGGAAGTGGTCCTGGTTGCCCTGGAGACTTGTCCATTACTATTGCTAGCTCTGAACATGCCAGAGGCACACCAGGCAGAACCCCTGTCCCACCCTTAGCAAGCGCTCACTCTCAGATTCCTGGCTTTGCCTCAAAGGAAATAATTAAAACAAGAACTGGGTTTGGGCAGATTTTCCTTTCCCACCAAGAGAGACCAGCAATCTAATGTACTCTGTGAGGCTGCGTGTCTACGCGTTTCTTAGTTATAAACTCCTTAGGAATCATTGAGATGACTTATAGATCATTACGGTGATCACATCAGCGGGGGTGTGGAGTGGACGGCAGTGGGGAGACGGATCCACATGGGGTAGGGTCTCCACAAGTAGGGACAGTAATTCCAACCTGATTCACACCAACTAATGATGGAGGGTCACATCCCAATTCAGAGGTTTCCGTTCTTTTGGACTAAGGCATGGATAACAATGGGTCATCAAAAAGTTTACTTTCTTCATCCATTTATTTATTCTATATTCAACAAATATTTAATGAACACCTGCTCCTTGCCAGGCACTGGGTTAATACTTCAACTGTTGGGTTTACTCCAGAATGCTCTTTGAAAGTTTCCCGAAGTCTGTTTTCATTTTTAACTTATAATTTTGAATTTTTGTCCACTGTATCTTTAAAAGAAAGGCGTCTAGAATTGCCTTTTGTACTGTATTTTCTGTTTTTCTTCTTGCCCACCTTAAAACACATTTTTTTTCATTTTACACAGCTGACTTATTTAAAATTTTCCTTTCTTACCCTGCTGCTTTTAAATATTTTTCTCCAGCTGAAGGATTAACAATTCGCTGAACTAGTTGGTAAAGATCTAGTCCAGAAGAATAAGTACCAAATAAAATCCTAAATTATGTAAAAATTTTTTACCTGGCTTCCTGAGATTTAGGAAAATCCTTAATTTTAACTCTTTTTTTTTTTTAAATAAATTTATTTATTTTATTTTTGGCTGCGTTGGGTCTTTGTTGCTGTGCATGGGCTTTTCTCTAGTTGCGGTGAGTGGGGACTACTCTTCGTTGCGGAGCACGGGCTCTAGGCATGCGGGCTCAGTAGTTGTGTCTCGAGGGCTCTAGAGCGCAGGCTCAGTAGTTGTGGCGCACGGGCTTAGTTGCTCCGCAGCATGTGGGATCTTCCCGGACCAGGGCTCGAACCCGTGTCCCCTGCACTGGCAGGCGGATTCTTAACCACTGTGCCACCAGGGAAGTCCAATTTTAGCTCCAGATCAGGGTTTAAATTTAACTTCTTTAGGGATGCCTTCTGGTTTAGCAGATTTACAATGTAATTGCATCTTTTCTAAAGAAAACTCTGGAAAAAGGGTGTTTCATATAGAAGGTTGGAGAACCTTTTAGACCTCAGCATACTAATCAAAGAAGCTAACTACTGACTCTTTAGATTTCTGGGCTTCCTCTTAAATGTATTAATTTATTTGGGGTGTTCCTCAAATGAATTAATTTATTGATTTTGATATGTCAAAAGTTCCCCCATGTTGACCATCATTATTCTAAACTCAAAGTTTTTTGCGCTTTATCAAAGTAAGTGCAAGAACTGGGATTATAGTGCAACAGGAAGCAGGAGTTCTTCCAAGAGGAGTTTGCAGATTTGATGTAGAAGAACCCAAGAAAGACAAGAAAGGCTACTTAGTAAGAATGTGTGCCTGTGAATGGTATCTTGGGTCCCCTTTCTGTGCAAAAGTTAGGAAAGGGCCATGTAATCAATGACCTGACAATCTTTGACCTCAGAATACAGACTAAATTGACCTTCTTTACACCTTGGTGAGATAGATAGAGAGCGCTCTCAAGAAAGTTTTAAGGAGCACCAAAGCCAGGTTTGATCATTTACCTTTTCCTGAATCAGTCACCAATCTAATGGAGCTCCAACTGTTGTCCCCTAGGACCAGCTTGGATTGGATTGTTGACTTATTGGGCCATTCCATACGGAACACTTCTTTATTTGTGTATCAGAAATAAGGCATTTCAGTACAAAACAAAAACATATAAAATAAAACTTTATAATATAGATAAACAAAAGCAAAAGCAAAGTGAGCAGCAGGGGATTAGCAGTTTAATGGCAAATACAGTTATCAAATGGTATGCCTCCAAAAAAAGAGTCGAACTTATACAAGACCTATGTCTAATTACTCAATAGTATACCTCCCAGACAAAATGTCTAATGACCATATACAAAGGCCTAGGTATAATTATTTACCAGAATGTACATCTATAAACTAAAATTTCTATTTACTTTACACAAAGACTGAGATCTAATGATTTTATACAAAGACGTACTTGGTTAGAAATTTTAGAAGTCCTGAGAACTCAGTGAAACTCATCAGATTCAGATTACAGTTGAGACTGACTTATCTGGCAGCAGATCTGAAGGACAAATAGAGTCTGAACACAAGGAACCTGGTAAGTATATCTTTTGGTTTTGGGAAAGCAGGAAGTTCAGAGTTTGGTGTACTTTCCTGGTCATAAGTGTGCTGATATCTGTAGAAGCATATTTATTTGTTGATTGGTTGGCACTCTGAAATATATTTATGGGGGTGAGTCACTTCATGGTTAAATGACCCTTAGAAGTGAGGGAGTGTTACTGATTGGTTGGCTTGTAAAAGTGTGTTACCTGAGGAGAGTTGTGATTGATTGAGCCAATGGATTTAAAACTGGTTCTGGTTACCATGATTACACAACAATCAAACTTTTCCTAAGAAAGTATGAAACTTTTAAATGTTCTCACAGTTGATACCTAGTATCTGTTTTCACTAGAAAGTAGTACAAGTTCACATCTGATATAGCACAAAATGATGTATATATATTTATATTTATTTATGTTAATAGATCAGAGTTTTGTGGTGTTTTGTAAAGAGCAAGGTGACTAATAAGTGAGCTTCCTTGGTGGTGCAGTGGTTGGGAATCCACCTGCCAATGCAGGGGTCACGGGTTCAAGCCCTGGTCTGGGAAGATCCTACATGCCACGGAGCGGCTGGGCCCGTGTGCCACGACTACTGAGCCAGTGCTCTAGAGCCTGTGAGCCACAACTGCTGAAGCCCATGCGCCTAGAGCCTGTGCTCCACGACAAGAGAGGCCACCGCAGTGAGAGGTCTGTGCACCACAACGAAGAGTAGCCTCCGCTCGCTGCAACTAGAGAAAGCCCGTGCACAGCAGCGAAGACCCAACACAGCCAAAATAAAGTTAATTAATTAACTAAAAAAGAAAAAAAGGTGACTTATATGTGTTTCACTATTACTAACTGTGAGGACCATTTGGTTCAACTATGAAGTTAAGGTATTTTCTGAGAGACAAGCGCATGAGTTAAGTAAACTTAATCAGGAAATAGTTTATTTTTAAATTAAGTGAACTTAATCAGGAAATCGTTTATTTTTAAGTTATTTCTAATAGTCACCGAGCAAGAAGGAAAATATTTGTCAACATGCTAAGAAAAAGAACAAAGAAGCATTGAAAACATAGAGAAGGAGGGTGGGTTCTAGAGAAGCAGGCTGGAATGGGAAATACATTCTCTATTTGGTGGTTATATTAAACAGAATCCTAGCATCATGTAATTGGATGGGACCTCAGAAATCATATAACTAACCTCCCTCCAAGTTCAGAAATCTCCTCTCCAGTTTATCCCATCACTGGCATCCTTTGCTTGGGCATTTTTAGTAATGGGGAGCTTACTATGTATCACAAGGCAACTCGTTATGTTTTGAATTACTCTGATTTCTTAATGACCTATGATCTGCTTCCTTGTACTCCTAGTTGCTAGCTCTAGTTCTGCATTTTTCAAGCCACATAAAATAAGTGTATTTTAGTGGACTTTGTTGGACCAATATGGCAGCCCTTCAAATATTTGGAGGCAATTGTTATATCACACTACTGTATTTTATCTTCTCTAGATCCATTCAATTGTTCTGTATATGGCAGGAGTTCTGGACTTTTATCTGCCCAAGTTACTCTGATCTAGGCAGGTTTTTGTTTGTCAAGGTCTCTCTAGAAATGTAACAACAACTATCTTTGGCTGAAAGCTTACTATTTGCCAGGTACCACTGTAAACACTTTATGTGCATTATCTCATTTAATCTGCAAAATTATCTCATGTGGAAGGTACTATTTTATAGATGAGGAAAGAATTGAAGTAACTTGAGGCAGAGAGTTTACAAGTAACTGGTCCAAGGTCTTAGAGCTAGCAAATAGAGGAGTCAAACCCAAGCAAATCCAGGCAGTCTGACTTAACTTCTTTGGTTTCCCACCTGCCAGACTGCAAAGTAAAACAAAACCACCTCTTCTTCCCTTTTTCTGGTCATTCTACTTCTACTAATAAGGTGTTAGTTTATTTTAGTAGCGCTATCACAAAACTCTTGTTGGGTTATACTGAGCTTGTAATCAGTGAATATACCTAGGTCTTTTTCACATGATATGCTGCTAGAATAAGTCTAATTTTGTGGTCATGCAACTGATTTTTGGACCTGAATTCTGTGCTGTATCTTCTTCCGTGTTCGGTGTCAGTTGGTTAGCCTCAGTGCATGGTTCTAGCCTGTTGAGTTGTTCTGAATCCTGACTCTATCTCAGCTCTGCATCATCAAACAGAACTGCTAAGTATAAATTCTGTCCCTTCTCCTAGGTTGCTGATAAAAATTGCCAAACAGGATAGGGCCAAGGACGATTTTTGTCCCTGTGTTGAGAGAGGGACTTTTGTTTGATCACAATCAGACATAGTCTTTCGAGACCACCTCAAAACCTGGATTCTGAAACGATTAAGGAAGCCTTTTTTCTTTACTTTCTCTTAACCCAGGGTTTCTCAATCTCAGCCATATTGAAATTTTGGACTGGAGAATTCTTTATTGTGAGTGGCAGCCCTGTGCATTATGAGATATTTAATGGCATCCTTAGCTTCAACCCATTAGATGCCAGCAGGAGTGCCCCTCCTTCACTACCAGAGAAGCAGAAATGTCTCCAGACATTTTCCAATGTCTCCTGGAGGACAAAACTGCTCCCCTTCCCATTGAGAGCCACTGCTCTAAAGTTATAAGTAGATTAATTGAGAAATCAAGTATATATTAAGAATCTACTATTTGCCTAGGACTTGTTAATTTCCTTCAACACTAAAGAGAAAGACATCAAGAAGATTATACTCTGAGAGAGATGATCACCTCCATAAAACAACTGGGACAAAAAAGTCCATTACTGTGTGATCCAGTATGAGACCCAGACTGAATGTCCTGTAGGAATTCAGAGAAGTGAAAAGATCAGTGAGGACAGAACAGATTTCGATAGCTTGTATTTGATTGGGTTGGGGAGTTTGTACACGTATAGGTAAAAGGCATACCCTTCGAAACTAAAAATACATAGGCATTTCCTATATATTTAGGCAAATACGTAAAATATATGTAGTTTTACATATAGGCAAACCAAAAATTATAGGCATTACCTTCTAAACCAAAAATTGGAGTACATGATTTGATATACAGTTTGACAAGAGGCAGAATATTTGAAATTATCCCTCTCTTGGAGAATCTGAGGTCTATGGCTTCAGAAGGTGTGGCAATTGTGGGTGGGTGGGCATTCAGGTGGGCAGAGTAATGTGAACAAAGGTGTGAAAGACCAGAAGGGTCTAGGAAGGTCCTGGGTTCATGCGGAACATCAGGTGGGAGGGCTGAGATGCAAGCAGATCACGGAGACACTGGAAAATCTGGACAGGAGTCTCAGGCGCTGACATTTTTGAGGGAGGAGCAGCAGGATGAAGGAAGGTCACAATCCCCAGTCTGGCAGTGGACGTTTTGGGGTGAATGTGCTAGAGAGTGCAGGAGGTGGTTTGAGATGCTGACAGCTGGACCAGAGGGTGGCTGCATGGGTGGAAGAATAATAGACATAATAGGAGAGGCACGTGGGAAGGAAAACTGAAGAATAAGGTGGGGTGAATTCCTGAGAAGTTTTTTGGACATTTAAGGTGAGGTTATGTCACCTTAATATAGGGTCAAGTTTCCCATTTTTGGAAACTGCGAGAACAGTGGTTCCACTGATATTCTTCTTTTCCTTTAAATTCGTGTCTTTTCCCTTGATTAGTCTCACCCCATTCTGACTGCTCTCTTGTTTGGAGTGATAAGGATAGATATCAGAGATGGCACTTGATCAGGGCCAGGAACACTGGGTAGGATTTAAGTTGGCAGAAATAAAATGGAAGGGTGTGTGTGAGGGAAGAGGGTGGTGGTGGAGAGAGAGTCTGGTCAGAGGCGATGGCACGAGCCTTGCTATGTTTGGCAAAAATGCATAGCCATGGATGGAGAGAGGGAAATGTCTGTACCTGGTTAGGGCAGGAGACGTATTAAAATCACTAGGGGAGTGGCATCAGGCTTATGCCCCCAACTACTTCTTTAAGAGCCATTGTTTAAAATTCCCTACGCTGAGCCCTATAGAGCCACTGGACTAGCTATTACCACAGAGCAAGTTCTGTCCCTGGAGGAAGATGACTCAGGACTGTGACAACTGGTCTTTTCCCCTCCTAACCTAGAACTTCTTACTGTGATTCAGTTTGTGAGGAGAAAGTCTTGGTAGAGCTAGACATCCAATTAAATGTTCTTGGGAGATTGCCTTCCCTCTTTTCCTACCAGCTAGCTAGTTTCCTCCCTCCTTCCCTCCCTCCATCCTTCCTTTCCCCTCACTGTCCTCACCCCCCTCCACTAAAATACAGTTAGGAAGAAAGAGGTATCAACCATGAGATCCTCTGGTGCACAGGTGTGAGATGGCAAATAGGCTTTGTGCCCTAGAATTAATCAGTATCTCTCATTCACTTACTCTAGCTCAGAAGTTGATTTATCTTCTGATCTTAAAATGCTGAGTCTGGTGGGACTTAGAAAAGTTTCTCTCTTGCCACTCCTAACACAAAGCAAAAACAAATCCTCAACAGACTTATAAGCATGTAACATCAATATGAGTCCAGAGCCCTGAAGCAAGTGTTGCCTGACCTTCAGGAAACTGCTCTCTCCACTGGGCTCACGTAAGACCCCCCTCCGCCAAAATGCCCGCCCTCCCTGCTGCCCACCCCAGAAAACCGTGCCCCTCAGGAATCAGATGCTAAGATATAGTACAAAACGTTTTTTATTTCAAAATGCAAAATGGTGGTCACTGTAATAATAATAATAATAATAACAATAACAATAATAATATAAAAAGCATTTCTCCTCCGTTCACCCTAGTGCAAAATGCTGGATGCAGTCAGATAGCTGGAAGGTTTTGGACATGTCACCCTGCAGTGCTGCACAGCAGCAAAACTCAATCCCAAACGCCTTTTGGTGGGTCCACGTGGTAGTTCAGTTCTAAAGTCAGTAGCTTCTCAGAAGCCCAAACAGCACAAGACGCCCACTCGAGCCTGACCCTCGCGCTCTGCCTCACTCTCCTCTCTCTGTGTGTCTCTCTCCCCATCCCTCCGCCGGCCCCCAGGGTTCCTACGAGGCGTGCAGCCGGTTGGTCTGGGCCCGGCAGCCCTGGACGACCTCCAGCTGCTTGCTTTTCTCCAGCAGGGCCCGCTCCCGGAGGGCCTTTCGCTCCCGGGCGGCCTGTAGCTCGGCCACCGCTGCCTCCCGCTCCCGCAGGCGGCCGGCGGCCGTGAAGGGGCTGCACAAGGTCTCCATCAGGCCGAGCACGGCGCCGAAGAGCGCCAGCACGCCGCCCAGCACGTACAGCCTCACCAGCTTCCGGCTGGGCTTCTGCGCCATCAGCTCCTTGGCCAGAGGAATCAGCTCCTGGACCGTTTCCATCTCGGCTCCGGGCTCTCGGGGTGGGAGTGATCTGCGGGAGAAGCGGAGCAGAAAAGGGGGCTTTTAGCCACCGAAAGACGTTTGCATCTTCCCGAGCAGCCCTCCCTCACTCGGCTCTCTCGGGGTAGGCCTGCAGAGAGGGGAACCCACCCGGGACCCCGCGCCCCGCCGCGCTCTTCCCCGCCGGGCTCACCTAGGGGCGTCGAGCGAGCAGCAGGCAGCGCAAGCCGTGTCGGCGATCGCGGTGTGCGTGGGTTCCGCGGCTCTGCGTTCTCCTTCTCCTTCTCCGCCTCCTCCTCCTCCTCCCCTTCCTCGGTAGCCGCGGGTCTTCCGGATGGAGATTCCGCAACTGACACCTGGTCAGCACCCCGGGGCCACTTATATGTTTTTCTCCGAGCCCCGCCTCCTGGGCTCCTTGGGCTGGGGCCCGTGCTGCACCGGCCAGAGAGTGGAGGGGGCGGGAAGAGGAGGGAGGGGAGGAGCGGGGCAAGGACCTTGGGGGAGTCAGCCACGAGCTGTGCATGTCGCCCCGGCCGTGTGAGCCCGGGGTGCGGGGGAGGGCGGGCCTGGATGTACAAGGGTGAGCACCCAGAGCCCAGGGAGGTATCCACGTCCATTTCTGACCTCTTTCTTAATCGTGTGGGTGGGTCACAGCTTCCCTCGTCCGGGGCAGTCTGGAAGGACCCCTTATAAGGACACCTGGGGTTCTACCTAACTGAAAAATTAGTTTTTATTCAGGAGGTTTGTCATCTTCCCACACGTGTAGGGATCCGAGGTAGAAGGCAAGGGGGAGGGATCCGGGTGATGATCAGAACGGGTCTCCAGGCTCTGCATAATGCAGTTTGTGCTTATACTGTTTATTTCTGGTCTGACTGGTTTTATTCATAGGTGCTTGCATTTCTAGGGTCACTTGATAGATAACTATTCATTGAGGGTGCCCTTTATGCACAGATGAGGGCGTGTGTGTGTGTGTGTGTGTGTGTGTGTGATGTCAGTCTCTGTGCCTGTAGGTGTTTGTATCTGTACTTTTGTGTATCAGGGAACTGCCATTAAATCCAAATTGTCCCCACTCCCACTTGAGAAGTGAAGTTGGGGGCTAGGGAGAGGTGAATATGGAAGGGGGGCCGTTGGTAAAAGTTTGTCTGCTGGTCTGAACTGCAAATATTTCATACTTTCCTCAATAATTATATGCCACTTCCCTGAATCTGGGGGGCAACGCCACCGTACCAGCTCCACTTAGCATAGAAACAGTTTAGGGGCAGAAGAGTGAGAGTAGGCAGCTTGGGTAAGAAGCTAAAGAGTAGAGAGTACTCTAGGAAGCATGAGGAGGGTAGGGTTGATTTCAACTAGGATTAAACTTCATCACCGTTGCGGCGGGCGTTCTGGTTTAGCTTTGGTTATCCATACACCAGAGTTAGTTAGCAAGTAGGGGAAAGGAGAGACATTGGGCTAAAAGCGCTTCAAGCAGACAAAGGGAGAGGGCAAAGAGAGGAGGGGGAAATTGGACTGGCCAGAAAATTGCAAAAGTCAGTGATGCAATCTTGCAACAGCAAAGTTAGTCAGGCTGAGCCTTGCGGGGAGGGACCAGGAAACGGCTGTTGCAGGGCTCACGTATTTGGGTCGTTGGAAATTTTCACAGTAATCTTTCTTTGGGGTCTGAGGCAATTTCCTAGACAATTAAGTTTAAAAAGGCAACAATTACATCTACGCTTCACCTTGGCTATTAGTAGTTCAGTTAGTAGGATTTGTGTGTGCAGATTGGGCAAGGATACCTAACAAGCTTATTTGAAATTCTACATTTTAATATGTACACAAGCAGTCAAGGTGACAAAGGGCCAAATAGGGATGATTCCTGGAGGCTTGTGTCCCCTGCTTATTATTCTTTTCACCTCGTGAGGCAGGAAAATTCTGTAACAAGGGGGGATGAATATCAGTCTTGGCATTTTCTTCGAATCTTCCTTATAATTTTGGAGAAGCCTCTAATAACCGGCGGAAATGATCTGTGAGCTTTCCCAAGATCTGTGTGAGTTTCAAATACTACGGCTTCTGAATGAGCGTATGCTGTACACCTTAATACCAGGGCTTTCACGTGGTTTCTGCTCTGAAGGTGAGTCAGCTTTGGACCCCAAACTCCGAAATGGACTGTTCAGTGAGCATTCTAGTATTTCTGTAACTCAAAGACGCAAACTGCACGTCTCCCGACGTCAGCAGACTGTAATTTATCTGGGGTTCCCCTTTCTTGTGATTTGCTGTGGTACAGCACGTCACCGTCTCAGATGGGTTCCCCTCTTTCCCTCTCTGATAATCCAACCTTGACCACCGCCCCCAGGCCCTACCAGCTTGCTGGCCAGGGCTGGGCAGAGAGGGTGGCCAGTGCCATGGATTGGGGTCACTGGTGGATTTGGTGTTCCTTGTTTAGGTGGTAGCTGGAGCTGAGTGTGAGATGGTGGGAATAGAAGGCTGAGGAATCCAGGGTCACCACATGCCTAGGAATTTCTGACACAGCTCCTCTGTCTGGGTGGGAAAGAGAACCCAGCTTCTAGGGTAGCAGTTTGGCTAGGGCTTGGGAAACTAAGCATGTGATTTGACTGCGCTGTTGTCTCTTTAGAGATGTAAAGCCTTGTGTTGCATCATGCAGGTCAGACATAGGGTATAGTCAAGGTCATACCAGTTGTAGGGTGACCAACCATCCCAGTTTGCCTGGGGCTGAGGGGTTTCTCCAAGATACGAGACTTAACAGTGCCGAAACTGGAACCGTTCCGGGCAAACTGGAGCCTATGAGTCTATCCCAACGTTAATTCCTGCCATTTCTAGGAAGGCAGGAGTGGTCAGTTTAAAATTTGTTTATTTTGCTTGCCAAATCCCTTTCTCCCAAACATTAAAACTTTCAGAACTATCAGAAGAAGCAATCACAAAGGGGCAAGATATGGTCCAAGGAGTCAGTACAGAAGAGGGATAGAGCCATCCCAACAACCGTGCTTAGGGGTTTGAAGGACCAGGGGACAGACATCTTTTGGATGGTTGGTTGTGTATGAGCCTCAATTATTAGTATTATTATTTTGTTACTAGCTTGCTGCCTATCAAAGTCACTGCCCAAGTCCTGAGGTTCCAGGAGTCTGGAGTCTGGGGATCATCACAGGAGATACGATAAAACTATTTGTGTATCTTATACTCCAATTTTTTCAGTCCTTGAGTTACTTTCATTTCATGTTAATTAGTTTTGGAGAGAACGTTCTTACCTCTGAAATATCAATGGATGATTTTAAAATCTACATGGCTAACCTTTATCTTCTTCTGATCTTGTACATTAGAGTTCTAGTATCCTGACATTTCTGTGTGGATATCCTGCTTTTAACACAAGCCTGCCACACTTGAAACAAGACTCCCCACTTTCTCTGTACTCTTCCAAACTGAGTCACCTTCTCAATATTCTTATTTCTAGTGGTGGCATCTCCATTTTGCCTGTTCTCTGGGTTTGAAATATTGTGACATTTTCTCTTAGAGGTCTTCCCTGACCTCTTTATCACACCATTCCCTGCCCAATGCCCTGCTTTATTTTCCTTCATAGCACTTCGTACCTGGCTTTACATTGATGTAATTATTGGTTTGCTTTTGTGTTGTCTTCCACACCCACCTGAGGCTAACCTTTATGAGGGCCAGAGCTTTGTTTTATTCTTCACTGCGTCCCCAGGACCCAGTATAATCCTTGGCACATAGCAGGTCCTTAATGGGTAACTATGGGATTAATGAATGTCTTCCCCTTTGGACTGGCAGGGGATAGACTATGTTTATTAAGTTTGCATGCAGTCAAACTTTTAGTGGATACCCAAGAAGCATTCAGGTTTTATTTGTTTTTGTTTTTGTTTGACAGTTTTTTTTGTTTTTTGTTTTTGCCTTTAGTCCTTTCGTCTCTAATCCATTTCAAACACTACCACCAAATAAATCTTCCTAAAATTAAATTTTTATTCTTAATTGCCTTTTTCAAAGCCCGGATGATTTCTCATTGCCCACGTGACGAACTTTTGGATTCTGCATGTTAAATTTACTTGATCAATATTCTTGGATCCAGGACCTCTATCATCTGATCTTCCCTACTCAGCTAACTTCAGATCCCATTCTTCTCCGACAAGAATCCTTTGTTCCACAGATGGGTTTCACACAGCCCAAGAAACAATTCCTTCTCATTGCTGCCACCTCACCTTTGCTCCCCCTCTTCCTCCTACCCGAAAAGCTCTTCTCTTCTACTCTGTCTTCCTCCTTTTAGGTCATGTGCTCCAAGAAGCCCCCACTGCCTGTGCCAGCACACTCTGCTCTTTCCTTTCTGTGAATTCCAGCTGCCTTCGTGGCTGGGACCACACAGGTTGGCACTGCATTATGTATTGTTTTATACAGCGCTCTCATTGTGTCCTGTGCGCTTGCCCTGTCTCTGCAGAAGGCCAGGTCTTTGTACCTTTCACGGTGCTAACGTATAATAGGGGTCCAATCAATGCTAATTACATTGACCTAAAAGTCAGAACTGGGATAGTGATTACAAAATGGTCAGTTAAGACTCTCTTGGGAGGTTATTTTAGGCACAGTGGCTTGTCCTTGGCTCAGAGCCTTGGGCTTGAAATTGCCCAAGACCTGGCAACTTGGCTCGATCCTCTCCACTCTGGCTCCCTCACCTTTTACTTCCATTCCCAACTTAGTGTCTGACATTGCAGCGACTGGCTTACTCTTCGGAATCCCTCCTACCTGCTCCCGGGACCCCAGGGCCTTGACAAATCAATACCAAGGGATAGACCCTTCACAGACATTTTGCTTTTGTCCCTCACAGCTTCTGGCCAAGCAGAGCCACTAGCTGCTGGAGCAGGCAGCATGGGCTGGGAGCAGTGGTGCCCTGCTGCCCACATAGCACAAGCCCAGTACTGTCCTTCACAAGTTTG
This sequence comes from Eubalaena glacialis, assembly GCF_028564815.1. Taxonomy (NCBI): domain Eukaryota; kingdom Metazoa; phylum Chordata; class Mammalia; order Artiodactyla; family Balaenidae; genus Eubalaena; species Eubalaena glacialis. The sequence continues at coordinate 41,474,087 of NC_083718.1, read as the reverse complement.
AATCAGTGCAAGGAACTTCCTTCAAGCTCAAGTGCTAGCTGGACTTAAGAGTATGGGGCTCTGGAGTCAAACAGACTTGGGTTCCTTCAAGTCCTGGCTCCTCTCGCCAGGGTCTGACCTTGGACGAGTGACTTAACTTCTCTAGCCTCCATTTCCTCATCTGTAAAGTGAGGGTGATGCTAACACCTACTAAGGGGTGTGGTGAACACTGAGCTAGGGCACTATGAAGGGCTTAGTGGTCTGGCACCAATGAAGCAGTTGATTCAGTTATTATTTGGTTATGCTTCAGTTGTCTTTGCCTCCTGCTCCATGTCAGCAATTCCCGTGGTCCTTTATCCTAGCCCAAGACATTTGCATTCCCTAGGTGGTATAGGTAGCAATAAGGTCCAGAGCCTTTGTTGAAGCCAGCTGTGTGTCTGATACTATGTCATGTATAGCTATGAAAAAAGCAGAATACAAAGTTCTCCTTGCCCTCAAGTAGCTCATAGTCAAGTAGAGAACACAAACATTAAATAAGTTATGACAATATACTGAATACTAGGATAAGCACAATCATAGAACTATATACCAGGTAAACAGAATGAGAAATGTATTGATTCAATTTGGGGAGGAGGTGGTCAAAGAAGGCCTAAGAGTGGATGATGTCTGAGCAGCTTAGGGTATTAAAGGATAGATAGTGTTCACTGATTCTGGGAGGGAAAGGAGGGGTTCAGGGTTGGGGATTCAGGAATGAGAGAGGACTTCACATGAAAAGGGGAGGATGCATGAGAATACATTACATGGTCCAAGGGAAGTTAGGCAAGATTGGTGTTAGAGCATAAAGGATGGGTTTGGGGAAATGGCAGGAAATGAGGAGGAAGTAGTATGCAGGAGGCAGGTAATGAACAATTCTGTAAATGATCACGACGTATGCCATGCCTAGGAACTGTTGACCACTCCCTTCTAGAAATACATTCTCCTTGGCTTCCATGATATCAGATTCTCTTAGTTTTCCTGCTATCCTATTATGGACACTCCTTAGTTCTTCTTCTCACTTTTGCTTTTTATCTAACCTCTAAATGTCAGCATATCTGAGGACTAAGTCCCGAAGCCTCTTTTCTTATTCTGCGTACTCTCTTTAGGTAATTTAGTTTACTCCCAAGCCTTCCATTACTGCCTCTATGTAGATGACATACAAATCTGAGCTCTAGACCTGTGTGTCTCCCTGCCTGGTCTACATTTCCATTTGGATATCTTGCAGGTATCAAACTTACCATGTCTAAAGCCAAATTCGATATTTCTACCCCATAAACTTGCACCGTCATCTTTTTTAGTCTAAGCTTTGCTGTTTACCTAGTGGCTCAGATCCTAAGCCTGGGAGCCATCCTTTGCTCCTCTCTCTCTGTCACCTCTTATATGCAAACAGTTACCAAGACTTGTCATTCTACCTCTTAAGTATCTCTTGATTTTATTTGCTTTCTATCCCCTCTGCCATCCTCCTAGTCAAAGCCCCTGTCATCTCACCTGGACTATTACTGTGGTCTCATAGCTGATCTCTCTGCTTTGGGTCTTGACCCACCCAATCCAATCCAGTCCAGTCCAGTCCAATCCAGTGCAATCAAAAAAAAAAAAAAAAAAAGCAAAACGTGTCACTCTTTTCCTTAAAACCCTTCAATGTATCCCCACATTGCCCTTTGGATTATGTCCCAGATTCTTAGCATGGCTTGTAAGCTCACCCATGATCTTGTCCTTGTCTATTTTCCCAGTTTCATTATATATGTAATTTCCCTCAACCTTTGCTCTCTAGGTGCCAGCCACACTGTTGTGTTCTTTCACAACTTCAGATCTTATTTCCTAAATCAGCTTCCAGAGTAATTCAGTTCTAGGTGTATGTATCACAAAATCTGATTTTCTCCCTTCTTATCCAGAATCTAGGTCAGAAGCCCTCTTGTGATAAAGTACTCTTCCCTTTTCTTTCTTTCTTTCTTTCTTTCTTTCTTTCTTTCTTTCTTTCTTTCTTTCTTTCTTTCTTTCTTTCTTTCTTTCTTTCTTTCTTTCTTTCTTTCTTTCTTTCTTTCTTTCTTTCTTTCTTTCTTTCTTTCTTTCTTTCTTTCTTTCTTTCTCTTTCTTCCTTCCTTCCTACCTCCATTTTTTCTTTCTTTCTTTTTTTTTAGTAAAGCCAATACTTTATTCACATTTCCTTAGTTTTTGCCTAATGTCATTTTTCTGTTCCAGGGTCCCATGAGAATATCACAATACATTTAGTCATTATATGTCTTCAGGCTTCTCTAGACTGTGACAGTTCCTCAAACTTTCCTTGTTTCCATTGACCTTGACAGTGTTGAGAGTACTGGGCAGGTATTTTGTAGAATGTCCTTCAATTTGGGTTTGTCTGATGTTTTTCTCATGGCTAGACTGGGGTTATGGGTTTGGGGGACGAAGATCACAAAGGTAAGGTGACATTCCCATCACAGCATATCAAGGGTACATGACATCAATGTGACTTATCACTGTTGACATTGACCTTCAGGCCCAGGTAGTGATTGTCAGGTTTCTCCAGTGTACTCGTTAAAAGGAAGTCTCTGTGCATGGCTCACATTTCAGGGGCAGAGAGTTATGTTCCATCTCCTGGAGGGGAGAGTATCTACATTATTTGGGATTCTTCTGTCAGGTTTGTCTGTTCTCTCCCATTTAAAAGGACTCTTTTCTAGTGTGGTAGGCAGAATTCTAAGATGACCCAAAGATTCCTGCCCCTGGTGAACAAGCCCTGTAAAATCCCCAGGACCTGTGAATATGATTGGATAGTCACTCCCATGATTAGGTTATGTTACATGGCACAGCTAATTTTAAGAAAGGGAGATTATCCAGATGGACCTGATCTATCATGTGAGCCCTTAAAAGGAATTGGGCTTTTCCTGAAGAAGAAATTCAAAGTGTGAGAGGGAGTTCAAATTCAAAGTGAGGGAGAATCTCCCTTGTTAACTTTGAAGATGGAGGAGGCAATGTGGCAAGAAATGTGGGTGGCCTCCCAGAGTGGCTCCCAGCTAACAGCCAGTGAGAGAATGAAATGTCTGTCCTACAACCATAAGGAACTGAATTATCCTGCAATTACCCTACGTCAACTTGAAAGAAGACCCTGAGCTCCAGATGAGAATGTAGTCCCCTGGATATTAGCCTTGGGAGACCCTGAACTGCTGTGCCCAGACTTCTGACTTACAGAAGTGAAAGCTTATAATTGAATATTGTTTTAAGCTACTAAGTTTGTGGTAATTTGCTATGCAGTAATAGACAACTAATACACACAGTATGCTAGGAGCTCCTGCTGGGATGCCAGGAGAAAACCCAATCAAAACTTCATGAGGATTGGGGAAGACTCCCTGGGATGAGGAGAATCTGGCTTTGATTCTATGGTCCATCCTCATAAGCACTTCTTTGAAGACACCTTGTACTTCCTTGTCCTTCTCTGTTTCTTTCACGTTTACCCAGAAAGACTTAACTGTGGTAGAGTCAGCTATCTGCTCTATATCAATCTACACCCAAGAAATTGGAGAAATTTGTCAAACTAGGCTGACTGCTTATTTTCTATAAATTTAAGATCACAAATCTCAAATGAGCAGTTAGCTATAACTTATGTTTTCCCAGGCAATTATTTTTATTATTCCCTAAAAAGAATTTTCCACACTTTCTCCCCACTTCTTAAACAGGCTATATCCTCTTCTTCCCTGATACCTCCTGCTCTGGTAAGATAGAAGGAATCAGCCGGGAGCTACTTCATTTTTCAACCACCAAATCTATCTGCATCAGTACCCACACTCTCTACCTTCTGTCACGTTACCAGGGAGGAAGCATCCTCCGTTCTTTCTATATAGAGGTGCCCCTACATCTCATCCTGATTCATCTATTTAAGGTCTTGGGAATCTACACAAAACTTAGGTTGCTTTGGGTTGCAAGTAAGAATCTAATTCAAAATGATTTAACATTAAGACAAGTATATTATTTCACAAGACAGGGTTTCCAGGATTAATTCAGTAGTGTAACATTATTAAAAAAAAAAAAACCTGGTTCTTTCCATCTTTCTAGTCTGATATCTTCAGCATCTTGTGGAGATTGCCACAGTCTGGCTCACATGATGTTTCTAAGATAGCTGCCACTGTTCTAGGCATTGCATTCAATATGATAACATCTGGTGAAAGGAGAGAGACTGTTTTTTTTTTTCTTTTATCAGCAAAGAAACCTTTCCTAGAATCTTCCTAGAGACTTCCTTTCATTGGCCAGAACTGCATTAAATGCCCATCCCTAAGACTACTTATGAAGGAAAGGATAACCTTCATGAACTTGGACCGGTGGTTCTCAAAGATTCTTCCTGGGACCAGAGCAGTAACATTACCTGAGAACTTGTGAGAAAAGCAGATTCTTGAGCCCTACTCCAAACCTACTGAATCAGAAATTCTGGATGCAGGACTAGCTGTGTTTTTAAAAGTCCTGTAGGTCATTCTGACACATGCTAAAGTTTGAGAACCACTGGCTAAGGCTAATCTTTGAACTGGGGAAAGGACAACAGCCCTGAAGACTTGAAAAACACTGGGGATCTTTAAGCAAGGAGGAAGGAGGGTAGGGATTTTGGATAGGAAGTCAACTTCCTGCCAGATCCTTCCTCTTTCCTGAATAATCATTTTCTCCTTTATTATAGTATCCCTCAGCATACAAACATACTCTAATATCTGTGTCTTAAAAAACCTAGTCCATGACCCCAAATCACTATCCCGCTGCTGCCAGCATTCTTTGCTCCTCTTCATAACTGAAACTGTTTATTAACAGTTGTCTACAATCACTGTATTTATTTCTTCATTAACCATTCATTCTTTTACCCACTCCCATCTGGCTCCCATTAGCACCACCCCAACGAAATCCAATGGGATGCTTATTAAATGAACTGAATTTTAGCATTCAACAGATAGAACCATTTCTTCCTTCTAGAAACACTTTTTTTCTTTTTGCTTCCGGGACACTGCACTCTCTTGTTTTTCATCGTACTGCATTATTTTATTCTTCTTAGCTCTTCTTCGTTATACCTTTCTCCTCTATCAATCAGTGGTTCTCAGCCTTGAATGTCCATTAGAATAACTGGGGAGCTTTTAAAATTTCTGAAAACCAGGCTGCACTCTAGACCAATTAAATCAGAAATCTCTCCAAGCAGGACCCAGGCATTAGTAATATTTAAAGCTCTAAAGGTGATTCCAATGTTCAGCCAAGATTGAGAATCACTGCCCTTAATATTGGGGTATCCTAGGGCCCTACCAACATTATTGTCTTAGATTAGTGGTTCTCAGCTCTGGCTCCACTTTAGAATCATCCTGGGAACTTTTAAAAACTACCATTGCCTGGGAGTTCCCCAAGATGAATTGATTCTGAATTCCTGGGGTGATTCTAATGTGTAGCCAGAATTGTGAACCACTTCATACATGATTTCCTATAGTTCCATGGATTGAGACTCAGTGCTTTCCTATAGAACTTTCTGCAATGATGGAAATGTTCTGTATCTGTGCTGTCCAAGATGGTAGCCACTAGCTTCTTGTGGCTGTTGAGCACTTGAAATGTGACTAAAGTGTCTAATAAACTGAATGTTTAATTTTATTTAATTTTAATTAATCTAAATGTAAATTAAATAACCTTATAAGTGTGGCTAATGTCTAGCATATTGGACAGCACAGCACTATATGTTAATGACTCTGAAATTTATTCCTCTCTCCTGAGCTCCAGGATTACATATTAAGCTGTCTAATAGGTATCTCTTCTTGGATATCTAATAGAGTGTCTTTAACTTAATACATAAAAATGAAATTCCTGATTTTCTTCTTCAAAATTTGTTCCTCTCCTTGTCTTCCCAATCTTGGTAAAATGTTACCACTTCAATTGCTAAAGTCCCAAACATGGAAACCATCCTTTATTCCCTTCTTTTCCTCATCTTTGTCAGCCAATTTTCAGCAAGTCCCATTTGTTCTACTTCCAAATATATAATTTGAGTCTGTCTTTTCACCTCCAGAGCCTTCAACCTGGGCCAAGCTGCCATTATCGCTCACATAGAGCAGTCAAAGCTAGAAGTCATTGCATCCTTAATACATGCTTTCTAAGACCGTTGTATGTATTAGCTTGTTAATCCTACAAATAACTCTACAGAGTAGGTAAACTACTGTCCCCATTTTGCTTAAGTAATGTGCTTTGGATCACAGAGCTAGTCAGTGGCAGAAATGGGATTCAAAACTAGATTGTCTGATTCTAGGGTCCATATTCTTCACCATTCACTTTTCTGTCTCTCTGACTGTCTATAAGGCCCCATGTCAGTGGTTCTTCATCCTGGCTGCAAGTTGGAATCATCCAAGGAACTTTAAAAAATACCAGTTTCACAACCCCACCTCAGACCAATTAATTTTCTTGGGGTCAGGCCTGGGCATCAGAAATTAACAAAAAAAATCAGGGAATCCTCCTGCATAACCAGTGTTTAAAACCACTCCCTGTCTGAGACCAGGCCCCTGCTCACATGTCCCACCCATTTCAGCTCCCACCTCAATCATACTGTTCCTGTCCCTTCTTCCTACCTCTAGAAGAAGCTAAGCTCTTTCCTGACACAGGACCTTTGCACTTGCTCATTCTTTGCCTGGAACACCCTTTTCAGGTATCTCCTAGGACTTGAGTAAGACTTCAGAGGTTCTAATCCCTGAAAAGATTGAATACTCTAAATCATAAAGATCAGAGCAGAAATAAATGAAGTAGAAATGAAGAAAACAATAGCAAAGATCAATAAAACTAAAAGCTGATTCTTTGAGAAGATAAACAAAATTGATAAACCTTTAGCCAGACTCATCAAGAAAAAAAGGGAGAGGACTCAAATCAGTAAAATTAGAAATTAGAACAAAGAAGTTACAACTGACATCATAAAAATACAAAGGATCATAAGAGACTACTACAAGCAGCTATATGCCAATAAAATGGACAACCTGGATGAAATGGACAAACTCTTAGAAAAGTACAACCTTCCAAGACTGAACCAAGAAGAAATAGAAAATATGAACAGACCAATCACAAGTAATGAAATTGAAACTGTGATTAAAAATCTTCCAACAAACTAAAGTCCATGACCAGATGGTTTCATAGGTGAATTCTATCACACATTTAGAGAAGAGCAAACACCTGTCCTTCTCAAACTCTTCCAAAAAATTGCAGAGGGTGGAATACTCCCAGACTCATTCTACGAGGCTACCATTACCCTGATACCAAAACCAGACAAAGACACTACAAAAAAAGAAAATTACAGGCCAATATCACTGATGAACATAGACGCAAAAGTCCTCAACAAAATACTAGCAAACAGAATCCAACAACACATTAAAAGGATCATACACCATGATCAAGTGGGATTTATTCCAGGGATGCAAGGATTCTTCAATATATGCAAACCAATCAATGTGATACACCATACTAATAAATTAAAGAATAAAAACCATCTTATCATCTCAGTAGATGCAGAAAAAGCTTTTGCCAAAATTCAACACCCATTTATGATAAAAACTCTCCAGAAAGTGGGCATAGAGGGAACTTACCTCAGCATAATAAAGGCCATATATGACAAACCCACAGCACACATTATTCTCAGTGGTGAAAAACTGAAAGCATTTCCTCTAAGATCAGGAACAAGACAAGGGTGTCCACTCTTGCACTCTTATTCAACATAGTTTTGGAAGTCCTAGCCATGGCAATTAGAGAAGAAAAAGAAATAAAAGGAATCCAAATTGGAAAAGCAGAAGTAAAACTGTCACTGTTTGCAGATGACATGATACTATACATAGAGAATCCTAAAGATGCCACCAGAAAACTACTAGAGCTAATAAATGAATTTGGTAAAGTTACAGGATACAAAATTAATACACAGAAATCTCTTGCATTCCTGTATATTAATAAAGAAAGGGCAGAAAGAGAAATTAAGGAAAAAATCCCACTTACCATTGCAACAAAAAGAATAAAATGCCTAGGAATAAACCTATCTAAGGAGGCAAAAGACCTGTACTCAGAAAACTATAAAACACTGATGAAAGAAATCAAAGATGACATAAACAGATGGAGAGATATACCATGTTCTTGGATTGGAAGAATAAATATTGTGAAAATGACTATACTACCCAAAGCAATCTACAGATTCAATGCAATCCCTATCAAATTACCAATGGCATTTTTCACAGAACTAGAACAAAATTTTTACAATTTGTATGGAAACACAAAAGACCCCGAATAGCCAAAGCAATCTTGAGAAAGAAAAAAGGAGCTGGAGGAATCAGGCTCCCTGACTTCAGACTATACTACAAAGCAACAGTAATCAAGAGAGTATGGTACTGGCACAAAAACCAGAAATATAGATCAATGGAACAGGATAGAAAGCCCAGAGATAAACCCACACACCTATGGTCACCTAATCTATGACAAAGGAGGCAAAAATATACAATGGAGAAAAGACAGCCTCTTCAGTAAGTGATGCTGGGAAAACTGGACAGCTACATGTAAAAGAATGAAATTAGAACACTCCCTCGTACCATACACAAAAATAAACTCAAAATGGATTAAAGACCTAAATGTAAGACCAGACACTACAAAACTCTCAGAGGAAAAAATAGGCAGAACACTCTTTGACATAAACCACAGCAACATCTTTTTTGACCCACCTCCTGGAGTAATGGAAACAAAAACAAAAATAAACAAATGGGACCTAATGAAACTTAAAAGCTTTTGCACAGCAAAGGAGACCATAAGACGAAAAGACAACCCTCAGAATGGGAGAAAATATTTGCAAATGAAGCAACTGACAAAGGATTAAACTCCAAAATATACAAGCAGCTCATACAGGTCAATTTCAGAAAAAACAAACAACTGAATCCAAAAATGGGCAGAAGACCTAAATAGACATTTCTCCAAAGAAGACATACAGATGGCCAGCAAACAAATAAAAAGATGCTCAATATCACTAATTATTAGAGAAATGCAAATCAAAACTATAATGAGGTACCACCTCACACCAGTCAGAATGGCCATCATCAAAAAATCTACAAACAATAAATGCTGGAGAGGGGGTGGAGAAAAGGGAACCCTCTTTCACTCTGGGTGGGAAAGTAAATTGAACAGCCACTATGGAGAACAGTATGGAGATTCCTTAAAAAACTAAAAATAGAACTACCATATGACCCAGCAATCCCATTACTGGGCATATACCCAGAGAAAACCATAATCCAAAAAAGACGTGCACCCCAATGTTCATAGCAGCATTATTTACAATAGCCAGGGCATGGAAGCAACCTAAATGTCCATCAACAGAGGAATGGATAAAGAAGATGTGGTATATATATACAATGGAATATTACTCAGCCATAAAAAGGAATGAAATTGGATCATTTTTAGAGATGTGGATGGACCTAGAGAGTGTCATACAGAGTGAAGTAAGTCAGAAAGAGAAAAGCAAATATCATATAATAACGTGTATGTGTGGAATCTAGAAAAATGTATAGATGATCTTAGTTGCAAAGCAGAAATAGAGACACAGACGTAGAGAACAAATGTATGGATACCAAGGGGGAAAGGGGTGGGGTGGGAGAAATTGGCAGACTGGGATTGACACATATACATTATTGATACTATGTATAAAATGGACCACTGATGGGAACATGCTGTATAGCACAGGGAACTCACCTAGTGCCCTGTGGTAACCTAAATGGGAGGGAAGTCCAAAAGGGAGGGGATATCTGTATGTGTATGGCTGATTCATTTTATTGTGCAGTGGAGGCTAACACAACATTGTAAAACAACCATACTCAATAAAAGTTTATTAAAAAAAAGATTGAATGCTCTAATCTGCCCTAGTAAATCAAAATAAAAACGGTATTAAACTTTAAAATATGTGTAAGGGAAACATACAGCATTCTAATTCTGCCCAAGGTGTCTATTGCCATGTCTTTTAAAATATATTACATATAAAATTTTTCAGAAGAAATTTTGTTGCCTCTCCTTTGCTGGCGCCTTAAATACATGTTTAGGCTGCCTTGTAATGTTCAGCCCTAAATCTCTCAGGCTCATCCCAAGGGTCACCTCCTCAGAGAGAATTCTCTTACCCATCCTGTCTAAAGTGGTACTCCCAACATCCTGAGACCCCCATCTATCATGTCATCCTGGTTTTTAAAAATATTTCATAAAAATCATTGAAAGCTGTAATTGTCAGAGTTAGTTTCTAGTTTACTTCTTTGTTGTTTGTCTCCCCAGTAAAGGCAGGGTCTATCTAGTCTGTTTTGTTTGCTGCTGTATTTTTTTGTCCTAACCTAGCACAATGCCTGGTATAAAATATATGTTCAGGAATTATTTCTGAAATGAAAGAATGAATGAATGCAGGCTGATGTATGGCAAGTAGCAGTGAGTAGATTAATTGTAAGGTAGATGGGCCATCTTGGGTTATTACCCTGTAAATGGCTATCTTCATGGGGTGAGATGGGAGAAGTGAGTTCACAGAAAGGGAGTTCTCCTGACTGTTTGCTCCCCAGGAGGGAGAACCTTGGTTCCAGCAACCTGGGGAAGGCTTAGAGCTAAGGAGGGAGATGGCAGCAGGAACAGGCTATGCTGCTGGACAGATTCTGGAGACAGCGGAAGCTAATATTTTTTGTTAGGTTTTAATTTCCCTGTGTCACCTTCAAATTTTCAGTAAAATTTCTCAAGCTCAGCAGTTATGTCTTTTGTTCTTAGGAGAATGGAGAAAGGATCATACATTTTTGTTTGGGGCCAAAATAGGCTGGAGAGATCAGGGGCAGCATGGAGAAATGGTAAAAAGGAAGCTAGGATTGTTTGAGGACAAGCGACTACTAGAATGAATTTGCATTATCTGTTAGCATCTCCTTAGAATTCTCAGAATTAGGGTTATTCACATAATAGAGGAAAGAGTGACTTGGATGGCTAAAGAAGTTGAGGTCCCTCTGGTTGCATAATTAATGAATTATTTGGCAGTTATGTGTTTAATGTCTGTGTTCCATGAGACAGTAGTCTCCCTCTGGACAGGAATGTGTCTGACTTGTTTACTTCTGGGTCACTGGATGCCTGGCATTGGGTGGGTGCTCAGTAAATATTTATTTTGTGAATGAACGGTTCGGGATGTTTTTGAGTTTCTTGGTCAGAAGTCAGAAGGGTTTGCTGAGATGTGAGGAGAAACTGGAAGAAAAGCCCAGGCTCTGAGGATGCGGACCAGGCAGAAGCTGTGGGTGGAGGGGTGTCAATGTGCAGGCTGATTTGCTGGGAGGATTCAGACCTAAGCTCGGACCTCAAGGACAACTGGAGGGAGAACAGGTCCTGTCAGAGACCCAGGCAGAAAGGCCAGAAAAGCAGCAGACCAGATACACAGAGGGGTGTAAATGAGAGAAGCCCCTCTCAGTGCTCGTGCCAACTCCTGGGACACTGCTGATGCCCAATGAATGGACTTAGACAAGCAGATACACCTAGACCCATTTGACTGTGGGACAGGGTTCTTAGTGTACCAGGCTTGGCCCTCATTGGCCAAGGGTTGGGATGGGCCTGAAACTCCTAGCAGGACACATTTTCATTGGCAGCACAAGGACAGGAAAGGACCGACAGACCTTTTGCTATACGTCTCCCGATTATCTGGGAGTGACCAAGAATCCTTGAGCATGTTTAGGAATTCTTGCTTCCCACGACTCTCTCTCCATTTGTGCCCTCCTCTCCCCTGGACCCACATTTACCCCTTTCCTCACCTCTCAGGCTTCTAAAAGCTGGGGCTTGAACGTCTTGAGGACCTGGATCCATGACGGACCCCAGAAGTATTTCAGTTCCAAACACCAGAAGTACAGCCAGTTTGATTCCTGGCCTTTCTGTCCCCAAGTACCAGCCACTGTGGATGGGACCGGGAGCACAGCCTTGGAAGTCTGCTCATCAGTGGATCAACTCATCATGAATTTTCTCAGGTTCTAATTCTTAAGGGAAAAAAAAGGTATTTCTTTCTCTGGATGATTTTCTGTCTATGTTGTCTTGAGAGGGAGTTGTAGGTATCAACCCATGGCATCATATGCTTTGAACACTTTTTGGTAGATTTCTCCTTGCCCCAAGGATTCATACTAATAAATCAGTATGTGTTTATTGAGCACTTAACTATGTGCAGACAGTGGTGATGCACTCATTAGCAGATAAAAAGAGTGGCCAAGGGTTGCCCCTGTCCTCAAGGAGTTTGCAATCCAGGTTTGGGAGCAAATCACAAAATAACTAAATGTTGAATAGCTGTAAGTATGTAAATTTGAGGTAGAAGGGATCTACAAGACAGAACAGAACTGGTTGCTACTTGAATTGTATCGGTAAGGTCTGCTGATGGAGTTTGGGAAGAATTTACAGAAAATAACAGAGAAGCCATCACCTATCCAGGAATCTAATCTGAGTCTTGGATTTAGCATTTGGCCAAGTACACAAGGGTGGAAAGGGCAGTGTAGACAGTCAGAGTCAGATGAATCAAGCCTAAGTGTGGTCAAGGGAATGAAATGACAGGATCAGAGCACTTGTGTGACGTGGGGCTGTGTGAATTAGGACCAAAAAGGCAGCTTTTTTTTCAGCAGGACTCCAAGAGCCTGGCTGTGGACTCTGGACTTTAACCTGGAGATGATGGAGAGTGTATAGGTCAAAGTACTTGCCAAATCCAACTTTGCAAATGGAGTGCTAAGCCAAAATTTACAAGACAAAATGCAATAGGAAAAAGTGCAAAGGCATGTGTGTCCTTCTGTGTGTGTGCATGTGTGTGTGCATTTGTGTGTACATGCATGTCAAGAACAGCACAAATTCAGGACGCCACCAACCTATTTTAATGGCATTTGACTTGAAAAAGATATAGAGGTATTAATGTATCTATAAACTCAATATGAGTCCTTGATGTGATTTGGCTGGGCAAAGCCTCCTGCACATCAGGCTGCAGCAGTAGGAGCAGAGTCATGCTCTTTTCTTCCCCCAAGTCCTCGAAGAGGACTACTTTGCTGAGGTGAGCCAATATCCATACAGGAGCTTCCTGAGCTCTTTCCTGTGAGAGAGTTTTATTCTCACGTGCTATTTCCACCCAGGTTTTTCTTGGGCTCAGGGCCAACTTCACTTTCTCAGATCACTGTGCATCTGCACTCAAAGTTTACCGAGCCACTTGAGATGACACCTTCAAAAGTTGTCCGGGCGAAAAAGTATCGATGTACAACCAGGTGACCAAGTATTTGTCTGGGACTGAAGAGTGTCCTGGGAAGTGGAACTTGCAGGGCTAAAGTGAGAAGAGCCCCAGTGAACTAGGCTGGTTGGTCACCTTACAACATACCAGCATCTTCTCCTTGAAGATTTGCTCTCACCACCAGTGGTTTTTCTCTTAAAGACTGGAGTGGTGTATATGTCTCATAGATATTTACCCTCTGGGTACAACTTGCAGAGATCTCACTGTGTGTAAGGTTTTCCATGAGGCAATCTTGTGATGCTTTAGGCTTTGCAAATTTAAAATATTCACTATGGGCATTTTTCCTACCATTATTCTTGAGCAGTCATATTCTACACATTATCTTATCACGAAATTTTTTTTTAATGAGAAACAAATTCTCTCAATTTTGGGAGGCCAAATGTTGTAGTGGAAAGAGGATAGATTTTGGAAGCTTAAAGATCTGCTGTTGGATTCTGGTTTCACCATATACTAGTTGTGGTGGACAATGCTATGTGTTCACAAAGTCCTACTTCATTTTCCTCTTTTGGGCACGTAAGAAGGTCACTTAGGAGCCCTCTGAGTAGATCTGCCCAGTACGTTGTAAGCAGCATGACTGTGAACCTTGGAGTAACTGGGGAGAGTTCCTCTGTGCCCCTATAACCTTGCTGCCGAGGCCACTAAGACCATGTGTCCTGGCTGGTGCAGATGCAGGATGGCAGAAGTCCCTGAGTGACTGTGTGGAACAGAGGACCTCTTCCCTCACCATTGTTCTGCATCGTACTCTGTACAAGCAACAAGTAAGCATTTGTTGGTTGTGTTACGCTGCTGAGATTTTGCAGTTAGTTTTTTACTGCAGCATAGTGTAGCCTAACTTGACTAAAATGCTAGTTCTGTGTCTTCATCACTTCAGGCTGCTCTAACAAAATACCATGGTTGGGTGGCTTAAGCAACAAGACATTCATTTTCACAGCTCTGAAGGCTAGAATTCCAAGATCAAGGTGCCAGTATTTTGGGTTCCTGGTGAGAACTGGCTTCCTGGCTTGCAGATCACTGCCTTCTGGCTACGTTCTCACATGGTGGAGACAGAGTCCTGGTGTCTCTTCCTCTTCTTATAAGGGCACTAATTCCATTATGAGGGTCCTACCTACATGACCTCATCTAAACCTGATTATCTCTCAAGGCCCCCACCTCCTAAGACCATCACATTGGGTATTAGGGCTTCAACATATGAATTTCCGGGGGTCCATAGTCAGTCGATAACACTCGGAAACCTTGAACAAGCTATCAAATAATGCTGAGGCTGCCAAAAAGTTATAATAATTAGTCCTTTCAAAGAGCCACCTTAAAGGGCTGCTGTGATGCTTAAATGAGATATTGTAGATGTGGTGTTTAGAGTGATGCCTTACTTTCTTACACATTTACAGAGGAACTGTGTTAAGTGCTTTCTTGACATAAATCTAACAGCCCCAATAAGCAATACTTCTTAAGAAGGGGAAACCACACCTTACAAAATCTACAATGATGTAGAAAACTTGTAGAACTCTGGGGCAGTCTGTGGGTTTAGTGGACAGGTTCAGGGCAGAGGAGGGAGCAAAGAGAGGAAAGATTAATCACTTGGAAGTGGACAAAAATCACCCTCCTCCTCCTGAAACTTTTTGCTTTATTTGTACTGATTATTCTAGTAGAATATCCTCATTGTGGAAGATGAGAGCACACAGAGGAATATAAAGAGATGGGAAATGTAACATTTTGGATATTCTCTCCCTGTCCTCTCTTTGAGTATTCTTTTTTCTTTTTTTTTAAATTGAAGTATAATTGATTTACAATATTGTGTTAGTTTCTGGTATACAGCAAAGTGTATATACATATATATACATACCTATATATATACGTATATATTTATATTCTTTTTTTGACTCTTTTCCATTATAGTTTATTACAAGATATTGAATATAGTTCCCTGTGCTATTAAGTAAATTCTTGTTGTTTTTCTATTTTATATATAGTAGTGTGCATCTGTTAATCCCATACTCCCAAATTATCCCTCCCCCTTCCTTCCCCTTTGGTAACCATAAGTTTGTTTTCTATGTCTGTGAGTCTGTTTCTGTTTTGTAAATAAATTCATTTGTACTATTTTTTAGATTCCACATATGAGTGATATCCTATAATATTTGTCTTTGTCTGTCTGACTTACTTCACTTAGTATGATAATCTCCGAGTCCATCCACGTTGCTGCAAATGGCATTATTTCATTCTTTTTTTTATGGCTGAGTAATATTCCATTGTATATACATATGACATCTTCTTTATCCATTCATCTGTTGATGGACACGAGTATTATTTTGTCTTTAGAGTTAAGTAGATTTTATGCACGTTTGTTTTCTTATTTTTTGCCCCCAGAAAACCATATCTCATAAACATTTGCCCAGGCTATTAAAACCTCTTTATCAGTATTTTAGATCAGAAGAGGGTCAATTTTGAATGACGTTTTAAAGGGAAGGAATTAGATTAGATAAGGTCTCATCACCCTTGTCTGATAGAATATAGACCAGAATTTAATCCGTGTAAGCAGAAGCCCCTGGGAAAGAAAGTGCCTTTTCTCTATAGCCCTCAGACTTGCTGGGCAATTGCCCCGAGGTAAGTGACAAACTGCTGTCCAGACCAGCTTTGACTCCTCTCTTTATCAGGGGTTGGACTCTTGGTTTTGTTAACTCTTGGAGGCCATAAAACAGTACGTCTGTCATGCTTCAGCTTGCTCCTCTCCCCTCTGTCCTCTGTAAACACCCCACACCCTGTCTTTCCCTGTCCAGGTAGGCCGGAAGCACCACGCTGCTCTCAAGGAGCTTAGCTTGTCTGGCCCGCCGAGTGCCCCCTCTTCCCTTCTGGTCCAGATCACTGCTCTTCAGGAATTTGCAGCCCTAAGGAACTGATTGGAATGTGGGACCTGGAGCCTCCCTGGGGGAGATGGAGGAGGGCAGCCCAGGTTGGCCCACTGCCTGGTAAGTGAGCTGGATGGAATGGTATTTGCTTTCTGTTAAGCACAGCTGCAAAGACTACTGCTCATACCCCAACACCTGTGTGTGTGATGCACACGTGGTGACAGACGTTTCATAGAGCACGTTTCTATCCAGGTACTTTGCTGAGAGTTATATATGCATTGTCCCCTTTGATCTTTACATGGATCCATGAGGTAGACTGTTATTACTCCCATTGGATGCAAGTAGCTTTGGCTGTGCAAAGTCATGCGGCTGGTGAGTACAGAACCAAGACTTGCACCTTCATCTCCCTCACTCTAAAGTCTAGGCTTTTAACTGCTGTCCTAAACCACCCCACCCCAAGAGCAGAGCATCCTAAAGCTGGAGGGGGCTTCAGGGGAGCTTTAAAAGCATTTTCAATGTCCCTGCCCCTCTGCCATCCAATTAAATCTCTGGCTGGGACCTGACCTAAGATACTGTAAGTTCTGCAAGTAATTCTGAGGGCAGCTTGGGTTGAGAACCAGTAAAATCCAACACCTTTATTTACAAATGATGAAACTGAGGCTCAGAGGGGGGTTCTCCTAAGTTCATGCTTCTATTGAGAAAGAAAGCTGGAGCTAGGTCTGGGATTTCAGAGCTGTTCAAGTCCATAGAGACCCTATGTGGCCACAAACATTGCAGGGAGGTGCTGATTCCAAGCCGTTAGGTGGGGTTGATTCCAGACAAGAAGCCAGACTCACCCATGCTTCTTCTCCCTCAAACCACAGGAGGCTCATTTCTCCATACTCAGCCCTCAAATGCCAATTTGAACATTAGGAAATTGAGTTTGTCTCTCGAGTGGCCCTTTTAGGGATGCTATTTGGAAGTTTAAAGTCCCGTGAGGCAGCCCTCCGCTAGCACGGGGAGCAGACCACCCACCCCCCGACCTCCGCCGCCAGGTCCCTCTCAGGCATTCCCAGACACTCCTGACCTCACCTGTGGCCACAGGTTGCCCCCTTCAGGTGTGTGCCTCTCTCCTCTCAAGCCACATGGCCAGCTCCACATGGCAAATCTGTGGCCAAAGGTTACAGAGGTTGGAGTTAGGTCCCAAGAAGCTAGTTCCCAGAGGCAATGGTAGAGAGGGGGTGTGGTCTGAGCCAGCCTGCCCCCCCAGGAAGGTCTGGAATTTGGGAGGGCAGGGAAAGTGGCAGAATGGTCAAGATATTCCTCCCTCTTTTCTGGGGAGCCACGAGCCAGCGTTTGTTCCCTTCAGGAGGGCGGTGACATTTGGAGGTGCACCCTAGGACCTAGGAGATAGAAAAGAAGAAACTGGGGCCCCTGACCCAGAAGTCTGACCTCTGTGGAGGGGATCCCCTTCCTTCAGTGAGGGGGAAGTTGTGTCATCCTGTCATCATGTTCAATCTTTTTTGTTTAATCTTGTCAGCTCTCCGTGATGTTTGTCTGGTCACCTCCTCTGTCTTCCCACCCCTTGTAGGTTGCTCACATCCTCACTCAGAGCAGCTTCCTGTTGGTATGAGGGGGAAACCCTGCTGGTATGTATGTGCTGGAGTCTCTGAGAAGGGGCATCTGGAGGCCAGCACCATCTCCATCTGTGCCCACACAAAAGAGGTTGTCTACATGGAAAACAAACAGGAAGGCACCTAATGGTGTCTGTTCTGGATGTTTCTATAGCATCAGTGTCTCCCTAGGAGTCTCCAGTTGACATTCGTGCTCCAAAAACACCCTTTTTCAGTTATTGGGTCTTGATTAGTTTTGGGAAACGTAAAGTTCAGAGTCTGGTGGACTCTGGTCAAGGATTACCAAGGGTGGAGGCAGGGAGTTTAGGCCATCTTTGGCCCAAAGTAATGGTTAAGAACATAAGTGCCAAGCAAACTGGTCTGGGTTCAAATGACCACTTATTAGCTGGGACCAAGTTCTTGAAAATGTGCCTCATTTTCCTAATCTGCAAAGGAAGGATAATTAAGTGTCTACTGCACAGAGATGTAGTGAGTATTAAATGAGGTAACATGTATAAAGATCTTAGAACTGTGCCTGGCACACTGCGAGCTCTCCAGAGAATGTTAGCTGTGATTAGTTTAGGCTGACTGCCTGATTTCTCCCAGACCTCAGGCCCAGGCTGATGTGCACCGCTGTCAGTTGGATGGACATTCAGGATGGGAAGGGGAGGGTGGGGGGAGACGGACTCTATGCAATAGAGTCACCCCATGATGGCAGCCCAGGCTCCCGTTGTCTTTCTCCTGGCCCCCATCCGAGGCTGGGCTCCTGCCTGAGCTCATAAAGCCCCACCTTCTCTCTCTGGTTCTTGGAGAGGTGCACGAAGAGTGACCGCTTGTCTGGGCAGCCGAGCGGTTGTGCTGATGGAGAGACACGCCAGCTTTAGTCACGTGACAAATCCCCAGGACCCTTCCTGGAGCCCACCCAGTCCCACAGACGAGGACTCAGCCATGACTCACTGGATCTGGGTGGTGCCCAAGCCTTAGTCACCTGGCGCCCCTTCCTCCAACACCTGGGATTTGGCATCCACAGCCTGGACCAGGTTCTCTTATCATAACTTCTCAACCTCTTTCCTCCTTTCCACCTTCGTTCCCTCCTTTCTTTTCTCCCTATCCCTTGATCTCTCGTTGATCAGATCTTGGCTGATTTCCCTGGCAACATGGATGGTTTGAGCCTGAGAGATGGGTAATGGAGATGGTAGCTTCTCAGGCCACCCCCCCTCCCCCCGTCAGAGATATTGTGAGGGACAACGGACAAGCAGGCAGAGAGGGAGACTGCCTGCACTGACATGGTGCCATTCCTGTAATCTGGGGGTAGGTGTCTCCAAGGAGACCTTCCCCACCCCGCCCTCTGCAGCTGACTGATGCAGGAATTTCCACTATTAGTCATCCATTCTGGTGAGCAAAAGCCCAGACCGTCCCCTTTGAGAATGCAACTATACCTACAGGGCATGAGGAACTCTTTAAATTATATCAATGATTTCCACAGTGCGTGAATCCATTCATTCCACAAGTATTGAGCACCTCCTATGAGCCGGACACTATTTCTAGGTACTCGGAAAACAGTAGTGAACAAAATGGACAAAAATCTCTGCCTTCTTGGACATTACATTCCAGTGGGGGGAGAGAAAATAAACATGATAAATAGATAGATTGTATAGTTGGTTAGAAATTGGTAAGTATTGCAAAGCAAAACAACTCATCCATAATGTAGGGTAGGTGGGGTTGGGAATGCTAGGGGTGGGGGACAGGGACGGGGCAGGGAAGTTTGTTGTCATTTTAAATAGGGTGGTCAGAGTGGGCCTCCTTGAGAGGGTAGCATTTGAAAAAAGAGTTCAAAGAGGTAAGAGAAGTAGCCTTGCCAACATGGGGGAAGAGTGTTCCAGGCAGAGAGAGCAGCTGGGGCAAAAGCCCTAACTCAGAAGCAACCTGGTAATTTGCAGGCAGAACAAGGAGGCCGTGTGGCTGGAGGGAGAGGATTCAGTGGGGAGAGTAGTGATAGAGGTGGAGAAGGAACGAGCAGTGTCAGATCACGTCGGGCCTCATGACTCTGACTGAAATGGGAGCTGGTGCAGGGTTCTGAGCAGGGGAGTGACAAGACCTGGTTGTGGGACTAGACAGTTAGGAGTTAGGGGGCTGTGGCAGAAGCCTGGGGTAGATGGGCTCAGGCCAGGAGGATGGAAGTGGATTCAGGCTGCCTTTGGAAAAGGGAGCTAACGGAATTGCCAGATGGATTGATGTAGGTATGAGAGGAATGGGGGTCAAGGATGACCACTTTCCTAAGCACCACTTTCCTTGTTCTAACAAGCCAAGGCTCTGAGTGAAATGAGAGTTGAGAGCTCTGGAGGAGGATGGCGGGCATCGGGAGAGGAAGGGGACGCGGAGGGGATGGTGTTGGAGCAATGCTCCCACCTTGCCTTTAGCCCTGGCCAGGTCCTACCCTAGCTTCTGTCTCTAGATTAGGCTTCTTGTGTCTGAAAAAACTGGGTTCTGAAGTTCAAACCCTGTGCCTGGGGCCCTGCAGTCCTGGGGGGACTAGATTCCCACTGGGGAGTGCTTAGTGTCCCTGAGGAGTGGGCTGGCTGGGCCCTCCTTGGGGTCTGCAGAAACAACATCCTGGACTTGGCTGGGAACGCGGGGGTGGGGTGAGGAGCCCACACAGAGCAATTGCCTTTCCCCTCTGTGAAGCCAAACTGCTCTGGGACCTGCCCCAGCCTGTGAAGTCTGAGATAGCTATTTACCTGGGCTCCTGGCCTCATAATGGGAGAGGAGGAGGGGGATTTAAAGGGCCCAGCCTCCCATCGCACTCCCGCCCCACCGGTCTGAGGATATGGCATTGCAACGGCTGCTTCTTCTGCTGAGTTAACTATTCATGAGTTCTTTGTCACATCCTCTTCCTGGTGGTGGGCAGAGGATGGACAGATCCATGAGGGGCAAGCTTCCTGGAAGCCTTGGGTTCAGGGAGTTGGAGAGTTGGAGAGAAAGAGAATAGGTGGGTGGGCTTAAAGCTCGCGTGTGTGAGCAGTAACCTTTCCCTGTCGGGGACTGGAGGGGGTGTGTCTCTGTGTTCTTATTGCAGAGGCAGGGCCCAGGACGGCCAACTACTGATCCCGGCTCATTAAGCCAGATTTCACTGGAATGTTTACAGGGGTCAAGACACTAACATTTATTGGAATGTCCGTTTGCATCCAAACAACTTATTGCCCATTTTCTAATTATAGTATTTTTCCTGCCCATCTAAACTTCTTGGGCTACATTAGAATCTGAGGGTTAGAAATGCCCAGGTTACCGTTTAATCCACAAAATCCTACATTTTCCCCTTAAGCATTCTCAAACCAGTTTCTTGGACTTAACCCTCCAATTGTAGAGAATTTCCTGCTGAGGAGACACTGACAGGCTGGACTGGCTCCTTAAGAGTCTCCTTTAAATAGAAACTTTGAGGCAATAATGTCCAAACAAGGCCAGTGTAGGCTCTCTGGGGCCAAGATCTGAACTGGGTGACCTTCCAGATCTCTCTAAAAGCCCTCTGGCCCTAACCTGGGGGGAAGACTGTCCTCCAAGACCAACCTCTCAATATGGGCCATTTACAGAAGCTCTCAGCCCAAAGCCCTAAGCCAGGAGCCTGCCCAGGGTCCTACAAAGAAAGCTGTGTTCTCAGGCCTGGCAGGAGGCCAGGGGAAGTTGGTCCAGTTATGCCTCAGCCTTCCTTTCCATCCCTTAGGGTCAGGTCTGTTTTCTGGCCCTCCAGGCAGGCATTCTTGCCCAGGGCGGGAGGGGCTAGGAGAGCAGCCCTTCCCGAGCTGAGAGCCATGACTCACAGGTAATTACCTGTCCTTGGGCTCCCTGCCAAGGCTGCGAGGGAGCCTGAGGGGAGACATTTAGAGTTCATTCCTGTTTATTCCTCTTAAGCTTTTCTTGGGTGAGTTGGGCTTTGACCCCTTCCTGATGAACCATAGCGTTTTAATCCCCCAAGAAACAGGGATTTTCCATTTTTTTGTTTTCCCTTGGGAGGGGTCTGGTGCTTTCCAGGGTCCTGGATGTTTGCATCTTCTCCCCTTCCAGCTCAGTGACTGGTCTGGGGCTATAACAACTTATATAGAAGCCCTGAACCTTGTGTTCTCTGCTTGGTCTTCTGTCCAGGGTGGTCCAGGACACCAGAGGAGGCTGACCTCTACGGGCCTTGGGAAAGTACCAAGCGCAGTGCCTGTCACAAATGCCAGTGTCCTTCCCCCCACCACCCCCCTGCCAGGAATCCTGGTCTCCAAAGATCACTGACATTCCCCCCACAAGGCACCCACAGGCAGGCGGGCACTGCTGAGCGTGCTGTGAGGGCTCTGGGACCGACCCACCTGCCCAGTCTTGTCTGGGGGTGAGGATGAGGGTGCAGTGACTACAGATGGGTGTGCCAGCTGCCAGATTCCTGAGTCCCGCCCTGCAGGGGGTGACGCCCAGCCAGGGCGGCTCCAGAGGTGAGGCCGTTGTTTAAAACCTAGGAGCCAGGAGAGGGGACTCCCACATTCAAGGCGCGCTTTCAGAGAGGTGATCTGGAGAAAGAACCGCGGCAGCACAGAGTGAGGTATGTTACCTGCCTTCACCTGCCTGGTGGGGGCTGGATGCGGGACAAGGGTTGTGTATCTGGGTGTCTGGGGCCTGGTTGCAGGGCCTGATTCATTCCTCTTCCTGGGAGCTCAGTTGAGCCAGCTAAGATCCAAAGGCTAGGTTTAATGTCTGCCACTGTTTGGATTTCTTTTTCACATCTGATAAGCATCTCAGTGACTTAGAAGAAAGCAGGTTCAGAGCTGGGGCTGAACACAAAGAGACGAGGAGGGGCTGCGCTGGCCCGGCTAGAGCTCTTCTAAGGGCTGCCCAGAATGCCTAGTTCCGGGTGTGGGTGTGCTTCCAGCCCCTGGATGGGAGAGCAGAGATAGCGCTGGAGGAAGCCAGAAGATGGGTCTCCCTCTTAGGCCACAATTGGCTGTGTGACCTCAGGCCACCTGTCTCTTCCCTGGGCCCCTGACTCCTCTGGTGGGAGATTGGAAGGAAAGATTTTGAAGCGTTAGGATGTAGGATTTAAAGTTGTAGGAGTATCCCTGGTCCCCCCCTGCCCCTGCCTTGCCAACCCCCATCCTTCCATCCTGGCCGAAGGAGTTTGTGGCCTTCATTGGAGCACAGTGAGCAACTGACCCAAGGCAGAGGTGGGCGCTGCATGAACAGGGTGGGGCCTTTGCCTCTAGGACCCTACGAGTATCCACCCCTAGCCTCCTTCAGAATCCTTGCTCTGTGGCCTCCCAACCCCCATGTCTCCTGTACAGCCCCAGCCCATCACTGGAGACATTTTGGGTGGCTTCCAGTTCAGATGAAATCCTCACTCACTTTTTTTTTTTATTTTTCTTTTTTGAAGATTTTATTAGAGTATAGTTGCTTTATAATGTTGTGTTAGTTTCTACTGTAGAGCAAAGTGAATCAGCTATCCGTATACATATATCTCCTCTTTTTTGGATTTCCTTCCCATTTAGGTCATCACAGAGCACTGAGTAGAGTTCCCTGTGCTATACAGTAGGTTCTCATTAGTTATCTATTTTATACATAGTCTCAATAGTGTATAGATGTCAATCCCAATCTCCCAGTTCATCTCACCGCACCCCTTTCCCCTTGGTATCCATACGTTTGTTCTCTACATCTGTGTCTCTATTTCTGCTTTGTAAATAAATCGTCTATACCAGTTTTTTCAGATTGCAAATATATGCGTTAATACACGATATTTGTTTTTCTCTTTCTGACTTACTTCACTCTGTATGACAGTCTCTAGGTCCATCCACATCTCTACAAATGACCCAATTTTGTTCCTTTTTATGACTGAGTAATAATCCATTGTATATATGTGCCACATCTTCTTTATCCATTCCTCTGCTTACTCAATTTTAAAGACTGCTAGGCCTGCCTCTCTTTCCATCATATTCCACTACCTGCTCAGTCCAGAGATGTGGCCACCACAGCCTCACTCTCGGGGTGGCTCTGTGTGGTACTGAAGACCATGCCAATAGCAGGAGAGGGCTCAGCTCCAGGTCCTCAGCCTCTTTGACCCACTCATCGTTGCGCCTGTAGGTGGGCCAGGCCCTGAGAAAGGACACTCCTCTTTCCTGGGGAGGCATCAAGGCCCCGGACTTCTCCTGCAAAGGGTCCAGCCCTTTCCTGCTCCCCACGTTGTCCTTCTGACCATGTGGGGTAGGGCAGTGTCGATCCTCCTCCCCCCTATTTCAGAGGGGGAAGCTGGAGTCAGGGAGGGGGTGACGTTATCCCAGGGCACCCTGGGAGTCACATGCCAGCTGGGACGGGGGCCAGGTCTCTGGCATTTTCCAAGTTTTTGGCTACAGATGCACCTGCTGCTCAGAAGTGTCCTAGGTCAAGACCCTAGGTAAAGGCTTCTGAGAAAACATGAGTCCAGAAACAGAAAAGGGCTGGTGCACCCTAGGAGTTTGCATGGTTTCACCCAGGCTGCTTTGTTCTGTCCCAGGTGAGGTCCTGGGTGGGGATCATCCCACTGGCTGAAGATGAGGCCGCTCCTTCTCCTGTATTTTGGTAAGTATCCCTTCCCATCCTTCCAGGCCCTGTCATGTACCAGGGAGGGGACAGCCATGGGTAGGAGGACAGTCTACCAAAGTGTGAGCACCACCAGTCACCCTGGGGTCTTTGGGTTTGGGACACATGTCTACCGGGATGTCCATGAGGTTTCTCTGTCCTGGGGGCCTTTGAAGAAGATGATCTTGAGAGGCTCCCAAATGTCTTCTTCCTACCTGAGGGTGGTTTGTGGCTCCCCCAGTGCCCTGCATGGTTTATTTCCCATCCTCTCACTCTCAAGCTGGTCCCAGAGCCATCATGGCTTGAGTTCTCAATGTTCAGTGAATTGCAGCTGGGTACTCCCAAAGCGTGGCAGGGTCACCTTTACAGATAAAGGAGCAGACAGAATACAGGTATCTCCCACTGTCCCACAAACAGCCAGCAGCCGGCGCTACTCTGGGCTGTTGACAGAGGCCACGCTGCAGGTGAGGAGAGTTGTGGGCCATGTCCTGGTGGCTGAGCGTGTGTCTGCAGCTCTGTTCTAAAAAGCCACATATGGATGCTACATTTCAGGATCATCCGGGATTTTTAGTTGCTGGTGTTTCTCCTCCTTTCTTTTTAGATTGGGGGCTACAGACTATAAAATCAGCTTTTTTAGCAAACAGCATCAGGATTGCGATTATTCCCACAACCAGCAGATGGGAGCATGAAGAAGGTGGAGAAGAGGGTCTAGTCTTGCCGATCGACGTCGGCTTCCCTGGGCACGCTGGGGTGGCTGGCTAGACCCTCTTCTGTCTAGGCTGCACCCCTGTACCCCCTGTGATTTCAGTCCTGCCCAGCGTCCTGTGTGCCCAGCAAGCCTGCTCCCATGGGGCCTGCTATCCACCCGTTGGGGACCTGCTCATTGGGAGGACCCGGTTTCTCCGAGCTTCATCTACCTGTGGCCTGGCCAAGCCTGAGACCTACTGCGCCCAGTATGGTGAGGTAGGCTCTTCCTCCATGGCCTCCGGGGGCTGGAAGAAGGCGAGCTGGGGTGGGGGTGGGGAAGCCTGCCATCTGTTCACTGAATACTTAGAGTGGACTTGGTATCGGCTTAGATCCATGCGCTGTGGGGAGTGCAAGAAAAGCGTAAGACCGGATCTCTGCCTCTAAGGAATTTTCACCTTTGTTGGGCAAGAGAAAATGTACTCAGAACTAGCAGAATAGCTCCTTTCTCTCTTTTGCTTGATAAAGCTGGAGTTTTTCTCAGCCCTTGGGCCTGGGCAGGACAGTTTTCCAAGCCTCGGGAATAAGCAATCAGATAGATAGGGATCCTTTAGGTGTGTGGAGTGTAAGGCGCCATCTTTGGTGGACAGCGTCAAGGCTGGTGGAGCACAGATGCTGGGATGTGTGCAAGGCTTGTGTTCTTGCTGAAGGGGGAACCGAGCTGTGCCATGGCCCCTCTCTTGCTGCCATCTCTTTGGCTAGTGTTGGGGTAAGGGTGTGGCTGGAGCTAACAAATGATTATAGGCTGGAGTTTATCCTTCCATGTTTTGCAGTCGTCACGTATGACTTACCTCTCAGCCTCTGCATGCTTGGTCCACATGTTTCACCACTCCGGGAGAAGTGGGAGACATTTTTTTTTGTAGAATTGTTTTTAATTAAAAAAAATTTTTTTTGAAGTATAGTTGACTTACAGTGTTGTATTAGTTTCAGGTGTATAGCAAAGTGATTGAGTTATATTCTTTTTTAGATTCTTTTCCATTATAGGTTATTATAAGACATTGAACATAGTTCCTTGTGTTATACAGTAGGTCCTTGTTGGTTATCTCTTTTATATATAGCAGTGTGTATCTGTTAATCCCAACCTCCTAATTTATCCCTCCCCCCAGGGAAATATTCAAATTGCCGTTAAAGGACACAGATCAGTGAGACAAACGAGGAAGTGACTTGAGGTTAGCAAGGAGGTTCAGTGGCTCAGCTGATAAGGAAACGAGCTGAGCAAATCCAGGCACTGGAACTCTTTGACCTACATCAATTATCATCACCTATTTAGGCAACCGATTTTTCTCGAAGAGCCATGGTGATTTTTCTTCTACTTTGCCTCTGGACCTTTCTGGTAGGAACTTTGGTTTTCTTTTCTTTTCCCTTCAACAAGGTTGGGGTCTTTCCTTGCTCCTTGTGTTTACCAAGGTGGAAATCACTCAGTGTTTTCTTGTTTCCCAGCTGCCTGTCTCATTTGGCCATTTTTCTGCCCTCAAAACACAGGTTTGGACAAAGGGAAGAGTGAGGGAGTGGTTTTCCCTTGAGCCTCTGCATCTCTTGGGGTAAAAAGACAGAGAGAGAAAGGGAGTGAGAGAGATTAATGGCCATGAAGGAGGCTTGGGTTGTCTGTGGTTTCCTCTTTCTGGGTGGTCCTTGTCCTCAGGACCATGGAGATGGTATCTGATCCCATCTCTGGCCTCACTGCCTTTCCAGTCCCCAGTGTTCTTTTGGCCACTTTTTAATCATAGGTGGTACTGTATAGTGGCTTTGGAGGTGCTGAGCAGAGATGGCTGTGGTTTCTGCATCTCACCCACTTGGATGTGGGAAAGCCCATTTGACAGTGTTGGGTAAGATGGCCAGCATCAGGCGAGTCCTCCCTGTGAGCCCAGATTACTCCACAAGCATCAGGGGACCTGGCAGTATTGAGCTTTCCAGGCAACAGAATGGTTTTAGTTGCTGCCTTCCCACACATCCTCCAATCTTGTGCCACTGAGCCATGTCTAAAATTTTCAGGGAGTCCTCTGCTGATTCCCTTCCTTGGGCTGATCCGTCTTCTGGGATGGGAAGCAAGGAGAGATCATAGGCCCCTGTGTTGGGATGTTCCTCGGCCACAGCCCTGTCTGGACAGCCTCTTTCCCTCTAGGCTGGGCTTTTGGCTTCATCCTGACCTGCCCTCTGCCTCTCTCAAATGCCCCAGGGAGCCAACTGCTTCCCTTGCTCTTAAGCAGCCCCTTGAGAGAAAAACTGGGTGCTTGCAAAAGAGAAGTCTAGACTTTTGCAAGCATGGGGATGGATAAATCTCAGTTATTTTGGTACTGTGAAAGTTGAGAAGCATTGGTTCTTTTTTTCCTTTTTCTATAAGGGGGAATAAATCCATGCAACCTCTTGCAAGAGTGGAGGATAGGGCATCTTGAGTGCAGTGTGTAGCCCCAGGTCTGCCACTAACTTGTGGTGTGATCGTGGGCAAAATATTACCCCTCTCTAAGTCTTGCTTTCCTCTTTCATGAATGAGTGTTAGAGAAATGGTCTTTAGGGTTGCTCTTTGCTCCAATTTTCTTTGGGAATGAGCTGCCTGCTGAGAACCAACTTCTCTCCCCCACCTGTCTCCTCTCTGCCTTTTCTGATTTCTCTTTCCTTCTCCCTTCCCTACCTAACCACCTAGAGGCCACTGGTTGCCAGCAGTGAAGATACACGCTAAAGGCACAGATACTCCTCTATACAGGTGTACCCTGAATCCTCACTTGGTGCAGGGGCAGCTGTGTGATGAAAATTAGGAATCCAGATTTAACTCTGATGAGTTCCAATTTCAGTTTTTAAGTTTATTTTATTATTAAATGATATTATAGTAACTATAACTTATTAAGCACATATTATATGTATCAGGCACTATACTAAGAGTTTTATATAAATTATCTCAATTAATTTTCACAATACTCCATGAGGTGGCTCTTATTATCCCCGTGAGCTATTGGGAAAGTTTGGGTGTGTGCTGGGACCCCCAAGCTTCTGATGGAAACACATAGGTATTGAGTTTTCTGAGTAGTTAGAGATGGAGGTGCAGTGGCCAGCCCCAGCTGGAAGGGAAGGTGGCATGGTGCAGAGGTGCATTCCTAGGGCCGGCCCCTTCAATCCCCCTGCATCCCGCTCTACCAGCTCCCACCTCCATATACATACCTTCCTTAAGTCATAGCCTCTGGTTACTGCCTCTGTTCTATTTTCATGCAGAGGTGACATGGTGAGCCCTGAGCCCAGTAAAAATCACCCAGCACCTGCTGCCTGCCTGTCTACTGGTATGGCATGAACATAAGTGCATTAGGGATTTATGACTCTTGGACATTTTAGCATTGCTCGCTGCCCCCTGCCAACCCTGAAGACACTCAGGAGCAGTGGGGACTCCTTCCTGTTCAAAAATTGTCTCTCCCAGCTCCTGATCTCAGAGTGTGGCTCCTTTCTTGTGGGTCAATCTTAGCCTGTTAGCATGTCACCTCTTCTGCCTAATTTTGTCTCACTGGCTCAATCCTATTGTCCTTGAGGCCCAGCATCTATGGGTTTTGGGTCCATATTGCAGCCTTTACAATGGACATACGACTCGGCCAGCTTTGCCTTGTGCGCCCACCCCAACCCAGCTTTGCCCTTCTGGGCCTACCTGCCTTGACTACCCGTTAACTGTCCAGGCTTGAACCCAGGCTGGTCTTTATCAAAATGGCCCGAGGCTGCAGTCCCACCGTGTCCCCTGGCTCTCTCTCTTCCAGCTCCTAGGTAACCTCTGAGTAAACTCACTGCACCGTTTTTCCCTAAAACCCAAGGCATGGATGAAAATGTCTGTGATGTCTCCCTACCCTCATTCTCGTCTGTGCTTCCTCTGAGCCTTAGTTCTTCATTTGAGAAATAGGAGTAATGACAGCACCCACTTCCAACAGTTGTTGTGAGGACTGTATAAAGGAAGGAGCCAAGTGACCACTGGGCTGGTGTCTGGAAGATGCTAAATGTCCCATCCCCCTCTCCCCACCTCCCGGGGACCTGTGTCTGCATGCAGGGGCCTCCTCATCTGTGAATCATGCTCCTGAGTGTTTCTTCCTGGATCAGGACACACACTCGCATACTTATTGAAATCAAACTGCCCTTGGGCCAGCCCACTTTCTGCTTCCAAGGCGACCACTGCCCATCTGATTTGCAGTGAGCTGCTGGGAAATCTGGAAGTGGTCGTGGTTAATGAAGTCACCCGACTGGGGGTGAAGACTCTCTAGGTCTGGTCCTGGCTCTGACACTTAGAATAGGAACGTGACCTCAAGAAGGTCATGGTTTCTGTCTAGACCACCATTTCCCCATTCATGAAATGAAGGAGTTGGGTTAGTCAGCCTTTGTTTGTTCAGCTCTAACATCTCTACCAACTTCTGGCTGGGCTGTATGTGACCCTGAGGGTTGGCCATCGTCTCTGTCAGGTGGGTGCTGGCAGGGGCTGAGCCATGACCTTCAGTCATCTCTGGGCTGGTGCACGCTCCTTGGCAACCAGTGGGTTTCACCTGGAAATTTTCCAGCCCTGATTTCTGCTCCTGACAATGTCTTCTCCAATGTTGTGTCTGTTCCCTTAAATGTTTTATTTATCCCCCACTCCCTCCCTTTCTGGGGGAAAAACTTAATTACCCAGCTGCCTTAATAACAGACTTACACAGTGCATTCCTCAGGTTAATTCCTCAGGTTAATTCCTCAGCTGTGTAAACCAAACAGCTGTCATTTTTGTCTCTTGGAAACAAGCTAAGGAGCAGTAGCCAGTTGACGTCCCCTCCTCCACACACACACACACACACACACACACACACACACACATGCACAGAAACACACTCACACCCACAGGCACACACCCCGACAACCACTGCCTTTCTGTGTTTGAAAGTCATCTGTTTTCTTGACGTTTCGCATGGCTAATGTGTAGGCAGAGGATGTGAGGATGTGAGGATGCGTTCATATCCATCCTGAGGTCCTTGTCCTCCACTCACAGAGGACTTTGAGCCTGTCTCTGACCAAAATATCTGCCCTCTTATTTCCCAGAAGTTCTTAGCATGTATGAAACTTTCAAAGCTCCTACCATTGGGGATTTATTCTTTTGGATGAAGCATCGTTGAGCTCTTTTTTTAAAATGCAGACACCCTTGGGAAAGGCATCTTGTTAATCTATCATCACTTATATGTCAGGAAGGGTTTGCTTATCAGAAAATTAGCTGTGGCTTTTGCAAAGGGCCCTAAGAGAATAAGACCCAGAATGAGTAAGTTTTGAGGGGATAGAAGAAAATGAAAAGGGACACTTAGAGAAAGAGTTGCTATCAGAGGGGAGCAAAACTTGGGGTGTGGGTCAAATTTTTGGGTCCTGGTTGTTATGGGTTGGGGATTGTGGCTTGTGGGGTTAAAAGGAGGGAAGAGAGTGGAAAAGTGAGATGGAAACCTGGACACAAATCTGGGTGGCCTCACGACTTTGCTGGCCTGGCTTCTCACCACCTTGCTCCTTGGGTCAGGTCCCTAGAAGCTCTCTGGGCAGTGTCTTGCAGACCTACCTTTCTTCTTTGCTCTCAGGGGCTATAGGAATCATTGTCACTGGTAGAGCTTTCAGAGGTCCAGGAATGCAAACCAACTCTCTGCAATCAGGTCTAGGGGGATAATTCTGTTTCTGTAGAAGTGTGGGCTGAGGTTGAGGTTGCCCTTACTAGGGGAGAAGAGAGGGAACATCCTGAAAACCAACTCTAGTCCCTGCAATTTCCCATGGTTGCCACGTGACCGCTGTGTCCCTTGAAGCAGAGTACGATGAGAATGTTTGGAGGCAGAGAGCCTGAGAGAGGACTCCCTCCTTCTTCTCTTCCTAGCCCTGTGGATTTGGACACATTTCTTAGCTGCTCTAAGACTTGCTTTCCTAATCTGTCAAATGAGGATACCCACCATTTAATATAATATACCTACCTCAGAGATTTTGGAAGCATAAAATGAGATAAGGTATGTATAGTGCTCAGGACAGAGCCTGGTGCAGTGTAATTTTGGGGTGTGTGGTATTCATCATCTCTGTCATCAGCTTTAGAATTGAGCTATCTAAATTTAGTTTAGATGGAGATAAGGGCTCTGCTGAGTTAAGGCTTTGGTCAAGGTGTTACTTCATGACAGTGCCTCCTAGCACTGGGCACCTCCTCCCACCTGGCACCACAACAGGTCTCGATTTTTAAAATTTGCTGGCAATATCCATTGACATAGAATTGGGAAGGCTTGTGGATCATAGTGCGGTCTAATGGAGGCCTTGCTGACCAAGGTCTGAGGGTCCCCTCTTCCCCTGCCCACTTTGCTGGGAAGAGTGTTTCTCTAGTACAGTGTTTGGCCAATGTCTTATTTTTCTCTTGCTTCTTTTGCATTGTTGTTTGGAGTGTCTTTAACCTCTGAGCAGATAACCTGGAGTGGGGGGAGAATTGTAATAGCATGTTAAAACAAGAAGGAACTTTATTATCTCATCCCACCCCTGCATTTTACCAATGAGGAAGGTGAAGTGGAGGGAATGTCTTTCTTGTAGGCAGCTGCATTTTTTTTTTTTTTTTGGTGCTGGCTTTCTTTTGGCCCTGGCTGGCAGCCATGACCCTGACTACAGCTCCTTAGATAGACACAGGCAGTCTCTGACTTGCTTGTGGGCGGGAGTTGGACCACATATAACCAGAGCCTGTTTTCCTATTTTCCCCCAGAATTAGCTCCATGTTCTGCAAAGGCACAGAGCTTCGATTTGCATTGCTTTCCTTTTTCCACCCTCTCCACTGTGATTCAGGTTCCCACTGGCTCTTGCTCTCTCCTTTGCCTCCCCCATAGCTCTCTGGGAGGGTTTGTCTTCCGGCCAGGCTGCTGAGCTTCTAGAAAGCTCCAGGATAAGGGAAAAGGCCCAGTCTTTCCAGACTGAGGGAAGCAGGAGCCAAACTGGCTGGAAGCCTGACAGGCTGAATGGATAATAATGCTGTGTCTCTGAAGTAGCACAGCCAGGGGGATGCTGGCCAAATGACCCCAGAGAGAGAGGCAGCTGCAGCTGGGAGAGACAGAGGAATGTAACACATATGAAAGGAGGAGCCTCATGTTGAGAAACACACACACACACACACACACACACACACACACACACACACACACTCATATACACATACTACCTATAGACATACAAGAATAAAATAGGAAGGGAAACTGAGGCCCAGAGAAGAGAGGGAAGAAATTGGCAACTTGCCTTCATGTGGGCTTCTGCCATAAGCCGCACTATTTCAGGCCTCCATCCCTCTAGCTGATTGACAAGCAGAGCTACTTAAAATACCTGTCCCAAGCCTTATGGCTTAGCCCATCTCTGAGGATTGAGATAATCCCTCCTTTAGCTATGTTACTGTGATAAGCGGCACGTAGATGTTAAGCTCATGAGGCCATCTGATCCCTCCATCATTGTCTGTGCACGTGGAAGGCAGGTGGAGAAGGCGTGGGGTATCCCAGACTGACTGTGAAGACATGGTGGAGGCAGGGTAACAAGCCCATGCTGAATACCCTGTGCCTTTTTAGTTTGTTTTGCTTTACAATAATGCCTGAATATAAAAGTTAATATATATCCAAGGCATCAAAGTTTAAAATTATTAAAAAGGAACAAAGAAAAAAAGTTACCCGTAATGCCGTTTCCCAGAGATATTAGGTTAAACTGTATGCAGTTGCCATTTTTGTTGGTCAAGATGGCTGAATATCAGCCATTTCATTTGGTTCAACCTAATATATTGGTGTATTTCCTTCCACATATTTTCTATTCCTTCAAGAATATATATTTGTGATCATGACATGTATACAAGCTTATGCCCAACTTTTTTTCAGAGAACATGATAATTTTTTTCGTAAAACATTATAATGTAAGCATTTCCCCTATGCAATGAAAATCTTTCTCTCAACAGTCTTTTTAATGGTACATAATATTGCATCATTTGGGAATATCAACGGCATTTCCCCAGTCCCAGGTTGAGCTGTTCCAGCGCCTGTGTCCCATAGCCCAGGGGAAAAAAAAGAGCCTTGTTTCTGGCATTCTCCTGGCCAGGGAACAGGCTGGGATCAGTTCCCAACAGAGCAGGGGGGTCTCTGGTGACAGGTCGCCAAAAGGCAGCTGGCCCTTGTCTCTCTGCAGGACATGTGCTGAGTGCAGATGGAGGTTGGGGAGTGGAAAAGTTTGCCTCTGAGAGGCTGGCCAGAATGGGGAGAAGGGCATGCTTGCTGCCAGGGACGAAAATAGGATTCTGGAGGAGACTCAGATTCCAGCAAGAGGCGTCTTTTGCCCAGACAGGATTATTTTAAGTGCTCAGGTATTTATTTTAGCCACTGACACATCTGCAGTCTCCGAGTTAACTGAACTAGGTTAGCCTGACAAGCCAGCTTGCTTCCCAAAGTGCTTTCTCTGTCTGAGGCTCTGCCATGGTCAGCCTCAGGGTCAGACCAAGCCCTTTGGGTGAGACAGAGATTGTCACCCTTTACCGTGTTTCCCACAATGTCTGTGCACCCAGGTGGTTTCCTAGTGGAAATGAGAGGATGACAGAGAAGGAGGGAGGGAGAGAGAAAGAGAAGAGTAAGGAAGAGGTGGGGATGGGAGGGGAGGAGGAGAAGAGAAAGAGATAGAGAGGGATCCTGTCTGGTGCTGGTGCTGACACTGGCTATCAATCAACAGGAAAGTCACATAGCCTCTTGGAGCCTCAGCTTTCTCACAAGTGAAATGGGAATAATGTTACCACATAAGGTGGTTGTGAGGCTTAAATAGGTTATTGCACTGAAACTCCTGATACACTACCTGGCACATGGTAAGTGCTCCAATCACTTAATACTGATGTTTGTCACCTCCTCACTCCCTTGTCCCTCCTTTTAAACTCCCAGGAAGGGAGAGTCTAGTAATAATGTAAATGAAAATGCTAGCATTTACTGAGCATTCACTATTCATTCAAAAAGTATTTATAGAGGGCCTACTAAGTGCTGGGCACTTTGCTAAGCACTGGGATACAGCATAAAGGAAAGTAAGTTCTGCCCTCATGGAGTCTACATTCTCACAGGGGGAGGCAGACAGTAAACAAACACTGTGAGCAAATAAATTGACAGTAAACAATTGTCAATATGTTGACAATATGTCAAGTGGAGATAGTACTATGAAGAAAAATGGAGCAGGGCAAGGGATGGACAGTGGGTGCTGTTTTATATAAGGCATATGTGCCAGCCATTATAAGAGCATTGAACGTCCCCCCAATATTGTTTTTTTATATTTCATAATCATTTTTAATTCTTTTTCGTATTCTTTTCCATTATAGTTTATTACAAGAGATAGACTATAGTTCCCTGTGCTGTACAGCAGGACCTTGTTGTTTATCTATTTTATATAGAGTAGTTTGTATCTGCTAACGCCAAACTCCTAATTTATCCCTTCCCCTCCTTCCCCTCTGGTAACCATAAGTTTGTTTTCTATGTCTGAGTCTGTTTCTGTTTCGTAAGTAAGTTCATTTGTATCATACCAAAAATTATTGTTTAATAAAGCACTTTGGGACATGATGAGGACACCTCCAAGTACCAGGAAGGGTGACAATCCTCTTGTTTTGCAGATTGGAGGTGGGAGCTGGAAAGTGGGGTGGGAAGCAGAGGCTCACAGAGCCAGGACTCCTGACTCCCCTCTTGCATCCTCCACTGTTCCAGGCTTTGTCAACGGTGCCGGGGGAAGAGCGGTGTTGGGTGAGGAGTTTCTATAACTCAAGGCACAGACTCAGCGTGTTAACTCAATCCCTCTGGGACTGAGCTGTCAACTTCACCAGTTCAGCAGACCTCACTCGTTCTGAACATCGGCTTCCTTAGCTTAGTGGCTTCCCTGGATAGAGCAGAGGCTCAGGGGCTAGAAGGCCTCAGAGAAGGCTGCCTGAGCTTTCCCCTGGCTCTGGTGGGTGGAGGCTTAGGGGAAAGCAGAGGCAGGAGGTGTGGGGAGGTACACTGGTCCCTACCCAAAGGAACTCACAGGTCAGGGAGGTTCTCGTCCAAGCCTTGCTTTTACATGTGGGTCAATTGGGAGCCCTCTGAACAGTGTTCTTTCTCCTGGGCACAAGGTTTGGGACCATGGTTACTCAGAGAAAATAGGTTTCATGTGTGTTGCATGAGGGACCTGGGGTAAGGTCATGGTGTCTCTGTGAGGTGTGTGCGTGTGCGCACGTGCACACACATTTGCGCACATATGTACAAACTGAAAGAACAAGGGCCATGTTCTCTGGCTGTGTTCTTTTTCTTGGTCATCTCTGCCCTGCTCTGGAGCCCATGGGGTTCAGTTCTGTCTCTTGTCTCCTTCCAGAGCATGGGCAGGCCAGGGAAGGTGAGATTTTGGGGAGACTTCCCCAGTGAGGCTGTTTCCTTCTTGGCTGCCCACTTTGACCCAGATCTTCATGGGGAAGAGCCTCTGCCTTCAGCCCCAGGACTGCAAACTTCCTCTGCCCTATGCCTTCTTGGCCTTGGGACACCTACCTACAGAGATCCATCTGTTTGGAGACCCTAGGCTTCTCTCCTGTGGGTAGGGGATGCCAAACCTGGGAAAGATCCTCAAGTCCCTGATGTCAGTGCTGGAAGGCCTTTGAGGTCATCTAATGTTACTAGAATGTTGGCTTCCTGATGGCTGGGTCTTTGTTTTGTTCACTATTATAACTCAACCCAGAGCAGGGTCCAGCATGTAGTATGTGCTCAATAAATATTTATTGAATGATTGAATGACTCTACTTAAATCTCCACTCAATTTACAGAGGAGAGCTAGGACTGGAACCCCAAATTCCCTTGTTCTTTTTTCCTGTCCCCTCTTCCTAATCCTTAGAAACTTGACTTTCCCCAGGCTGCCAGAATTAAGTGAGATGAGCTATAAAACTCTCTAACCTACACATAGCACATAGCAGATGTTACATTAATGTGAGCTTCTCTTTCTTTCTTCTTTTTGCTCTTAGCACCCTTTTCAAATTTCTCTTTGGGGCAATGTCACATACGAAAATTATTTTTTCTCTACCACCTCATACCACTGTCCCAATCACAACCTCTATTTACTATTTACTTAGCTATGTGTTAGGGGGGAACCCAAAGGACTTAAATGAAAAGATGAACAGTAGCCTTGTTTTGAGAGGTTGATCCTTCCAAGTGTATTAATGAAATCAATGGATCCCCAAGGGTAGCATTTCCATGGAGAGAATGTTCTGGGCTCTCAGGATACAAGGGGGGAGTTCTCACTGGCCCCACCTCTGAGTCTCTGGCATCTCCTTGTCCCACAGTGGCAGATGAAATGCTGCAAGTGTGACTCCAGGTTGCCTCACAATTACAACAGTCACCGAGTGGAAAATGTGGTCTCGTCCTCGGGCCCCATGCGCTGGTGGCAGTCACAGAACGGTAAGGACCTGCAACAGCCTCCAGGGGCCCAAACATGTGGAGGCTCCCACAGGATGGGGAGGGTGCCCGGGAACCCTTTGGGGTTCCCAGGGCTTTCTTATGGTAGTGAGACGTGGGTGGTTGACAAGCAGAACCTTCTCTCTTTGTGTTTGAGGTCTTTCAGATGCTGTAGGTAGAAGAATTTATTGGAGGTTAATGAAAGGGTCAGAAGAGAGAGAAATGCCTTAATTTCATTCTACTTAGTCACACTTGCTGAAGGAACTGAGCTTTGGGAACAGATTTGTGTTGAACAGAGGAGTTGAAACTCTTTAAGGTTTTAGGGGCATCAAGTGATGGTGGGAAGGAAATTTGGCCAAGAAGAGATAGGATCTTGAATAGGTGATAGTAAGTAGAAACATACTGGTACCACTCCTCTCTGAGAGGGAAATTGGAAAATCAAGGTTAGAGAGCTTCTGATTTCCTAGAGCCTGGAAAGGTAGAAATCCTCTGCTCTAACGTTTCTACGTTTTGTCTTTCCAGATGTGAGCCCTGTCTCTCTGCAGCTGGACCTAGACAGGAAATTCCAGCTTCAAGACCTCATGATGGATTTTAAGGTGTGCTTCCTGGGCATGGCAGTGGTTAGGAGAGGGGGACTCTGGGCTATGTGGGCGTGGACTCATGGGGAACACAGGGTCCTTGTCTCCTCAGGCTGGAGGTGATGGTACCACATGCTGGGTGGGCCTCCCTTCCCAGGCTGAGGCGACACTTACCCTGAGCCTGTATCATGGTGACAGTAGAGGTACCACTTACGGGAGAACAGTGGCGCCTCCACGTTCCCTGTCTTGGCTGTGTAGTGCTTATATATCCTCTCCCTCTTTGCATCCTCCACCCTTAGCCCATCTAATTTATTCAGCTCTGCCAAGACCAATTGTACAAAGCCTGGCCACTTATTATACAGTTGTGTTTTCTTGGTATACTCTGTTTTAATAACTTTGCTGATGAGATTGAGTTTAACAAACAGCTAAGAACTGGCCCATCCACATGTAAGATGTGCTTTTGGAGCAATCTGCTCATTCAGTGCTATAACTTCTCAGACTCTGCTTTTAGACTAGCCTTTGGAGATATGCTTTTTGGAGGGAACATTTTCATTCATTACTGACAGGTCTTTTTTTTTTTTTCCTTTTCCTTTTCCTAATATCCTATGTGACGGGGGAAGTTGCTCTAAGAACCTTGCCTCAAGAATAGGTCAAAAGTATTTTGAGACATTCTAGTGCCATTTGAACAAATGCCCAGTCTCTGTGACAACTTCTAAGGGCAACATTCATTTGGATGGATACTGGTAGTCTCATTGCTTTGTCATCACTCACCCATTCATTTATTTGTCCATTCTTGCTACACACATATTGAACATTGATTATATGCTGTTAAAAAAGATGACTAAAACTAGATCACGATCCTCAAGTTGCTTTGGTATATGTAGGGAAGTCAAAGAACCAGTAGCAAGACAGTGGGATGTGTGCTCTGATGTTGGTAAGAAGAGGTACTGGGGAGCCCAGGAAGGGGACATCCAGCTTGATCTGTCTTTGGGGGAGTGGATCAGAGAATATACCCAGGGGAAGATGAAACTTCCTAGGCCAGTAATATCCAGGTGAAGGTTAAGTTCATTCCAGGCAAAGAGAACAGCAAAGTGCAAAGGCCAGGAGGCAAGAGGCAAGAAGGTATATAATTGGAGGAGGGGGCAAAGGAATGCATGTAGGGTCTGGTGGGGCAAATGTGTATACGGTAGTGAGAGGTAGGGATGTGGAAGGTTACAAACTGATAAGAGATGAGTTTACAGATGTAAATGGGGAGGAAGGAAAGTAGGTGAAAGATTCATCTATTCATTCAACAGATGTACTAACTACCTACTATGTGCTAGATGCTGGGGGTACACTGTGAACAAGATAGACAAGGTGGGGGAATTCCCTGGT
The DNA here is from genome assembly GCF_028564815.1 of Eubalaena glacialis. Taxonomy (NCBI): domain Eukaryota; kingdom Metazoa; phylum Chordata; class Mammalia; order Artiodactyla; family Balaenidae; genus Eubalaena; species Eubalaena glacialis. The sequence goes on along the minus strand of NC_083718.1, from coordinate 41,435,738 downwards.
GGTCCAGTGGTTAGGACTCTGTGCTTCCGCTGCACCACTGAAGAGGGCACATGTTCAATCCCTGGTTGGGGAACTAAGATCCCGCAAGCCGTGCAGTGCGGCCAAGAAAAAAAAACAAACAGATAGACAAGGGGGTCTATGGTTTACTGTAGTGCTTCTCAAGCAGGGGATATTTGGCAGTTTATAGACAAATTTTTGGTTGTCACAACTGTCAGTATGCTATTGACATCTAGTGAGAAGAGGTCAGGGATGCCGCTAAGCATCCTAAAATGACCAGGACTGACCCCATGGCAAGGAATTATTCACCTCTAAATATTAACAGTGTCAAGTTTGGGAAACCCTGGTCTTGTAGGAGGAAAATAAAAAGCAGGAAACCAACAAATAAATAATTGGAAATTGTGTGACATTTACAAAGGAAACAAATGAGATCCTGGAATAGGAAATGATGGGGTGGGGTGGGCAGAGTGTGGGCAGAAGAATGCACATTAGATAGGTAAAAAAAGATCTCTGTGAGGAAGTGACATTTAAGCTGAGAACAAAAGATGTGAAGGAACCCACGAGGGGGAGGAGCATTCCAAGCAGAAGAAACAACGTGAACAAAGGCTCTGAAGAGGGAATGTGACTGAGGGCTTGAGGAGATGGAGGTGCACAGTGGCATGAGACGGGGTGAGGGAGCAGGGCCCAAGAGCATGGCCTCTTCAGCCATGGTCAGGAGTTCAGATTTATTCAAGAATAGTGGGCAGAAATTTTGTATCCTGCAACCTTACCAAATTCATTGATTAGTTCTAGTAGTTTTCTGGTGGCACCTTTAAGATTATCTACGTATAGTGTCATGTCATCTGCAAGCAATGACAGTTTTACTTCTTCTTTTCCAATTTGCATTCCTTTTATTTCTTTTTCTTCTCTGATTTTGGTGGCTAGGACTTCCAAAACTATGTTGAATAAGAGTTGTGAGAGTGGACATCCTTGTCTTGTTCCTGATCTTAGAGGAAATGCTTTCAGCTTGTCACCATTGAGTATTATGCTTGCAGTGGGTTTGTCATATATGGCCCTTATTATGTTGAGGTAGGTTCCCTCTATGACCATTTTCTGGAGAGTTTTTATCATAAATGGGTGTTGAATTTTGTCAAAAGCTTTTTCTGCATCTGTTGAGGAAATACTCCCATTTACCACTGCAACAAAAGGAATAAAATACCTAGGAATAAACCTGCCTAAGGAGGTGAAAGACTTGTACTCAGAAATCTATAAAACACTGATGAAAGAAATCAAAGATGACACAGACAGATGGAGAGATGTACCATGGTCTTGGATTGGAAGAATCAATATTGTGAAAATGACTGTACTACCCAAAGCAATCTACAGATTCAATGCAATCCCTATCAAACAACCAATGGCATTTTTCACAGAATTAGAACAAAAAATCTTACAGTTCGTATGGAAACACAAAAGACCCCTAATAGCCAAAGCAATCTTGAGAAAGAAAAACGGAGTTGGAGGAATCAGGCTCCCCGACTTCAAACTATACCACAAAGCAACAGTAATCAAGACAGTATGGTACTGGCACAAAAACAGAAATATAGATCAATGGTACAGGATGGAATGCCCAGAGATAAACCCACGTACATATAGTCACCTAATTTACGACAAAGGAGGCAAGAACATACAATAGAGAAAAGACAGCCTCTTCAATAAGTGGTGCTGGGAAAACTGGACAGCTACATGTAAAAGAATGAAATTAGAACACTACCTAACACCATACACAAAAATAAACTCCAAATGCATTAAAGACCTAAATGTAAGACCAGACACTATAAAACTCTTAAAGGAAAACATAGGAAAAACACTCTGACATAAACTACAGCAAGATCTTTTTTGACCCACCTCCTAGAGTAATGGAAATAAAAACAAAAATAAATAAATAGGACTTAATTAAACTTAAAAGCTTTTGCACAGCAAAGGAGACCATAAACAGGACAAAAAGACAACTCTCAGAATGGGAGAAAATATTTACAAATGAAACAACAGACAAAGGATTAATCTCCAAAATATATAAACAGCTCATGGAGCTCAATATCAAAAAAATAAACAATCCAATTAAAAAATGGGTGGAAGACCTAAAAAGACATTTCTCCAAAGAAGATATAAAGATTGCCAACAAACACATGAAAGGATGCTCAACATCACTAATCATTAGAGAAATGCAAATCAAAACTACAATGAGGTATCACCTCATGCTGGTCAGAAAGGCCATTATCAAAAAATCTAGAAACAATAAATGCTGCAAAGGGTGTGGTGAAAAGGGAACCCTCTTGCACTGTTGGTGAGAATGTAAATTGATACAGCCACTATGGAAAACAGTATGGGGGTTGCTTAGAAAACTAAAAATAGAACTACCATACGACCCAACAATCCCACTACTGGGCATATACCCTGAGAAAACCATAATTCAAAAAGAGACACATACCACAATGCTCATTGCAGCACTATTTACAGTAGTCAGGACATGGAAGCAACCTAAGTGTCCATTGACAGATGAATGGATAAAGAAGAGGTGGCACATATATACAATGGAATATTACTCAGCCATAAAAAGAAATGAAACTGAGTTATTTGTAGTGAGGTGGATGGACCTAGAGACTGTCATACAGAGTGAAGTAAGTCAGAAAGAGAAAAAAAAAATACCATATGCTAACGCATATATATGGAATCTAAAAAAATAAAAATAAAAATGGTACTGATGAACCTAGTTGCAGGGCAGGAATAAAGATGTAGACATAGAGAATGGACTTGAGGATACGGGGTGGGAGGGGGAAGCTGGGGCGAAGTGAGAGTAGCATCGACATATATACGCTACCGAATGTAAAACATTGAACTAGTGGGAAGCAGCAGCGTAGCACAGGGAGATCAGCTCGGTGCTTTGCGATGACCTAGAGGGGTAGGTTAGGGAGGATGGGAGGGAGGTTCAAGAGGGAGGGGATATGGGGAAATATATATATATATATATATATATATATATATATATATATATATATATGGCTGATTCACTTTGGTGTACAACAGAAACTAACACAGTATTGTGAAGCAATTATACTCCAGTAAAGATCTATTAAAAAAAAATAGTGGGCAGAGGACTTGAATAGGTAATTCTCCAAAGAAGACATACAAAGGGCCAACAGGTACATGAACAGATGCTCAACATCATTAACCATCAGGGAAATGCAAATCAAAACCACAATGAGATGTCATTTCACACCTGTCAGAATAGCCATCATCAAAAAGATAAGGAATTCCCTGGTAGCCTAGTGGTTAGGATTTTGGGCTTTCACTGCTGTGGCCTGGTTTCAATCCCTGGTTGGGGAACATCTTGCAAGTCCCGTGGTGCAGCCAAAAGAAAAAAGATAAGACATAAGTGTTGGTGAGGGTGTGGAGAAAAGAGAACACTTGTGCACCATTAGAGGGAATGTACATTGGTGCAGCCACTATGGAAAACAGTATGAAGTTTCCTCAGAAAGTTAAAAAAATAAATCTACCATATGATCCAGCAATCCTACTTCTGGGTATATATTGGAAGGAAATGAAGTCACTTTTTCAAAGAGATATTTTTAACTCCCATGTTCATTGCAATGTTATTCACAATAGCCAAGATATGAAAACAACCTAAGTGTCAATCAGTGGATGAATGGATAAAGAAGATGTCTCACACACACACACACACACACACACACACAGAGGAATATTCAGCCATGAAAAAAGAAGGAAATCCTGCCTCTTGGGACAACATGAATGGACTTTGAGGGCATTCTGCTAAGTGAAATGAGACAGACAGAAAGACAAATACTGCATGTCTTCACTTATATACACAATCTTAAAAAGCTGAACTCATCAACATAGAGAAAAGGTTGGTGGTTGCCAGGGGCTGGAGGGTGGGGGAAATGGGTGGATGTTGATCAAAGGATATAAACATCCAGGTTTATAAGATGAATAAGTTCTACAGATCTAATGTTCGGCATGGTGACTATAATTAATAATACTGTACTAGACACCTGAAAGCTGTTAAATGACACACAAAAAGGTCATTATG